>NC_058134.1:79521705-79730186 GCF_016433145.1 Gracilinanus agilis
TATATACCTAAAACCATCAACAAACATCATATGCAATGGGGATAAATGAGAAGCCTTCCCAATAAGATCAGGAGTAAAACAAGGATGCCCATTATCACCTCTATTATTCAACATAGTACTAGAAACACTAGCAGTTGCAATTAGAGAGGGAAAAGAAATTGAAGGTATCAAAAAAGGCGAGGAGGAGACTAAGCTATCACTCTTTGCAGATGATATGATGGTCTACTTAAAAAATCCTAGAGAATCAACTAAGAAGCTTGTAGAAATAATCAACAACTTTAGCAAAGTTGCAGGATACAAAATAAATACACATAAATCATCAGCATTTCTATACATTTCCAACACACTAGAGCAGCAAGAAGTAGAAAGAAACCCCATTTAAAATCACCCTAGACAATATAAAATACTTAGGAATCTATCTACCAAGACAAACACAGCAATTATATGAAAACAACTACAAAACAATTTCCAAACAAATAAAACTGGATCTAAACAATTGGAAAGCCATTGATTGCTCATGGGTAGGATGAGCTAACATAATAAAAATGACAATTCTACCCAAATTAATTTACCTATTTAGCGCCATACCTATCAAGCTACCAAAAAACTTCTTTACTGAATTAGAAAAAACTATAACAAATTTCATTTGGAATAACAAAAGATCAAGAATTTCAAGGGAAATAATGAAAAAAATGTGAAGGAAGGGGGCCTAGCAGTACCAGATATTAAACTATACTATAAAGCAGCAGTCATGAAAACAATATGGTACTGGCTAAGAGACAGAGAGGAGGATCAATAGAATAGACTTGGGGTAAATGACATCAGCAAGACAGTGTATGATAAACCCAAAGAGCCCAACTTTTGGGACATGAATCCACTATTTGAAGCTGGGAAATTTGGAAAACAATATGGGAGAGATTAGGTCTAGATCAACATCTCACACCCTACTCCAAGATAAATTCAGAATGGGTGAACGACTTGAATATAAAGAGGGAAACTATAAATAAGTTAAGTGAACACAGAATAGTTTACTTGTCAGATCTCTGGGAAAGGAAAAACTTTAAAACCAAGCAAGAGTTAGAGAAAATTACAAAATGTAAATTAAATGGTTTTGATTATATTAAACTAAAAAGTTTTTGTACAAACAAAAACAATGTAGTCAGAATCAGAAGGGAAACAACAAATTGGGAAAAAATCTTTATAACGAAAAACTTTGACAGGGGTCTAATTACTCAAACATACAAGGAGTTAAAGCAATTGTATAAAAATCAAGCCATTCCCCAATTGATAAATGGGCAAGAGACATGAATAGGCAATTTTCAGGTAAAGAAATCAAAAGTATCAATAAGCACATGAGAAAGTGTTCCAAATCTCTAATAATTAGAGAAATGCAAATCAAAACAACTCTGAGGTATCACCTCACACCTAGCAGATTGGCTAAAATGAAAGAAGGGGAGAGTAATGAATGTTGGAGAGGATGTGGCAAAATTGGGATATTAATGCATTGCTGGTGGAGCTGTGAACTGATCCAGCCATTCTGGCTGGCAATTTGGAATCATGCTCAAAGGGCTATAAAAGAATGCCTGCCCTTTGATCCAGCCATACCATTGCTTGGTTTGTACCCCAAAGAGATCATAGATAAACAGACTTGTATGAAAATATTTATAGCTGCGCTTTTTGTGGTGGCAACAAATTGGAAAAGGAGGGTACGTCCTTCAATTGGGGAATGGCTGAAGAAACTGTGGTATATGCTGGTGATGGAATACTATTGTGCTAAAAGGAATAATAAACTGGAGGAGTTCCAGGAGAACTGGAGAGACCTCCAGGAACAGATGCAGAGCGAAAGGAGCAGAGCCAGAAGAACATTGTACACAGAGACTGATATAGTATGGTAAAATTGAATGTAATGGACCTCTGTACCAGCAGCAATACAATGACCGAGGACAATTCTGAGGGATTTATGGTAAAGAACGCTACCCACATTCAGAGGAACGACTGCAGGAGAGGAAACATATAAGAAAAACAACTGCTTGAACGCATGGGTCGGGGTGGACATGATTGAGGGTGTGGACTCGAAACTACCACACCAATGCAACCACCAACAATTGGGAAATTGGTCTTGATCAAGGACACATCACAAAACTAGTGGAAATGTGCATTGGCCATGGGGGGGGGGTAGTGCGGGGGGTGAAGGGGAAAGGAGGAGTATGAATCATGTAACCATGTTAAAAATGAATATTAATAAATGTTTAAAAATATTTACTTAATTGCAGAGTAGGGTAGTGAAAGAAACATTACAAATATTTAATGGAAAAATTCAAAATAATTTAAAATGTTTTAAAATTAATCTAAACAAAACATACATATACATAAATACCAATTTCCCTTTACTAAAATTACAAAGTTTTAAAGGTAGAAGAAATCTTAAAAGTCATGTAATTCAATATCTCTTCTTATTCTGGTATATAACCTCTTTAGACTTTTGGAGTGTAATTAAGCCTTAACTTTAAGACTTTCAGAGACAAAGGACTTTGCAATATGGTCTTTTCCAAAGTTGAACTTCTCTAGTTGTAGTTGCTTCAAATCTCCTAGCTAAGCATTTTTTTTTTTAGTTCCTTCCACCATGACTTTATTTCAACATCCCTCTCAATTGTGCCAATACCTCTATTTGCTCCTGAGTTTTCTTTCTTTTTAGAGTAATAAGTAAATAATGGGAACCATGAGTAAAAAAATGTCCAGGTCAAAGTTCTGTAGTGAAAAGTAGAAATGACTCTGAAATACCCAAATCAAACCTGCTGAGATAATGGTTGAGATTTCAAGGAGGGCATATTGCTTTGGAAATGGGGCCGTTTTCAGGAACATATATGGAATTTGAAAAGAGTTGAGTTCTTTCACATAATCCAGAAAACTGAAATACATGCTATATAGCTCTATGAATATAGTAATTACCTAATAAATATTTGTTGGTTTGAATGGAATTTAAAAGCTATATCTATAGGAGTATGACATGTTTGGGACAAAGAAACAACTGGAGATTCACAGAGAAAAGCTGTGATAAAAGCTAAGATTCTGAAGCTTGGCAGATGAGAACAAAAATGAGAATAAGATATTTACTATGCTGAACAAGAAGGCAGAAAGTCATAGATAAATGATTAATTTTCATATCCTTAGTGTATGACGAATAATGGGCTGTGGGATCTTAGATGATAAGGGAATGTGCACCTTATGGATGAATAGGAGATAATGATTAATGTTCAAGACAGAAGTCTGTTCTCCAACAGAGAAATCTTTCTGAGCTGGCTATGGGATGATAATATGTTTGAGTTTCTCCTTCCACTGAAAATAAATAAGATGAGAAAACACTTAATTTGTTCCTGAAATTCATATAAAACAATTGTAATTAGAAGGCTCTGCTTCTAACTCACACTAATCAAAGACTGAATAGGAACTTTAACCCCATTTACTTCAATACATACTGAGTAATGAAAGTGCTTTTTAAAAATCTAAAACATACTTTCTTTTTTGGCAGAGAAGTGGAAGAATATTAGGACATAATAGTGTTTACATTGTCAGATACATTCTATTTACTGGATGCTTTTACTGTTTTTCTTTGTTAAAAGACAGAATTCAGTTAGCATCAGGGGGGAGAGAAAGGATATTTAGAGATATGATTTTTGATATAAAAATTTCTTTTAAAAGAAAATGTTTTATCTACCTATTTTCAAAACAAATAAGAGATAACTATAAATTTGATAATATAAACAG
This sequence comes from Gracilinanus agilis, assembly GCF_016433145.1. Lineage (NCBI taxonomy): Eukaryota > Metazoa > Chordata > Mammalia > Didelphimorphia > Didelphidae > Gracilinanus > Gracilinanus agilis. Next base: position 79,525,471 of record NC_058134.1, read on the forward strand.
CTTCTAAACTTACTACATTATTTATAACACTTCACACATATAAATCAATTTATATTCCATTTAATACTTATGAATTGGCTAACTGCCCTATTCCTATCCTTCACTGTAAATTTTCTAATTTCAAGGTGGTAAAAATCTCCTGAAAAGTTAAATTATTTGCTTTAGGAACAAGATCCAACTAATCTGTTGTCTAAAATCAGTAAATCCAATGGAGAACAAAAAAAAAAAGAAAAAAAGAGGTGATCTCTAAGAAAAACTCAAGTCTTTCCTTAAAGGGGATAATATGTACCTGTCTATTTTTCACTCTGTTGAACACTATCTACACCGAAAAGCATACTTTTGCCATATCGTCACAGCAGGGCCAGAAACCTTGAAATTGCTCTCTGAAAAGATCCAGAAATACTAAAGATACAGGAATGGCAGGCAGAGTAAACCAATCATGCTGACTCTGTAATTCAGCCCTTACCTAAGGACAAAAGAAGATTTAAGGTGACACATGAGCTAATATCACAAGAGGCAAGGCATCATTTTTAAGGTTACACAATAAGTATTATGTAACTAATTAATTTTTAAATTTTTATTCTGAACTTAACAGACATATAGAATAGACATTTCAATACATAAAGAAGAGAAAAAAGAGAAAACTGCATAAAACTGCTTTTTACAACTTATTTCACCTTTAAAGTATGTAAATATATAGTTATAATATAAAGGAAAGAAGGGAAGAAAAGAAAAGTAGAAAGAGAGAGAGTGGGAGAGGAAGGAAGGAAGGAAGGAAGGAAAGAAAGAAAGAAAAGAAAAGAAGAGAAGAGAAAAGAAAAGAAGAGGAAAGAAAAGAAAAGAAAAGAAGAGATGACAAGAGAAAAGAGAAATCAAGAAAGGAGAAAGGGTATGAAGACAGAGATTTGAGAGAGAGCAAGAGAGAGATATTATTACAAATTTAAACAAAGTAAATTCCTATGGTGTATTTCTGAAATTGTATGTTTCATTCTCTCTCTTGAGCCTATCAAATCTCTCAAAAGGCAAGCAGCAATCTTTATCAGTTTTCTGGAATTGTAATTGACTTACATTGATTTATTTTATTTCAATTGTGGATTTTAAAATTAATATTCAATATATCCAAAAAAGAATAATATTTATAGAAATTTATTAATATTTAACTAGAGAGCTAGAGAACACAGAGAAAGTTCCCCACTCCCTTCATGTAGAAGAGAGAGGGAGAGGGAGATAGGCGTTATTCAAAACTTATATGTCATCACACAAAAGACACATGTAAACAGAAAGGAAAAGGAATTGTGGGTGATACAGAAAGAAATCCTGGGCAATGCAGTTCCAGGGGTTCAAGATTTTCCAACTATACACTTTTCAAAGTTGTTTTTCTTAATAATATTGTTATTGTATACATTGTTCTCCTACTTATGATCACTTCACTCTATCTCAGTCCACATGTGCCTTCTCAGATTTCTCTGAAACCTTCCATTTTTTCACTTCCTTATTTTCATATTCCATACATTACTTAACCATTGCCCAAATTAATAGGTTTACCGCTTTAGTTTTCAATGCTTTGCCACTTTTCCAAAAAAGAGATGTCAAAACTATTTTGTACATGTAGGTTCTTTATCTTCTCTGTTTACTTTGAGGTTGTGGTATAGGTAGTGCTACAATTAAGTGAAAAAAAAAAAAAGGACAAGTTTAGTGATTCTTAAAACATACTTCCAAATTGCTTTTCAAAATGGTCAGATCTATTCAGTTCCACTCATAGTACACTACAGGGCCTTTTGTCCCAGAGCTCCTCCACCAATTGTTTTTGTTTCTAATTTTGCCATCTTTGTCTATATGATATGTATAAGGATATGATACAAGTACACAGAATGAAACATCTGATATTCAAATGGAAGTTTCATTCTAGTGGTGGAGAAAATATGTATTTATAAGACATACATACCATGTAAATTAAATTAATTGATACAGATAAAGATAAGAGTTTATAACTATTACTAAGAGAGTAATTTTTTCTGAAATTTGTTGAGTAATTTATAGTGGACCTCATGAAGTCAAGTTCAAATTCTTCCTTAGAAATTTGCTAGCTATTTGAGTTCAAGGAAGTGAGTTTGTCTCATGTTTTCATTTGTTAAGTGGGAATAATAATACATCTACCTCACGAGGTTGTTGTGAAGATAAAGTCAATTGAGAAAACAAATGTAAAGCATTTCGGTAGCTCTTATTTTAATTATTAAGAAATCTTCAAGTTTTTACAACTATCTGAAAATATTAGTCATCTAAACATAGATTTTACCTACAAATGAGCTTTAAGAAAAAAGGAGCTTCACATTTTTGAACATTGTTTTTAAAAACAATTTGCCCATAACACGCTTTATTAAATTCCTATTTTGAAACCTCATTATGTAGGGAGGTTCATCACCATAAGTCTGATTATCAGGTGGAAAATCTTTTAGCTTCAGTAGTAAAATACTATAAAAACTCTTATGACCTGTATGACCTGATATCAGACTCATATCAATAAGATAACACATTTTTTCTTTTTTTAAATTTTATTTAGAATATTTTCCATGGTTACATGATTCGTAATTCTCCCCTCCCCTGCTCTTTCCTCTCCCCTCCCAAAGGCCAAGCAGTTCCACTTCGTTATACATGTACCATTATTCAAAACCTACTTTTATGTTATTCATATTTGCAGTAGAGTAATCCTTTAACATCAAAACTCTCATCACATCCCTAACATACTATGTGATTGAACATATATTTTTCTGATGCATATATGGTTCCACAGTTCTTTCTCTGGATGTGGATAGGATTCTTTCTCACAAGTTCCTCTGAACTGTCCTGGGTCATTGCACTGCTCCTAGTAGAAAAGTCTATTACATTCTGTTGTGCCATAATGTGTCAGTCTCTGTGTACAATGTTCTCCTGGTTCTGCTCCTTTCACTCTGCATCAATTCTTGAGTTCATTCCAGTTCACATGGAATTCCTCCAGTTCATCATTCCTTTCAGAACTATTAATAGTATTCCATCACCAACATATACCACAATTTATTCAGCCATTCCTCAATCAGTGTAAACCCCCTCATTTTCCAAAATTTGCCACCACAAAGAGCTCAGTGATGAATATTTTTGTATAAGTCTTTTTCCTTATTATCTCTTTGGGGTACAAACCCAAAAGTGGTATGACTGGGTAAAAAGGTAGGCATTCTTTTAAAGACATTTGTGCATAGTTCCAAATTGCCCTCTAGAATGGCTGTACAAATTCACAACTCCACCAGCAGTGTATTAGTGTCCCAATTTTGCCACAAAACCTCCAACATTTATCACCTTCCTTTGCTGCCATATTAGGCAGACTGCTAGGGATGAGGTGGTACCTCAGAATTGTTTTAATTTGCATTTCTCTAATTAGGAGGGATTTAGAATACTTTTTTTGTGTGCTTAAGTTTTCATTTCATCATATGAGAACTGCCTATTCATGTCTCTTGACCATTTGTCAATTAGGAAATGGCTTGATTTTTTGTAAATTTGACTTAGTTTCTTATATATTTGGGAAATTAAACCTTTTTCAGAGAGTTTTGTTATAAAAATGTTCTCCTACATTATTGATTTCTTTCTAATTTTAGTTGCTTTCCTTTTGTTTGTACAAAACCTTTTTAATTTGACATAATCAAAGACATTCATTTTATATTTTGCAATGTTATCTCTTACTTGGTTTTAAATTCCTTCCTTTTCCACAGATCTGACAGGTATACTAATCTGTGTTCACCTAATTTATTTACAATTTCACTCTTCATATTTAAGTCATTTTACCCATTGTGAATTTATCTTAGTATGAGTTGTAAGATGCTGATCTAAACCTAACTTTCCCCATACTGTTTTCCAATTTTCCCAGCACTTTCAATCAAATAGTTAGTTCTTGTCCCAAAAGCAAGGGTCTGTGGGTTTATCAAACACTAGCTTACTGAGGCCATTTACCACTAGTGTATTCCATTGATCCACCCTTCTGTCTCTTAGCCAGTACCATATTGTTTTGATGACCACTGCTTTACAGTACAGTTTAAGATCTGGTATTACTAGTCCCCCATCCTTCATATTTTTAAAAATTATTTCCCTTGGAAATCTTGATTTTTTTGTTCTTCCAAATGTACTTTGTTATATTTTTTCTAATTTTATAAAAAAGATTTTTGATAATTTGATAGGTATGGCACTGAATAAGTAAATTCATTTGAGTAGGATTGTCATTTTTATTATATTAGCTCATCCTACTCATGAGCAATTAATGTTTTTTCCAATTGTTTAGATCTAGTTTTAATTGTATAAAAAGTGTTTTGTATTTGTGTTCATATAATTACTGTGTTTGTCTTGGTAATTTGATTCCAAAATATTTTATATGGTCTAGAGCAGTGATGGGCAAACTATGGCCTGTGGGCCAGATAAAGCCCTGAAATGTTCTATCTGGCTGCAAGACATAATTTCTAATCTGATGAATACAATGAGTAGAATATAATGCAATACCATCGCTGGGTTTGTACCCCAAAGATATCATATATAAACAGACTTGTACAAAAATATTTATAGCTGCGCTCTTTGTGGTGGCAAAAAACTGGAAAGGGAGGGTATGCCCTTCAATTGGGGAATGGCTGATCAAATTGTGGTATATGTTGGTGATGGAATACTATTGTGCTCAAAAGAATAATAAACTGGAGGAATTCCATGTGAACTGGAAAGACCTCCAGGAATTGATGCAGAGCCAGAAGAACATTGTACACAGAGACTGATACACTGTGGTAAAATAGAATGTAATGGACCTCTGTACTAGCAGTAATGCAATGACCTGGGACAATTCTGAGGGATTTATGGAAAAGAATGCTACCCACATTCAGAGGAAGAACTACAGGAGAGGAAACACAGAAGAAAAACAACTGCTTGAACACTTGAGTTGATGAGGACATGATTGGGGATGTAGACTGGAAAGGACCACACCAATGTAACTATCAATAATATGTAAATAAGTCTTGACTGACCACACATGTTAAAACCAGTGGAAATGAGAATTAGTTGTGGGGGAGGAGGAGTTTGAGGGGGTGAAGGGTAAAGTAAAAACAAGAATTATGTAACCATGGAAAATTTTTCTAAAAATAAAAAATTTTATTAAAAAAAAGAATACAATGCAATGAAACTTTGAAAGAGTTGCTTTAGAAACAGACTGACAGATGAGCATTTCCTTTCCTTTGGCCCCATCTTTAAAAAGTTTGCCCATCACTGGTCTAGAGTGTTTTTAAATGGAGTTTCTCTTTCTAACTCCTGCTACTAAGTTTTGTTGGAACTATGTAGAAATGCTGATGATTTATGTGGGCTTATTTTGTACCCTGCAACTTTATTAAAGTTGTTAATTATTTCTACTAACTTTTTCGTTGATTTTCTGGGGTTCTTTAACTATATAAGCATGTTGTCAACAAAGAGTGATAGTTTAGTCTCCTCGTTGCCTACTTAAATCCCTTCTATTTCTTTTTCTTCTCTAATTGCTACTGCTAGCATTTCTAGTACAATATTGAATAAAAGAAGATGATAATGGGCATCCTTGCTTCACTCCTGATCTTATTTGGAAGGATTCTAATTTGTCTCCATGGCAGATGATACTTGCTGATGGTTTTAAATATATACTATTTATTATTTTGAGGAATTGCCTTTCTATTTCTATACTTTCTAGTGTTTTCAATAGGAATGTGTGTGTTTTGTCAAAGGCTTTTTCTGCATCTATGAGATAATCAAGTGATTTTGGCAAAACGGAGAGCTGCTGCCCTAGTTATTTCTCCATCTTGACTCCACCTGAGATCGCACATTTTTGAAGTATTAATTATTAATAAATTATATAGTATTTGCTAATCTAAAAATAAATAAATACATTCAACTGTACAGTGCCTGGAACATAGGAGATTAATAAGTGCTTGTTATTTTCCTAAAATAAATAAAAATTTCATTTATTCATGTTTTCTTGCAACATTCCCTGTAATAATAGTGGGAAGCATAAGTATTAAATATGAGAAGTTGTGTAATATACTGAAATAAGTGAGTGGGAGACCTGGTAAAAGTCACTAGATTTGATTTTTAAGTTTGGACCAGTGTTGAACCCAATGTTGGTATAACATGGAAAATGGCAGGGTGGAATTCCTGCAAGATACAGGGTCAAGTCTCACCCAGAATTCCTGGGGACACCCCCTGGAGAACTCTGGGTGAGGGGACAGTTTAAAGCAGGTAGACAGTTGATTCCTGGGGGTTGAGGTGAGCAGATCTCTCTGCTTGTTGTTCCCAGTTTTGGGATTGCTTTGGAGGCCATTTGGGGAAAAAGGCATTTTGGTTCTGCTCAGCAGTTTGCCTGTTTAGCTGAACTAGACCTTTCCTGCAATAACATTTTTGTTACCATTTAGCTATATTAGATATTAGAAGTGATAGTTATAGGCTTTGAGGGTAAGCTAGTTAAAAAGTCTGCCACTCCCTCCTGAGGGGGGAGGGGCTGTTTCTACCTAATAGTTCAGGGCTTCCCAGATCTTATCCTAATCCTTGAAAGCCTTCCCTTCTTTCCCCTTCCTCTTTATCAGTAGAACTTCCTTTTTTGAGGTAGCAGTGCCTGGCTATTTATTTTGGGAATACTCACTTCCTCCATAGAGTTTGGTTCCTTTCAGTTCCCTGCCCAACAAGTCAGATCATTGTTCTGTCTCTGATAGCTACAAGACATCAAGCTTTTCCTGTCTTCCCTAGTCAAACCTGTGGGTGAATAAGTTGAGAAAGTGAACATCTTGAGGAGATTAGCCTTGCTCATCCAAGCCAGTGTATCTGATCATCCTCCATTTTCAACTGTTTCCAACTGCTTGGTGGGAGGGGTGAGAGTAAAGAGTACCTACCCATCCCTACTCACTCAAGCCTATGTGTGGGGGAGGAGGGAGTCCTGCAGGTTTCTGGTTTCTGGCCATCTCTTCAGCTTCCCAAATATCTCTGTTAAGATCAGCATAACAGTTTTGGCCAGGCAGCCTAGGATTTTTATTTCAGAATCTGAGTGGGAAGTGATCAATATGACCAGCTTCATCAACAGAGCTGTTGTCACACTGGGGTGCTCTGGGGTGCTAATATATGGGATTTGGCAGGCTTGGGCTACCTTTTGACTGATAACTGTTCCCCAATTTTTCAAACAAATAATAGAAATATATGATACTTACATGTGGCTAACTATATCAGTGGGTGATGCTTTGGCATATATGCCATTGGGGATAGCCATGGCTGCAACTTTTTATGGGGCCCTGATGATATTGAGGAAAGTTCTGGCATTTACCTTTGGAAGAACAGAAATAACAAACCCAGTTTGGGAGCAATTAGTGGGGTACTTGAAGACCCTAATTGAGATAAACAAGCAAATCAGGGAAGGAAAGGATCTAGATGCAAAGACAATCATGCAGCTAGAGATTATTGAGAGTGTAGTCACATAAAAAAAGGGAGGAGGTGATATTACACAACAGGCTACAGATAAGAACACTAAAGAACAAAAGCCTGCAGGGGCTGAAGCAACTCCTGTAATTATCCTTCCCAATACTGATAGGATAGTGGTACAACCTGACTCTGGCATTATACATGTTAATGGCTACAAACCTTTCTCAGGGGGTGATCTAGAGATCTTAAAAAGGAGGTTTCCTCAGTTATACACAAATCCCCAAAGTGTATAAAAGAATATAAATGGGCCAGGAGACTTTACAACCCAACATTTGAGGATGTGGAATTGCTTCTATCATAATTATACACCCCTAGGGAGAAGTCAAAGTTTATATCCGAGACAAGAAGCAACCCCAATCTTGCCTCATGGCCAGAACAACACCAGGACTTAGAACTCTCCTCACATGCAAACATGGCTTATCTTAAATGGTGTAGAGAAGATTTAGCAGAAGCAATGAGGCTCCATGCAAGACAATCAAATGCATGGGGGTCCTTCAAGAAATTAAGACAAGAGGAAGAACACCCAAGCCTTTACCTGGACAGGCTCTTAGAGGCAGGCAAAACTATCCCAGGTTTCAGGCACATGACAGCTGAGGATAATATACAGCATGTCAGAAGGTAGTTTGTAAAAGGCAGTCTGAACCACATCCAGGCTTATTTCAAATTGCATTGCCCACAATGGGAGACCATGCCCACTGAAGAACTAAGAAAGACTGCTACACACGTCCATGAGTCTAGGGATAGTGAACCTAAGCAATCAAAGGCCTCAGAAAAGGATACGGAGATTGCAGAGCTGAGGAGACAACTAAAGGAAGCTCAAAAGGCCAAGGAGATAGAGGAAATTAAGAACATGGCTCTGATGTCCAGCAATCAGAGGAGCCAGAGCAGGCCTAGGCAACCCTCCAGGAATAATAGCAACTCTTCAGGTGCTGATTCTTGTGCTTGAGACTTGGGCAATTGTTCATAACTGTAAGTTTAAATCTCAGATAAATTTTGGGAATAGAAACAATAACAATAATAACAACAACAGGAGAAACACCGACTATAATTCTAGATACAACAGCAATAATAGTAGCAACAACAGGGACAATAACACCAGATACAGTGACAAAGTAAAGACCAGGTGTTGTGACCATTACTGTGCTAAATTCAGTAATTCCCCTAGTTTGTCAAAAATGGAGGAATATGTGTCCCAAGGAGTGAGACCTCGTACCAACTTATGAATCAAGGAAGCAGCGTTAGTTGTTGCAATGACAGATAAGGGCAGTCACAATGTTGTGGCAGAGGAAAGTGCAAAGGACAAAATGGGTGCAGAAGAAATTATAAATTATGGGTTGGTGGATGTAACACAAAGTTACAAAGAAATGACTGAGGAGAAGTTGCAGATTGAGGAGGATATAATAGAAATAAAGGAGAGAATATATGGGAAGGGAAACAGTGATGTGGGAATAATGAAAGGGAACCAGGCACATCTGCACAAGTTCTTGATTCAAGCTTAAAGGAAATAGCATTCATTAATTCTCACTGTAAGGGGAAAGAAGCATTATTGTGTAGTAATGCTATGGATCATCTACATCAATCTGTATTACAGCAAGGCCAAACAACAAAGGCAATGATTTTAGACAGGTGCTCTAATGGGGATCTCTTAGAAACAGACAGTGTCAGCAAGGGAGATGAGCTCCTGCAGACCATTGAGAAGGAAAGTGCAAAATTCTCAGACACAGGCACAACCTCTTCTCTATCACCAACTACGGAAGCTGGAAGGGAAAGTGGAAAATCTAGTAGCTACAATACTAAAGGAACTTTAAAAGCTGGATCCTGAAGCTAGGGAATTCATACCAAGCCTACCTCAGGGTCAGGTACATAACGATGTAGCACACTTTCAAGCCTGTGATACTCCAGAGAGAGCTGCCTTTGGAGTAAATTCTGAGTTAATGCATTTAAAGGAATTCAATTCCATAAACATCAGTAGCCAAGACAGAAAAAAATGACACCAATAGGAACAGAGAAAGAATCTACAACACTGACTTTGTTTCCTATGCAAAGTAAACCTGCAGTTAAGTTTCCTGTTACTGACATAGAGTCTAGGGGTCAGATACAAGTAGAAGGTATAGACTCACAGGATTGGGATATAGTTATGAACCAAAAACACATTCCCAATTCTGAAGAATTTCCTTTAATGCAGAGAAATACCTCTCCTGAATCTAACTTTGCACAAGTGAAGCAAAGTGAAGAGAAGTCACTCTACCTTACTCATGGTCTGGGAAAACTGAGATACACTTTGACACTGATAGGCCCATGAAAGGTCCAGGGATGCCAATTAAGGCACAGGCAATCCAAAAAGCCACATTTGAAGGAGACTTACCATCATTACACTCACAGAATCCTGAGCCAGCACAGACAGAAGTCCTAGAACAAGACCAATGGGATTTGGGGGATATTGAGATAGAATCACCTTTGGTACCTGTTGATCAGACAGCTAAAGACAGGGAACCCTTGGTTATGGTGACGATAGGAAATCAAATATATCCTGCTCTAATTGGCACTGGAGTAACTCGGTTTGTGTTAACATCAGCATCAGAAAATTGTGCATTAATGGGGTCTGTGAGAGTAAAAGGAGGCACTGGGAAAATGGAGTTGGTGCCCAAGCTAAGGTCTAAGATGCTGAAAATAGGCCCAATGACTTTAGATCATTCCTTTTTGTTGATATTCGGATGCCCATCCAACCTTTTGGGGAGGGATGTACTCTGTAAATTAGGTGCCACTATCCAGTTTGAGAAGTCAGGCCAAATTTTCCTACACTTACCCAAACAGTCACTCAATCACCATCCCTTGCTATTCCTCAGACAAGTGGAGGGTGATGAGGAGGAACAACATATGGGGAGTATCTTTGAAATACCAGAAGATATCCCAGAGGCAATTTGGGCTAAGCATTCAACTGATGTGGGAATTTTAAAATCTGCCACACCTGTAAAGATTGAGGTGAAAGAGGGCACTCCATCTAGGATCCCTCAGTATAAGTTGAGCAAAGAGGCCACAGAGAGTATCAGACCTATTATCCAAAGTCTCCTGGAAAAAGGCATTTTGGTCTATACTATATCCGAGTACAACACACCCATTATGCCCATTAAAAAGCCAAAGAAAGATCCAAATGGCAAAACACAGTGGTGTTTTGTGCAGGATCTGAGAGCAGTAAACAACTTTGTTAAGAAGGGACATGTAGTGGTACCTAGCCCAGCAAATATCATTGCTGAAATTCCAAGCAATGCAGACTGGTTCACAGTTGTCGACCTGTGTTGTGCATATTTTACTGTACCCCTGCATGAGTCCAGTCAGAAGATTTTTGCATTTTCCTGGGAGGGTAAACAAATCTGCTGGACCCGAATTCCATAAGGATTCTCAGAAAGTACAAATATCTTTTGCTAGATCCTGCAAAGACACCTTGAATCAATCATATTCACTGAGAGTAAATTAGTGCATTATGTTGATGACCTTTTGATAATGTCACCAAATGCTTGAATATGTCAAAGGGACAGCAAATATCTATTACAAGAGCTATGCAAAAGGGGACAGAAGGTCTCCATGGCCAAGCTACAGTGGGTTTTGCCAAAAGTAGAGTACCTCAGCTTCATGTTGGAGAAGGGTATAAGATGGATTTCCCAAAAAAAGAGTTGCACATATACAGAAACTCTGCATGCCTAGGACCAAGAAGCAGCTCCATGGGTTACTGTAGGCAGTGGATACCTGGCTATGATCTGATTTCAAAACCTCTGACAGACGTGACTAGGAACACTGTCTCAGAACCTTTAAAACTGACATGGGAGCATAAGCATGCTATAGAAAAAATGAAAACAGCTGTGTTATCAAGCCCTACACTTACCCAAACAGTCACTCAAGTGAGTAGGAGACCTGGTAAAAGTCACAAATTTGAGTTTTAAGTTTGGACCAGTGTTGAACCCAATGTTGGTCAACCACAGTCTGAAGCCCAGGTATAGGCCTCACTTCCTGTGGGATGGTGACAGCACAAACTGACTGCTCTCTCACAATGTTATAAACAAAGAAGTTGGTTTATTTTACAAAACACAGGATGGGTAAATAGACCAGGAAGTGGAGTCCCTAAATTTAGTAAATGCTGCAAGATGGCATTCCTTATGTAAATTAAGATGGCTGCCTCTATTTCTAATGATGGGAAATAGCACCCATAGCACAGGCCCTCGCCTTTCCCAGCCTCCCCCTCACTTATCTCAGTAATGTTGGTCAATTAGAAATCCACAACACCCCAGAACAGTAGATTGGATGATGGTTGCTGGCAATGACCTCCAGAGATGCCTCCCCCAAGGCATTCTGCTGCTCCCTGCTCTGCCAACTGGAAGTGAGGTCAGAGGTCCCCCAACAGCCCAGAAATCCCAGAACTAAACATACTGTGCCAGAGTTCTGTTGTTTTAGCCTATAGACCTTTGGCATAGAGTGTCTATGCTACCCTACAGCAAATGTTTCATCCTCGGCATGTGGCCCCATACTTCTCTGTATGAGGCTGCATGCCGCTGTGTGTCATCAAAAATGGCTACACGTGTCATAGGTTCACTATCAGGGGGATAGGTAGTTCGGGTCATTGCATTTCAGACACAAAAGATGATCTGGATGGGAACCTGGGTCACAGATTTCAAGATTGCAGAAGGTCTTTTGATATCAGGAACCTCCAAAGAAGTGTAAAGAACTTCAACTACTTCCTGTAACCTAATACAAAATGGCCCCAGGAAGTAAGCCTCTGCTCTCCTCAGTGTCCAGGAATCAACAGAATCCCAGTGTTCCTTCTTAAGCATTCCTCCCATTCGAGAATGGGAACCCATACGGTTCCATGCGTGTTCCAAGCTACCTGCAAAGTCCTAGCTCCCCAGACCCTTTGCAAAGCTCTTATTCCCTCTATTCTAATAATACGTGGTGATAAAGTAATCCCACCAGAATATACCTTCTTTAGCATGGAAGTTAAATCCAACATGGGAGACCATACAACCCTAGTGAGCCCCCTAACACTTCTAATTTATTGCACTTGAACTCTTTGTCTGGTTTTTCCATGAGTCACTAAATCATGTTAGTGATGGGCATGGGAAGGGGGAGGACCATAACTACAATGGTTCACTGTTCTCCAGAAATTGTCAAGCTAATATGCTTCCTTAAAGCAAGTTTCTATGAAAAAAAAAGATCTCATATCCCACATATATAAGGAAATAAACCAAATTCATGAGAACCACTGCCATTTGCTAACAGATTAAATGGTCAAAGGATATGAGGTTACTTTTCAAAAGAAGAAGTACAACTCTCATCAAGCATATAAAATATGTTTTAAGTCATTAATAATTGGGAAAATGCAAATTAAAATAACAGTGATGTTCTGCTGCATACCCATCTGATTGGCAAAGATGACAAAAAAGGAAAATGACAAATATTAGAGAGGCTGAGGGAAAAGAGGTATGCTAATTCATTGTTAATGGAGCTGTAAACTGGTCCAGCTGTTCTGGAAAGCAGTTTGGAGCTGTGCCCCAAAAATGTCACTAAACTCTACATACTTTTTGACTCAGCTATACCATAAATAGTCCTATTCCTTAAAGAGATGAAGGAAAAAAAAAGAAGAGGAAGGGAGGAGAAGAAGGAGGAGGAAGAGGAGGAGGAGAAGAGCTGCAGCAACTATTTTAATAGTAACCAAAAAACTGGAAAATAAGGGTGTCAGTCAAAATAAGGGAAAGTACTAAAGAAATATCAGCACATGAATATAATAGAATATTATTGTACTATAACATATGTCAAAATAGATGGTTTCAGAGGAAACTGGAAAGACCTTTATGAAATGATACAGAGTGAAGTGAGCAGAATTAGAACAACATATAATACAAGAATATAAAGAAAAATAATTTTGAAAGAATTCAGCATTCGGTTCAATTAATGACAAACCACAATTCTACAGGACCAATGATGAAGCTTACCACCAATCTCTTACTAAAGTGGTGAAAGGCTTAAAATTCAGAATTAGAGATGTGCTTTTTTATCATGGCTAATGTAGAAATTTGTTTGATTATGCATATTTTATGGGTGTGTGGATAGTGTTTGTGTTTCCTTTTTCAATTGTTCAGTGGGTGGGCAGGAGAGAAAACAAGTATGTTTTCCTCAGGGAAAAAATAAAATGAAATTAAGTGTACAGAAAGCACATATTATTCTATTTGCATTTGGGAAAATGGGGGTAGAAGTGCTTTCCCATGAATCAATGGTAGAGACAAGACTAAAAGCCCATTTTTCTAATCCTTAGTCAAAACCACAGTCAAATGTATTTAACTGGTTTCAGAACCAGAACCTAGATCCCAGACTGTGCTTATCCATTTCTGCCCTTGGAGATCTCTTTTATCATCTGCCTTGCCACCTGTTCTCCTTCTTTCTCATCCCATGCAACTAACTTTCCACTTCTTACTTTACGAACATAAATCATATCAATCCTACCATTTATTTCTCCCCAAAGGCATCAATTTATTCCCCTTTAACTCTATTAACTATATGTGTGATGCTTTCTTGGCCACTAGTTCCTTATTTCTGTTATCTCCTTATTACTAGAATGTAAGCTTCTGGAAGGCAGGGATTGTCTTGTGTCTACATTTGTATCACCAGTGCATAACATGGTGCTTGTCACATAGTAAGAATTTAATAAATGCTTTTAATTCACATATCCATTTTAGTCCACTCTTCTTTAACTAGTCTATGCTATACCATTTGAATGGTAATAAATGTTTAACATTCCTAACCACTTTATACATTTCCTTCCGAAATGAAAAGTGAGAAAGCATTCATTGGCATTCCTTCCCTTGTCCTCTTTGCATTCTTTACCAATGCAGATGAGCAAGTTCATAAAAATGCATCACAGACCCATTTAAACTGTGTGATTAACTGCTAATATGAGATATTAACTTGTAGGATTTTATGGAGATCATCACATATAATTATATTTGATGGTATATGATAATTACCTGTTTGGTTGCATTTTAAAATGTGATGGCTTGAGAGCATTCATCATTCCATATATGGCTCACTCAAAATCTTATATAAAATTGCTACTCCCTTTTATTTATTTATTTTTAAAGAACCAAAAGTATTTTTCCTCTTAAGTTCAAAGAAAATGAATTAATGTTAGACAACCACTAATATTAATTTTGAAATTAGTAGATTAACTGAGGATACCTATTTCTGAAATGGATTAGTCTAATAAAGATTTTAGATAGTGCAATCATATATATATATATGTACACATAGACAAAATGATAAAACTTCTATTTTAATTATAAGTAATAAAAAAGAGGACATATGCCATGAAGCATGTGAGGTCCCCATCTCTTAACAGTTTCTCCCTCTGCTACTAGATAAAAATGGAGCCTATGTAACATGCTCTCAGATACAAAGTTATGAGAGTAGTCTGAGGTCAACCATCATTGATGGTTATTGATCCTGGGTAACATGAATATCACAGGGCAGCTCCCAAATCTGTTCGACTCCACACAGATACATATAGAAAAGAAGACACCCAAAATCAAATTCCATTCTCCCATATGAGGCTTTTCTTTTCTGGAAAATTTCCCAACATGTTTCAACACAAGGAAATAAGCATAGTACACAAGGCAAAAGGAGACCTTAACCAATGGCTCCAACAAGAGTTCAGTCCCACTCAGAGGCTGGTGTCTGCTAACTGGATTTGGAATAAAAAGATGTGGGTTGAGTCTGAGTTCTATTATTGCTTATTTACACGGCTTTGCCTTAGTGCATCTCTGGTCTTCAGCTTCTTCATCTATAAAGAGGGGAAGCTGTTCTAATTGACCTCCACTATCCTTCCTCTTTCTATATATGTCTACAATTAACTCTTCTGAATAGCTGAAGAGTGGGCAGATTCCACAACTAGCACAGAAGCCTTCCCTGCTCTGTGTTTTATAGTTTCAACAGCACAGCTCTTTCCGTATGGGGAGCCTAGATTTTATATGTCAGTGCATCAAGTGCAGGGCATCTGTAGCCTCCCATAAACTCCATGTCTATTCCTCAGATAACATGATGAATCAGCCAAGCAATTAATCAATCATTAAGGCTTCCTATTTGTCAAGCACTGTGCTAAGCATGGATTCTCCTTTCCAGCTGAGCAGAGATCAGCAGGCGATATGACATCTTCAACTTGACTTGCTATTAAGCATAGTTTTCAGGTACATAATAAAGAAATGTCATTGCTGTTACTTATGACAATGATATTTGCATAGCACATATTGCAGCATCTAAAATGACCTGGTCTATGTCAACCTCTCCTTCCAAGCATAAAAATTCATGTTTGGGGTCCTATTTAAATCAAGTAAAATCAATGTTCTGTGGTATTCTCCCAAGTGCTACAGCTGAGTGGCTTACAAGGTGCTGATTGACAATTTCTTAGTTCTGAGAAGTCCTTGCATTAGAATGAATGGCACCAAATCATTGTGAAAGTAAACAAGTGAGAGTAACTACAAGGATAGACTCTGAAGTCCAATATCCAGAGGCAATGTCTCAAGCGAAAGTGGGGCCAAAGAAAGCACCACAATCCAAGAAACAGACAAAGGATGATTAGGACAAAGCAAGAAAATTCAATTGTTTTCACTCTGGGTCAGCTATTTAATCTTTCTGTCTCCCAGTTTCCTCATCAGCAAATTTGGGATGATAACAATAGCACCTCCCTGTCAGGATTTCAGCGAGAATAAAATAAGATAGTATTTATGAAGCATTTTGTGAACATTAATGTAGGTATTCATGGTTATTATTCACTTTTGAATTTTATTGGAAATGTGATTTTCATGCTGTTATGAAAACTTTTAGAAGACATTTTCCCCATTCTTTTTAGATATAATTTGCTGTCATAAACAGATGGACCATTTGTAGTTTGTACACATAAAGCTTCACTAAATGGATATGAAATATACTAAGCCTGAGGCAGCTCCTCTGGGAAGAAATGTGTATGCTCACTTTTCTAATTATTAACAAAATGAATCTTTCCTGCTGCCATTTTTAGAATACTAATAAAACCATTCAATTTAGGATGAGCTCCTTCAGAAAGAAATAAGTAGTTGAACAGGATATGGAGAATTTTCTACCCCCAAAACAAGGTCTAGTTTTTGCCCTGATATTTCTCAAACTAAGAAAGAAAAGAATGGGTTTCTTTGTCAGTGTAATTCACATTCAGAAGACTGAGTTTTTAGATTAAATTGCTTCAAAAAATGTGCAAACAACAAGTGATTGGAATAGATTCTACAGGATCTTTGTGAACAATGACTTCATAAAAATCTTGGTTCCCATATGAGGATGTTAGTGAAGAAGAGACAATATGTTAAGGTTATCCAAGAGATAAAATTTAATACTCTGCATCTGTTGAATAAGTATACCCTTAAACAAACATTAATGGAGTTTTCTACAAGCTAGAAATTATGGAGTAGATGGACAGATACCTAAGTGCATGCATATATGTATATACACACGTATTATATATGTATATATATATATTATATAATTATAGGAAAGTGGGTCAAAATATCTCTCTTGTCTTCTAGTTATTAGATAGCTGTACATGAGGGGTCAGAGATAATTTAGGTGTCATAACTAATGATTAAGCAGAGAGCTCCAATGCATTTTCAATCAGGCACAGACCAATTCTTCTCAAGTTTCTGTCACCTAGTCTGAAAAAAGCAAAACAAAATGACAAAGAAATCTCTTTTTCATAGGCCTTTGGCTTAGCAACTATTACAATGCCTCAGAACAAACATATTGCTTCTGGCACAGTCTAAAAGAATCACAAGGTAAAGACTGTACCCAATATGTTATGTTCTCTTCAGCCTTTAGTCTTGCTCTATGACATTGGAAAGCAGTTCGCATTTTAGGGTACCAAATTGAGACACTGTTCCCAGGAGCTATTGTAGAATGTTTTTCAACAGTAAGAACAGAATAATAATTCTGCACTAAATTCAAAATGACATGTGTGTGTCTCAGAATGGGGATGCATTTTAACATGTTTCAGACTAAGCCTCTTCTATAACATTCATCCATTCTTTCCTCTATAGTCTTTGTATTCAAAATTTTCCTTTTAAAACTCATCAAAAACTTCAAAAGGTTATTATGATGATACTAATTTTAGAGCCAGAAGATATAAAATATTGACTGACAAAGATACATCTCTGTAAGAGAAAGTGAACTCATGGAAGACTTAAAATGGTAAAATTCTAATTCCTGATTATGTCATCCTCCTTCATTTATTCATTAATTTATCCTCTATTCAGCAAACATATAATGAGCTCCTAATCTTTGCCCCAAAATATTATCATCAACCAAGACATTATGGGATAGTATAAATTGAAATCCTTGTCTTCTGTGACTTATAGTATTATGGAGAGATGATAGAGAATCACAGAATTTCTAAGTTGTAATGGATCTCAGCCATTTATTTTATCCATTACCTGAACAAGAATTTCCTCTACAACATTTCCAACTTTTCTTAAAGATCCCTAATTGGGGGTAGCTTTTCTACTTGGACAACTTTTATTGTCTTGGAAATTTTTCATCATATTCAAAATGTATCTCATTATAGATCTTACACACAGTGCACTATCTGATGCCCACCTGAATCTTTTCCACGTTAAACATTCTGAGATCCTTAAACTCCTTTCTTTCTGGCAAGAATTCCAAGTTGTTTATCACCACAACTGTGTTCTATGTATTTTTCCTTGCACATCAGTGCCCTATTTAAAAGGTGGAGCTAGGAACTGGTTATGATATTTCAGTTGTGCATAATACAATGGAAATATTACCCCTCCCCATATTCTGGGAAGCCATACATCTTAAGGCAGTCAAGGATTGAATCTTAATTATCATATTAGACAAGTCAATCAGTCAATTAATGAGCATTTCTTAAGCATTTGTTATATTATTAGATATTCAGTGCTATTGATACAAAAAAGGCACAAGTCTAATTCTCAAGGACAACAAAATCTAATGTGAGAGACAACCAACCTATAAGCTATTTACATATGAGAAATATAAAGTATAAATGAAGGTAATCTCAGATGGAAGCACACATAGTAGGAAGAACCAGAAATATCTCTTGGGTGGGGGGAGGGAGTTGAGATTCTTTTTGAAGGAAACCAATAGACTTATAAGGTAAGGGGAAAGAGAAAGAAAAAATTAGAATACTCAATAGCCAATGAGTAAGTATGAAGAGATGCAGTGTAGTGCAGAAAACAGCAAGTAGATGCTCTTAACTGGATCACAGAGTGAATGTAAACAAAGAATGCAGCAAAAAGGGGAAAGGGTTAGGTTATGAAAAATTTTATCTAATAAACTATGGAATCTATATTTGATCCTGAAAATAATAGAGAGTCATTCCAGGTTAATGAGCAGAGGAAGTCATCATGGTGAGATTTATGCTTTGGAAACTAAGTTGAACATGGATTGATTTAGGGAAAGATTATAGACAATGAGACCAATAAGGAAACTTCAGAAATTATAGAGATGTGAATTATTACATATTAGACCAGGTGGCAATTGATTGAAGGTGGAGAAAGGAATATATAAGAAAGATGTTGTGAAGGTAGACACAAGAATAAAATTGAGATGTGGGATGAGTGAGGATGAAGAAATGACACCAAAATTGTGAACCTGGGAGAATGCATCTGATAGTGATAGGGAAGTTGGAAAAAAAATATGTGTTTATGGAAAAGGTGAATCCTGCTTTGGATATGATAAAGTTGAGATGTCTAAGGGACATTCAATTTGAGATATCCAAGGGGCCATTGGTAATTGAAGATAAGAGCTTAGAAGAGAAACAGGAACTAATTTTCATTTTATAGAGATGATGACTAAATCCATGGGAACTGAGATCACCAAGTGAGAGAATATAAATGAATGAGAGAAAGGGGCCCAGGAAAGAATTTTGGGGGAAATCCTTGCTTCATGGCCACCAATCTTGATGAAGATCCAGAAAACTGAGAATGAATATTCATACAGGTAGGAGAAGAACCAGGAAACAGTAATACAGTAGGACCTCATTTTATGCAAACAACATGCTAATTCTGGTATACACAATAGGCAATCCCAAAAAAAGCAGAAAAAAGTATTTTTAAATCACATGCTAAATCCATGCCATTCCCTGAAGGAAGCAGTATAAAGTCTCCCAGCATTTCACCCAATTACACTCATTGTCACTCTGTGAAGCATTAATGTGAGTCATTATATTGTTTTAAACCAAAAATTAGCTCATGCATCAATACAGTACAGAGGTCTCAGTTGGAATAAGTACTGTCCTCACCAGAGCAATGTTTCTCTTTATTTCATTAACATTCTTTAGTTATTAATAATGACCTTGAAGTATAAGAGTAGTGATGCTGGGAGCTCTGATTACCCACAAGAAAAGCCCATGATTACGTGCAATTTTCAATTTACATGATGGGCTTTGAAACATATTGGTCAAGTAAAACAAGGTACTATTGTATCACCAAAAAAGGGAAAGAAAGTATCTAGAAGAAAAGTGTCAACGACTACAGAGACCTCAAGAAAAATTAGGATTATGGAAAAAAAGACCATTCAATTTGGCAATTATCAAATCATTAATAACTTTGGAGAGTGTATTTTTAATTGAATAATGAGGACAGAAGTTAGAACACAGAATGAAAGAGTGAAAAGAGATGAAGTGATTTTACTTTTTCAAGGATCTTAGCCATTAAAGGAAAGAGAAATCTAGGATGATAGCTATTGGGGATGGTCTGATCAACTGAAAGCTTTTTGAGGGTGAGGGAGACATGGGTATGCTTTTGGGAGCAGGGAAATAGCTAGTAGGTATCAAGAGATTAAAGATCAGTTAAAAGGTAATTGATAAAATGAGCTACCTTTTGGGTAAAAAAAAAAAGATTCAAAGTTTTGCTTTAGTAAGGAGAAAAGCCATCTCTTCATATGTGACAAGGAGAAGATAATGAGATAGGACATTTAAATGACATGAGATGAAGAAAAGAGAAAACTCCCAGCAAATTATCTCAATTTTTCTGGAAATATGAGAGGTGAGGTACTTAGTAAAAGGGATATGGAGACTATGAAGATATTTTGCCAACTTGAGGAAGATAGAAAAGTTTTGCTACAGTAATGAATAAAATAGTGATTTGATTAGGAACATGTTAAAAATGCTTTCCTCTGAGGAGGGTTCAGTTAAGAATACAACATGAATTTATAGTGGGTGCAATCAGTTGATTGTGGGATATTATCCAGCTCCATCTAAGCAGCATGTGATAAGGAGCAAAGGTCGTGGCTAGTGAAAGTAATACAATTTGGGGGTTTGGCAAGGGCATAATCAGTAATATCATATTCTTTACTCAAAATTATCATCCAATCTCCTAAATCTTTTTTTGTTTGTTTGTTTAAGATAAACACAATGTACTTGTGAAACTAATCTTTCAAACCAAAGTACATTCTTAAAATTTATCCCTAATCAATTTCATATTATTGAATTCAACTCAAGGTTCTAGCCAGTCAATATCTTATTTTTAATATAGATTCATTCGTATTTTATGTTAGTTATTGTTTTCAACTTTTTATGTATTAATTTATCATTTAAAAAGACATAATATAATATGTAACAAGAATATAACACATGTAATTTTATAAATATGTAATAAATTATAATAAATATGTTTATCCAAGAGAAACAAATTCTCACATTAGCTAGTTCCAAAAATCTTTCTCTCATTATTTTTTTCTCTCTCCCTTTACCCTCCCCCCTCTCCCCAAGAAAGCACATGATATGATATAGATTGTACATATATTTCTATAATGCATATATCCATATTTGTCATGTTCTAAGTCAAGACACATATTAATTACACTAGAAAAAATCATGGAGAATATAAAATTAAGAATGGTATGTTTCAGTCTGCATTCATACTCTGTCTTTTATGCCCATGGATATTTTTTTCTATCATAAGTCCCTTGAAGTATTCCAGGATCCTTGCCTTATTGATAATATTTGTCATTCACAGCTGATCATCAGACATTATTGTTGTATTAAATTTGATAAATATGCTTCCTCCTAGATGTTTTTTTCCAAATCATAGATAAAAATATGAAACAGCATAGGGCCAACCACAGATCCCTGGGATATACCAATAAAGACCTCTTTCTCAGCTGATATTGAACCATAAAGAACACTTTGGTAGATTTGTCATTTAGCAAGTTCAGAATCCATCTAATTTATTATTTTCTAGGCAAGAAAATCTCCATCTTTTCCACAAGAATGATGTATGAACTTTTATTAAGCAGCTTTTAAAAATCTAGCTTAAAAATATAGTATTCTTCTCTTTTACCTGTTACCTTGTCTGGCTTGAACTCTTTGTTGATTAAGTCATACTGATTCTTGACTATTTCCTTTTCTATATATTCACTAAACTTTATTTCTATAATGCTCTAATTATTAGCATAAACTGAATGAAATTAAGTTCACCGACATACAGATTCTTTTCCCTTTTTTAAAAATTTGGGCAAATTTTTCCCTGTAGTATTCACTCTTTACAGTCTTTCAAAGATCATTCTTCTTACAATCCCTACTGAGTGACACTTCCATGGAAGGCAATGAGAGACTACTGTTTTCTGTCCAGACTTACAGACTTATGTCTTCTCCTCTACCATGGGGCAGGAAGGTTTCTTAGGGTTTCACTGGACACATATTCCCAGAGAGAAGATCTCAAAATACCTCATCATGAGATCAACCATTTATATAATATCTTCACTTATTCTTAAATGGTAAATTTTCTCTGCCTCTCCTATATTTATCCCAAGAATTATGAAAACCTCATCCTACTGACATTCAAACACTATTTTTCATCCCCAACTGGCCATTCTGTTATTCCTATCTACCTCAGTCTTCTCCCCTTGATTCTTTATCTTCATTTATCCAACCTATCCAATCCATTATCAAATCTTATCATTTATGCCTCCATAACCTCTCCCAAATACATCCCCTTCTCTTTGCTCACATAACTATTACTATAGACCACACCTTCATTACCTCCCCATCTCAATTATTATAATAGCTTTCTAACTGATCAATCTGATTCAAATCTCTGCCTCCAACAATCCAGTCTCTACTTAGTTGCCAACGTGAATTTTTTCCCTAAAATTTAGTTCAGATTTATCTCACCTAGTCTAATCAAAGAACTCTAAAGAACTCTCTATTACCTCCAAGATCAAATATAAACATTTCTTGATAGCTTGACCTCTATCTTTCTAGTTTTATGTTTTGCTCTTCTTCAAATGCTCTACACTGCAGATACATTCTTCTAACTGATACTCTTTAAACACCACACTCATTGCATTTGTACCAGCTAGCACCCAAATCTAGTATGTTCAGCCCTCCCCCTCTGCCCCTTAGCTTTCCTAGTTTCCCTCAAGACTCAAACAAAATCCCACCTTCTTTCTCTTAGAAGCTTTTGTCAGTCCTCTCATTTAATTTTCCTCTTCTTCAATTCTGTTTATTATATCTTATATGAACACAATTATTTACATGATGATGCTTGGCTTTCATACTTGAAGAGGATAAAAGTAATACCACTCAGGTGATGTCACATGAATTGAATTAAATGAGACAGTTTCTCACAGTCCTAAACTTTACTGAAAAATCTGTGGTGTATGGTTGCAATGGAAAATTATTGCACTATAAGAAATGATAAATAGGATGAGTTCAAAAAAGCCTGGAAAGACTTTATGAACTGATGCAATGTCAAGTGAGAAAATTCAGGAAAACAGTGTGTACAGTAACAGAAATATTGTATGATGATCTAACTGTGAAGGACTAAACTATTATCAGCAAGACATGTTTCTAAGATAAACCCAAAGTAATGACAATAAATAACTAAAACCACTATCCACAGTCAACGAAGGAACTTTTGGAATCTAATTATAGCATTTCATCCTTCATTCTATTTCTTTCATGAGTTTTGTATTGTATATGTGATGTGTCTTCATTCATGACATGGATAATATGGAAATATATATAGCATGAAAGCGCTGATAAATTCTATAGCAGACTATTTACCACCTTGGGGAGGTAAGGATTTAATTTAAATCACCAAATGCAGAAAACAATTGTAAAAAATATTTCTGCATTTAAGTAAAAAATTAAATTCAATTAAAAAGAAAAGAAAGCAGTTCCCTAAAAAAGGAAATATAATTACTCAAACAAATTAATGAACTGACCAAAATTATGAATCTTCATTATAGGGACCTAGCTCAAATTGTACAATGTGAATAATGAAGTCAATGAAGTGGTCCTTTTATTCAAATTCAAACTATTTATTTCTGTTGACCTGGAACCAATGATCATTTTTACATCTAACTCAAAATAACTTCAGTCAGATGTGTCCATTTTACAGGATTCTTTGTTAGAATTTATTAGGGCCTATCTATATTAGATAACAGTGGACAAGTTCACTTAACCTCCTTGACTTTAGTTTCTCATCTGAAAAAGGAATTTCTTAGATTAAATGGTTTCTTATATCTTTTAGTTCTAAATCTATAATGCCATGCTGACATATCATAGTCATAATATTTTCCTATCACAGTTCCTCATCTATAAGGCCCTTGACCTTATAAAGGTTTTGGTTGTTAAAAATGGTGCTTCCTGATACATTAAAAACACAAATAGTCTCTATCTAAAACAAAAACATCCATCATCTATTTCTATGATCTCAACTCAGCCCCACCTAGACTGATGTGTTCTGGAAATTCAGATGAGTAGTTTAGCATCATATTGTTGCTATAATAAGCCTTCTATCCTCAGCCATAATTGATTCCTAATGAACTCATAGCCTCCCCAACAGATGATGTTATATTCTATCTCAGACTCTCACTATATCCCTGGAACTTCACTCTGCCATATTTTATTAGGAGATTCATCTCAATTTTTCCAGTAAATACACTAGACTCCATCCTGCTTGGATACATATTTCAATGGGAAAAAATGTCATAGCAACAGTGGGCCAGGAACTACAAAGCTTTATCAAACAGGCTGTGGTGGCATTTCAGATAATATGCTAGGGCTTATTTGAACTTAGATGCTTCAAAATACTAGAGCCTCAAAGCCTGGGAAAGATTTCTAATTCAATTTTCTAAAGCTCCAGATCATAAATATGTCCAATGAAAAGGGGCCAAGGCCAAGGAATCCTTCATTTTAAATGCCATATGAAAGTTATTCAAGATGTCTTTCCTTTGATATGGTTTACCACTTCTAAGGGATCAACTTCGTTTCCTGACTCTCAAAGATATATGACACAAGAGTGTCCATCTCGTGTTCCTCTTCCCATTTCCTGAATAGCAAACAAAAGCTATGTGGAGATATCTTGGTCACATGCCAGCATTATTTAAATACATGAGAGTTATCCATAGCAAAATTTTAATCTCAAAGGTAGTCAATCCTAGCTGACTTAAATGCTACCGGACTCCCTCTTTCCTGCTGTAAATTATTTTGAACCCAGAAGTGGTTGATGAAATGCGAGAGATTATTACAAAGAAATTACAATAGTTGTTTCCAATTTCCCCAACCCAGCCCCAAACACAGGCTCATTCCTCAAAACACAAACATCTTTTTTCAATGCCAATATTATTTCAGTGTGAAACATGGCATGGAGAATAGAGTTGGATTTCAGTAAAGAAAATTTGGACTAATGTCCTGCCATGGACTTATAATGGTTGTGTGGCACTGAATAGGGAACTTAACCACTCGGTGCCAACTCTTTTTGACCATCAAGAACAAAGCATTTTAGAACATTTATGCACTTGGGAGTTCCCTATATCAATGAAATAATAAATCCAGTCCCTTTTGCTATTCTTCCAATGATGCAGAATGGCTAAGAGTAGTGGGGCACTACAGTTTCTGATGGATTCCAGCTGAAGATCATCAAAAGAACAGCTCTGTATACTGCATATGATCAAGCAAAAATATATAACAAAAAGTAATTAGAGTTTCAGAGAGTAAGTAGCCATGATTGGGTTGTGAATACTCACCAATAAGATAACCAATTCATTTAATAGAGTAAATTCTTGATTAACGTTTAAGAAATGTCATTGTAGACCACCCAATGTATATTCTGCATAAAAAACATTTAATGTGACTATGAAAATTTTATAATATAATCTTTTGCCTCCTTAGTAAGGACAGCTATGTCTAGGAGGCTGGCTCATGACAAAGGCCTTCCACAAAGTTAAATACTTCTGGGAGAAAAAAAGCCAAGTATTACTTTCAATGACTCAACCATAACTAACAGTGAAATTCACATTGCAAAATCTCTAATGGGGATGGATGCTGATGGGGAGCCTATTAGGGAGGAAGTGGATCAGTCAGCCTGCCCATGAATTCCACTCATGTGGAAAGAACCCAAGAGGGTCAAGGTATGCAACACAGATCCCAGCTATGTCATTGTCCTCCTTTGTGTATGAAACATCAATTTGTTCAGCATGGTTTGTTTGCACCCACCCCTGTAGGACACCCAATTCACTGGCTCTAAATCTATTTCACCACATCTAATGTGCCATAGTTACTAAACCTCTTTCAGAAATCTCTAGGATGAAATGTTCCTTTTGAAGACCCAGGCCACCACAGAGATGTGTGCTAGGGCTCAGCTTTCTGAATAAGTTTGGGTTTACACAATGAACAGTTCAGTCTATTGACTCTAATTTTTAGTAATCTAGCCAAAAGATACATTAAACAAAACAAAGTTCCAAAATATATAACTTCTTTAAACTCACCTATCCCAACTTTTTTCATAGTCTACTGCATTTCAAAATTCAGCTTTCTTTTCCTACCTAAAATTTAGTGCTATTTTTAAAGGAAATAGTAGAAGTTAAAACATTCATTGATTTAAGCTTCTAAAATCTAACTGAGAATCATCCTAATAGGGTAACAAGAAGACTGGATTTGGGGAGTCAGAATCCCTCAGTTTAAATCCTGCCTCTGTCACCTTCTGCCTCTGAGACTGTGGGTCAGTCACTAAAGTGCTTAGCACAATGCATGCCACACAGTAAATGCTATGTAAATGTTAGCTTTTAGTATTACTATTATTATTCCTCACTCTCTGAGTCTCAATTCTATTTCATATGTAAAAAAGACAAACTGATACTTACAATATTACTAGCCTTACTTTTAAAGTCCTCTGTAGGAAGAAATTGATTGAATTAAATAACTTCTAAGTCTTCTTTTAGTTCCATTTTATGATTAATTTCTGAAAGAATCTTCCCCTTCCCTACTTAATCACCACTACCAAACACATACATATATATACATATATATATATGAATATGTATAATTTATATATTTTTGTTATCTAAGCAAACAAAAAATATTTGAAGATCTAAAGATATAAGATGGCACATCATGGGGAAAAATATTTTCTACATTCATGAGATTTGAGTTCTAGTTCTATTGATCTTGTAATTAACAAGTTGGGTGACAATTGGCAAGTCTTTTTATCTCATTAGGACTCAGGTTCCTGATCTGATGTATAAGGGTAATGGACTATATGAACTTGAAGGCCCTTTCCAAATAGCATTTCATGTCTCACAGTCAATTATAGAGGGGAAAAATGAGACAAATGTAGATTTTTAAATTAATATTCAATTTCTCCAAAGTATAATATTTATAAAGATTTATTAATATTTAACTAGAGAGCTAGGGAAAACAAGAATGTTCACCACTCAACTCACTTGGAAGAGAGAGCGAGAGGGTTACCCAAAACTTGTAATCAATCACACAAAAGACCCACTTAAACAGAAAGGAAAAGGGAAAAGAATTCTGGGTAATACAGAAAAGAAATCTGGGTAATGTAGTTTTAGAGGTTTGAGATTTTCCTACTATATACATGATAAGGCCCATGCCCCTCATGCTGTTGCTGTCTATAGTAAAGGAGAATTCTTAGGTTAGAATATTTCACATAGCTGGCAGTTAACTCTACAGGCATGCATTTCATAACTTGTGTGTTCCCTTCATTTCTATCAGCTCTCTAAATTACTCTATTTCTGCCTATTTCTCTGTCCCAAGATGGATATAATAAGTGCTATTCCCCAGATATTACTCTTCTGAGGAGAAAAGGATACAGGTACACTTGGTAGGTGTCAGATCAAGGTGTCCAAGCTTCCCAGAGGTAAATAAAGAATGTAAGGATATGAAATCATATATCTCCAAAATACTACATCCACATCTCTGCCTTTCTCATGTTCAACTCAATGAGATGCTATTTTTCTTCTATAGAATAATTAAGATGATTTTAAAATCACCAGTAACATTTTTTTCTTCAGGGTCACCCATTATAAATCCTGAATATGATCCCAAGCTATATGGGATGGAGTTGACTAGAGGTATCTAGAGATCTAGAGATCATCAGATCTCAAATTCCATTGACCAGTCTAACCCAGAAGCCACATTATGCCAAACAACCTACACCCCAAACTGGTATGCAATAACAAAGATATATTGATATGTCAGACATTTTTATACGATTTTCCTGGGGGTAAAAGACACATTTATAACAAAATTGGACAGAATTAAAACCTTGAAACATTTTATTTATATGAAAAGAATATAATGTATGATATAAGCTTCTTCACAATAGGAGCTGTTCTATTTCTTCCCTTGAATCCCCAATGTCTTGCATATATTTCAGTAAAGACATCTGACCTCAGACACTTACTGTCTTACCCTGGGCAAGACACTTCCTATCTGTTTGCCTCATTTTCTTAATCTATAAAATGAGAATAATTATAGCACCTACCTCCATAGGTTATTGTGAGAAGCAAATGAGAAAATGACTTTAAAAGGCTTAATGCAGTTCCTGACACATATGAAGCACTATATAAATGTTAACTAGCTTCATCCCCTTCATCATTATTATCATATCCTCTAATAACATGAATATAGAGAGTGGCCCACTTATCATGCTGGAAGCTTTTCTCTAAATCTCTTAATATCACATGGATATCAAAGGAACACAGAAACTATCTCCTCAAATATTCCTTAATTTTGTTATATGACTGTCCCAACTTTTCTGGCAGTCTTAAACTTATTTGATGACATCCTGTACACTATTTCTCATTCGCAATTCCTTATTTGTTATATTTTGAAATCTGATCCTTCCCTATAAAAACAGCATAATCAAATCTTATCTATAATGCTTGGCTAAAGAGAGGAAATAGAAAACAAACAACAAAATGTACATTCAGAGATCAAATTTTGAGGATACTATTAAGTGGAATAATTTTTATTCTCTTTCTAATAATGTCAGGAAAATTTTTATCCAAGATATCAAAAGAATCAGGTGCAGAGGGGGCAGAGAATCAAACAAATTGCTCTTGGAATGAATTCTTTTTTTTAATTTTTTTTATTTTAAACCCTTAACTTCTGTGTATTGACTTATAGGTGGAAGAGTGGTAAAGGTAGGCAATGGGGGTCAAGTGACTTGCCCAGGGTCACACAGCTGGGAAGTGTCTGAGGCCAGATTTGAACCTAGGACCTCCTGTCTCTAGGCCTGTCTCTCAATCCACTGAGCTACCCAGCTGCCCCCTTGGAATGAATTCTTAAACAGGGATCAACAAAGACCTGATCCCACCAGCCCTAGAGGTCCATGATTAGATTCAGGAGGTCTCAGACTTAGATGAGAGGAAAGATGACACCTTTATCTTTACTAACCTCTAGATGAAATTTAGCATTTCTTTTAATTATTTTAAAATTTTTATATTGAGGAGTGCATAGTTGTCATTAGATTGCAATGGGACTTTAAAAATGGATAATAACTAGCATTAGCCTTAGATGATTGAATTATACATCTATATGTTAAGATGCCCATGATGGAAGTCACTATGATAGCTATACACATAACATGTAACAAATTAACAGCTAGGTGGCACAATAGATAGAGTATGAGCCTTGCAATCAGGATGACTCATCTTCATGAATTCAAATCTGGACTCAGATACCTACTATGTGTGACCCTGGGTGAGTCACTATTTGTGTCAGATTTTCATCTGTCACATGAGCTAGACAAAGAAATGAGAAAACATTCCCAGTGTCTTTCCTAAGAAAACCCCAAATGAAATCAGGAAGAGTTGAATGAAACTGAACTAAATAAACAGTAACAAAAAACAAAAATTTCAAAACTGAAGATAAGAATGGAAAAATCAGAGTATTCAGAAAAAAAGTCTCCATCCCTATACTCTTATCTCCTTAGAGCAAACAACAATAAATACAATTGCCTCTGAGTAATTTTTTAGACACTATACCACAATCCGAAAGCAATTTTCAGAGCTCAAAAACCCCTGATATTCATATCATGTGACAACCATAGCCTATACTTACTTTATGAACACAAAATCATAAAAATTAAAAAAATAAAATAAGGTAGGTGATTTAATGGATAGGGTGCTGGGACTAGAGCCAAGAAAAACTGAGGCCACCATTCTCCACCTGACAAGTGGACAGAGGATATTATCAGGCAAATCTCAGATGTAAAAATTAATAGTATCTTTAATCATACAAAAAATGTTCCAAATCACTATTATTTAGAGAAATACAAATTAGAACTACTCTAAGGTACCATCCCACACTACTCGGACTGGCTAAAAAAGGAAAATTATAAATGTTGAATGGGATGTGGAAAAATTGAAACAATATGACATTGTGGGTGAAGCTGTGAAATGATACAAACATTCTAGAGTGCAATTTGGAAGGATAACCAGAGGAACAAAAAACTACTTGCCCTTTGACTCAACAATACCGTTGCTTGACCTGTTTTCAATATCAAAGATAGAGGATATTTCTACTTTTTGCATTAATTTCTTAATTAGTTTCCTAGAGAGGGCTATATAAGTGTTAGTCATTTCCATTATTGTTATGATTATTATTAAATTAAAATTAATGATGATTCTATTCATCATTGCATTTGTTATATGTCTCCTAGATACAATATAAAGAATGGTCATTGCCCTGAAGATGTTTGTTTCTTTTGTAGATTCCTAAAAATGTAGCGAATATAAGGATTCATGGAGTTCAATGTCATCATTTTGTAGATTAGAAAATTGAGAATCAAGAATGGTAACACACTTGCTGAACATTACAAGCCTTAGTAATATCAGAGCTAGGACTAGAACTCAGGTCTTTTGACTTCTAAAGATGATTTTTTATTTGTTCTGCCCAACTACATAATATCTATTCCTAAAGAACTGAAAAGGGGTACATTCTCAGCAAAATGCCGTCAAGACCAAAGTAGTATTGCCAATAAACGTGGAAGGATCACAAAGGAGGAAGGAATCAATGGAATTAGTTCATGAGTTAATTGGGGATGGGAAAAATTCTGGAATATCATTTCAGTTATATCTAATTTTAAAATTTTGGATCATGTGAAAACACCAGAAAAATTAAAAGGCTTAGGGGATTTTAAAAATAATGCATCTTGCAAAGAATTATAGGAACCAAATTTGAATTTGTCTTTGTATATATATATATATATATGTGTGTGTGTGTGTGTGTGTGTGTGTGTGTGTGTATACATAAAGAGAAATTTGAGAGGTAAATACACACATATACATGTGTATATAGTATATATGCATACACACACACACACACACACACACACACACACACAAATATATATATATATATATATATATATACTTGCAATGAGGGAACTTCCAGTGTGGAAACAATCCTTATGGCAGAGAAATATTAAGTTGAAACATTAAATGAAATATTAAATTCAAATTAAATTGGAATATTAAAAATGAAAAATTAAATTAAAATTTAAATATTAACTTCTTCATGGTCACTACTGTTATTGTTCAATCATTCAGTTGTGTCTGATTCTTCATGAGCCCATGAACCATAGCATACCAATACTGTCCATGGAGTTTTCTTTTCTTTTCTTTTCTTTTTAAACATTCATTAATATTCGTTTTTAACATGGTTACATGATTCATGCTCCTACTTTCCCCTTCACCCCCCGCGCCCCCCCCACCCATGGCCAACGCACATTTCCACTGGTTTTATCATGTGTCATTGATCAAGACCTATTTCCAAATTGTTGATAGTTGCATTGGTGTGGTAGTTTCAAGTCTACATCCCCAATCATGTCCACCTCAACCCATGCGTTCAAGCAGTTGTTTTTCTTATATGTTTACTCTCCTGCAGTCCTTTCTCTGAATGTGGATAGCATTCTTTACCATAAATACCTCAGAGCTGTCCTGTGTCATTGCATTGCTGCAAGTACAGAAGTCCATTACATTCTATTTTACCACAGTATATCAGTCTCTGTGTACAATGTTCTTCTGGCTCTGCTCCTTTCGCTCTGCATCAAATCCTGGAGGTCTTTCCAGTTCACCTGGAACTCCTCCAGTTTATTATTCCTTTGAATGCAATAGTATTCCATCACCAGCATATACAACAATTTGTTCAGCCATTCCCCAATTGAAGGGCATACCTTCATTTTCCAATTTTTTGCCACCACAAAAAGTGCAGCTATAAATATTTTCGTACAAGTCTGTTTATTTATGGTCTCTTTGGGGTACAAACCCAACAATGGTATGGCTTGATCAAAGGGCAGGCATTTTTTTATAGCCCTTTGAGCATAGTTCCAAATTGCCAGCCAGAATGGTTGGATCAGTTCACAACTCCACCAGCAATGCATGAATGTCCCAATTTTGCCATATCCCCTCCAGCATTCATTACTCTCCCCTTCTTTCATTTTAGCCAATCTGCTAGGTGTGAGGTGATACCTCAGAGTTGTTTTGATTTGCATTTCTCTAATTATTAGAGATTTAGAACACTTTCTCATGTGCTTATTGATACTTTTGATTTCTTTACCTGAAAATTGCCTATTCATGTCTCTTGCCCAGCTTGTAGAAATAATCAACAACTTTAGCAAAGTTGCAGGATACAAAATAAATGCACATAAATCATCAGCATTTCTATACATTTCTAACACATTAGAGCAGCAAGAGGTAGAAAGAGAAACACTATTTAAAATCACCCTAGACATTATAAAATACTTGGGAATCTATCTACCAAAACAAATACAGCAATTATATGAAAACAACTACAAAACACTTTACAAACAAATAAAACTGGATCTAAACAATTGGAAAGCCATTGATTGCTCATGGGTAGGACAAGATAACATAATAAAAATGACCATTCTACCCAAATTAATTTACCTATTTAGCGCCATACCTATCAAGCTACCAAAAAACTTCTTTACTGAATTAGAAAAAACTATAACAAATTTCATTTGGAATAACAAAAGATCAAGAATATCAAGGGAAATAATGAAAAAATGTGAAGGAAGGGGGCCTAGCTATACCAGATATTAAACTATACTATAAAGCAGCAGTCATCAAAACAATATGGTACTGGCTAAGAGACAGAGAGGAGGATCAGTTGAATGGACTTGGCGTAAATGACATCAGCAAGACAGTGTATGATAAACCCAAAGAGCCCAACTTTTGGGACATGAATCCACTATTTGACAAAAACTGCTGGGAAATTTGGAAAACAATATGGGAGAGATTTGGTTTAGATCAACATCTCACACCCTACACCAAGATAAATTCAGAATGGGTGAATGACTTGAATATAAAGAGGGAAACTATAAATAAGTTAAGTGAACACAGAATAGTATTCTTGTCAGATCTCTGGAAAAGGAAAGATTTTAAAATCAAGCAAGAGTTAGAGAAAATTACAAAATATAAATTAAATGATTTTGGTTATATTAAACTAAAAAGCTTTTGTACAAACAAAAACAATGTAGTCAAAATCAGAAGGGAAACAACAAATTGGGAAAAAAATCTTTATAACAAAAAACTCTGACAGGGGTCTAATTACTCAAATATACAAGGAGTTAAATCAATTGTATAAAATATCAAGCCATTCCCCAATTGATAAATGGGCAAGAGACATAGAGTTTTCTTATCAAAGATACTGGAGTGGTTTGCCATTTCCTTTTCCAATGGACTAATGTAAATAGAGTTTAAATGACTTGCCCAATGTTACAAAGCTAGTAAATGTTTAAGGCTGCATTTGAAATTAGGTTTTCCTGACTTCAGGTCACTGATCATCAGGTTTCCCCATCTCTATCCCTTATGCATCCAAACTCTCCAATAATTTTTGTAATATTTACATAAATGAGCAAATTATCTGTAAAGAGTTTAGGGAATGGCTTTTGAAATAATTAGGTAATGTAATTTTTATTCTTATAAAGATAAGATAACTGATCTAAGATATCAAAAGATGTTAGTTAGGAGAGCATCAAATAAACACCAAAAGTGTTTTTGCAAATATTAAAGTCATAGATATGTGAGATTTTTGTCCACACTGGAAATGTCTAGAGATATACCAGACCCCTAAAGCCCATTGCAATACTATTTTTTTCCACCAGGAATCCCAGCTGATGTGAGGTTTTGTCTGATGAATCTTTTCATACCTTACTGGAGTTTTCTAAATCCCAGAAACCCATCATTTTACCATCCCAAATTTTTCCATAGTCCATATTTACTATAAATCAAATTCCTATCACTTGTGTGATATTGAACATTTTTTTCTGTAAACTGAGGGGCTTGAACTAAATGACTACTAAAATCCCTTTCAGCTCCATCTTTATAATGCCATAAACCTATAGTCTCTGTACGACTTTAGAAAGACTCCATCCCACTTTAACTCTTAGCAAAAAATCTATTGCTCTTTATTATCTGCATCCCAAATCTCTTTCATACTTTCTGAGAATGATATTAAACTGAATTAGAAAATGGACCATTAATCCAAACCTTAAAGTCCCAATGTTGTAGTGACTTAGAAAAAAACATATAAATGTTACCTGTCTTATTGTATTTTAATTATTAAACATTTGCCAGTTAAATTTAGCTCTTTATTGGGGAATGTTACCACTGCAACAGGTCATTTGGCAGCCTGTTGGACATCCATATCATGATGAAGGATAGTGTGGCAGGAGTAGTCAAGTGTTGGAGTTAGAGTGTGAAAGACTTGGGTTTGAATCCTCCCTTAAACTCTTTAAAAAATCCCAGGCAAGTCACTTGGATTCTCCAAGCCTTGGTTTCCTCATATGAAAATTGAGGTAAGAGTACCAACATGCAGAGCATTCAGGGAATGAATTTTGAGTCAACAATTAGAGAGGGAAGTCTTTTTTTTTCCAATCTAATGATATCAGTGTCAGGCACCATGCTAATTTTTTAAAAAATAAATGTTGTCTTATTTGATGCTCACAACTCTGAGAAGTATTATTTCCACTTAACAGATAAGGAAACAGAAGCAAACTAAGGTTTAATGACTTTCCCATACTTACACAGATCATGTCAGAGTTCAGATTTGAACTCAAGTCTTCCTGATTCCAGGTCCCAGTGACGCCATGACTCTATGATAAGATCATCAGCTGAGGTTAAAAAAGGCTTTATAAATCTTATAGTCCTATATCTGTGAATTATTGTTGTTATGTATTAATTATTGTCATTAATATATGTTGTAATATTTTATAATATAATTAGTAATAAATATAATAATCAATAATATCTGATGCTTTGCATCCTTTGCCATTATTTACAGATTTCAAGATTCTGATCCCATTAGAAACTTCTTAACTTTATGTCACAACAATTTTTCATTGGTTTGTTTGAAACAGATTCTCCTGAGCTGGATCTTTGGGGCCAGTTGTGACCCTGATGTTCCAATAGGATCTTCCACATACACCATGGAGGCAAACCTGCAGGGCTGATACTACATCAGAGCCCTTTGAGTTTAAATCCATCACAGCTCATGGCTAGGCATCCCAGACTATTAACTCAGTTTATTATGATTTGTTGTTCCCTACAGTTTGTAAAGGTGGGCTAAGGCACAAATCCTAAGCAGGGGTCAATAAAGGAGGCTCACTCCTGTTTTGCAGAGCCTGAGAGTTAAGAAGTTTTTTTTAATATAAAATATATTCTTAGCTCATCAATTGTAAATAAACAAATAAATGAACAAATAAACAAACATCAACAAATAAGCAAACAAATAAAAAATGAACAAATGAATGAATGAATGAATGAATACAGATAGGTTGCCTTCAACCTTAGTTAACCAAACACTAATCCTAGACCTAGGACTAATGGATACCTATTTATTTCCTCACCTTGAATTCTCCCACTTGTCCTATTCCAGATGTCTGCTTCAGATTTCTGCCCAAAATGTGGAATTCCAAATATTATATATTTTGTACCATAAATAAAAAATATATTCAAAAGCTACCATAATATCAACATATCCTTAACCATACAAATCCCAATAACATATGATGGGTATCATTTCACCCTAATACAATAATAAATTAGTAGGTTTTAATGATAATTGAGGGAATTTAAGTGAATATGTGTATATTTTTTTACATAAAATGGCATATATGCTGGCATAATACAGACATGCATCTCACAAAAATTCTATTTAGCTTTACATGAAATATGAGTATTAATTGGAGATATGAAAAAATAAGAACATATTTTTACATTGGATTTTGTAGTTTATGATGGGTTTCATACAGGGTGTTCTTAAAGTCTTAATGAACTTGTAGTCTTCCTGGAGCTTATGACTACACTTGGGATACCCTGTATATACTCTTTTATTTCATTTTCCCTTTTAAGTGGATAACCCTGTGAGTTAGCAAAAATACTATTATCCTAATTTTTGTAAATGAGAAAAATTATTATAGATTTAATGTGACTATAGAGGAAAGAGCCCCTCTTTTGGAATGTTAGGTCCTGGGTTTGAATATCTACTTTATAACTAAATTCCTGTACAACTTCAGATAAATTACTTAAACTAAATGAATGTCAGTTTTCCTCCTCTGTGTAGTGTAAGGACTAGACTAAGCCTTCTCTATGCTTCCACTCAGCTCTAAGTCCTAGAAGTTTACAGTTTGTTCAAGGCCAACCGGATCTTAGAAGTAGTAAATAGAAGAATCAAATTTGGGCCTTTTGCGATCATATTTGGGATTTTGTCCATTGTATTCCTGTTGTCTTTTTAAAGGTGTGTCTATATTCATTTCTATACATATTCTTATCTCTAAAGATTCAAATTCCTGAATTTATATTACTTAATATATAATAAAATAGGAAATGGAATTTTGGAACATCATATATTTGCATATGTGTATATATACATATACACACATATCTGAAATTCCTCACTATAAATACTATTTAGCTACTGAAATTGGTACAGAAGGCATGGGATTTCCTTCCCCAGAGAGCAAGATAAATGCCCATTTGTCTGAAATGATTCAACTGTAACCCACCCAGAGGCACGGAGATGCACTAATTTCCTGAGCTCACTCACAGGCCTATGATTCTATAATTTTCTTGACTCAGCAAATGACACACTTCTGAAAACCTCTTCTTTCTATAAAAGACCTTGTAAAAGAAAAT
The DNA here is from genome assembly GCF_016433145.1 of Gracilinanus agilis. NCBI lineage: Eukaryota > Metazoa > Chordata > Mammalia > Didelphimorphia > Didelphidae > Gracilinanus > Gracilinanus agilis. The sequence continues at coordinate 79,562,467 of NC_058134.1, forward strand.
GTGGAATATTTTAGTATATTGTTTATAATTAAAACATGCCAATATTTACATCTGAAATTTGGGGAAGTGTATATTGGTTCACTTAATTATAGGAATTATACTACACTATTAAGCATCTGTAAAGTCTGAATAAATAAAAATATTTTAATAACCTCGGCTATGTGAGAAAAAAAAGAATGAGGCAGTTAAACAGTGAAGCTAAACAAGCCACAATTAGAGCTCTGATTTGATGCTCTTAGAAATCCATATATGGTCCTCCTTACAAGTTGCAGTGCACTAAATATGAAGAAATGAGTTCAAAGAACAATTTTGTGCCAATGGGAGTGTGTTAATAGGTGGGCATATCTGAAGCAGTCAAGTAAATATGACTGCAATAATTAATTTCAACTGCAGAGAAGCAGATTAATTACTTCTGTAAACTTAAACTTGCACATAATTTGTCAATGTTTATGTCATGAAAGCTCTAGAGTGGCTTTAATTCACACCTGCATTAAAATTATTTAATGGCATTCCAAATCATATTAATCAAATATGATTAATTTGGAATAGAATAGAATTTTGGATCCTATGGCACTTTTCATCATCGAGATAGCTAAGAGTGCCTTACAAATTAATGAGTGAAATGTGCGGTGACTGGCAGATACAATAAGGTCAGGACCTAGATACAACTCCTAGCTAGCCTTCTCTAGTAGAACTCCTTCGATGGCAGTTGGGTGATCTTTAAAGTCCATGCCTAAAACAGTCAAAGTTGAAATAGAGGGAACTATGGCATACAAATGTCATTGGAACGGCACAATGGCTCTTTTCGGTCAAAAAACAATTGAGCAATATCCATTACTTGGTCCAGTGGAAGGAACATAGTAGGTGCTTAATAAATGTTCATTGATTTTTTTCATATGTAAACTAAATCCCTCCTAAGAAACTTCAAGATTCACAATAACCAAATGCCTCAGAGTTAAAGGGAGTCAACGATCTTCCTACTTTTCTACCCAAAATATCACATATGGAAAGAAAGCAAAAGTATGATGAACAATGTCTGATGTTTCCTGGTTATCTCTTCTCTTTCTTGAAGTCATTCAAAATTACACTATAAAGGAGAAAGCTCAGATTTCTTTTTCCCCCAAAAAACCTGGCAACTCAAATATACATTGCAGAGTTTAGATCTGAAATCTGCTAGCCTGTGTATATTTGTAGCATAAATCAGGAAGCTGGGGTGCAGGAACTGTTGATGGAGGAGAAATGACTCATAACCATATGAGAATGAAACAGATCTCTTGTGTTTAGTTGTTTAATGTAAAATGTAATATTTATATAGTTATGCAAAACATTCTTTTATTAAATTACATTCTCCCTCCCACCTTTCTCTTGTCTGTCAATCCATCACAGCATCTATCAGTAAGCCCTTGTCAACACATTCAGATCACATCAAATGCAGCCGTGTAGAATCAGACTTATCTTCCTAGAACATGCTGACTTGGATATTTTCACACATCCTATTAAATGAGAACAATGTGGCTTGAGGCCAGTTGGAGTCAGAGCCAAAGTTCCTGAAGAAATTAAATCCCTGAGTTGTCACCTCCCTCGCCTACAGGTATGTAAAATGGCATGATTACTGAGATCATATTATCATTCCACATGGGATTTTCCTTTTGAAGAAAAATAATGATTATACAAATATAAAATATACATTTTTTTTCTTGAACTGGAGTTGGCAAACTGATGCCGGAGGGCCAAATCTGGCACGCTGCCTACTTTTGAACTGCCTATGAGCTAAGAATGGTTTTTACATTTTTAAATAAAGTTTTATTATACAATCGGTTCTGTTGTAATGCTCATTTTGAAAGCATAAATTTGTTCCAACATGATTGATATACTTGGGGACAATATGAGCATAATCCTTATGCGCAATTTCATGCATAGGAAACATTAGGTGAATACAGAAAAGTGTACCCAGCTAAATGAAGCCACACAGGGATACACAAAACCCACAGCTTCACATCCCTCTAACATCTATCAGGTACTCCAATTTGTCATGTGTGTCATCTAACAAGGATGGGTTTTCCTAGTTCCTTCACATTTATGAACTTTTCTATTAAAACAACAACAACAACAAATAACCATTCAATATTCAATATTCCAAACATGTCTCATTTTGGTTCAAAAACATCAAGCAGTTCATACAAAACGAAAGCTTTAAGCCTAGAGGAGAAGCTTGAAAAAATAAAGCATTTTGGAATAAATGAGAGAATGTGATATCTCCTGAGCAACAGGCATGAAGGAATGCACATTGTGGACCATCAGAGACAATATCATTGAAAATAAAAGAAATATCTGTGGCTGACTGTATTGTGTTCCTAACTCCATTCTTCCCCTAAGCTTTGCAGGTTTTGTGTGATTTTGCCTAGCACAGTGATTTTTAAGAATGCATATGTCAAGTTATAACAGAAATGACTACATTTTAAAGTTTAAAATTCATTCTTAGCTCATTAGACATATTTTCCCATCTCCTATTCCAGAATACAATTTTTGTACCACCCACCTGTAATTTTCTAATCATTTGTGAGTGTGTTTGTGTGTGTGAAAACAGAAAGTAACATCTCAGGACACAGTCAAAAGAGAGAACAAAGTCATGTAAAGCCTTATTAAACTCTAAGAAATGGAAACATGATGAGAAAACTAAAATTTTCTGCAGGAAAACATAGAACAGTTATTTTTACCCCATTGAAGATTAGTACCAAAGTCTGTTAATTATTCTTGACATTTATTCTGAAGTATGTTTGTGAAGATCTGTGTACGGAGCAAGATGGAAGAAACTTAGAATGGATCATTTTACATTTTTACTAAATTAGATCTCAGGATGGCGACCTTGAGATCATTTTTCAAATCAGACAGATTTGAAAACATGCTGTTGTACACTTTTCAGGAGCTGTAAAGATAATAAAAGTAAGTGTGATAAAACCCAAGAAATAAGTACACAGTTACTTTCAAGCAAGGTGTCCATTCAGCTTTTGGAAGCTTTTGTACAATAACCTGATGATGTCTGGTTTGCAAAATGTGTTATTTGGAAATTTCTTCCTAAACACATATTGCAGATGAGAAAACATAGATGTCAGGACTTGAACCTAGGCCTCCTAACTTCTACCTACCTCTGATTTTTTAACTAATAAAATTTCCATATAGTTTTTCTCTAAAATAATATTTTCTGGAAATACTTAGCTTGAAAAGGCTTATCTAAAATAAGCATCTCACCATTTTTGTATCCTGCAAGCTCAATACGAGTTAACACTATTGTGTACTGCTGACCCAAAAGGTGAAAGAGAGAAAGAGAGAGGGAGAGATAGAGAGAGACAGAGATACAGACAGAGACAGAGAAACAAAGAACAAAGAGACAGAGACAAGAAACAAAGATACAGACAGAAAAAGAGAGAGGAGGCAGAGAGACAGAGACATGTACAAGAAGATTTAAAGTTGTTTTGAAGTGATGGTAGTTGCAGAGATTGAATTATGTTTAATATAAATGGGAAAAATCCTAATAATGAGAATTACCTGAAAAAAAATTAAAAACAAGTGGTGCCCATCAGTCAGAAAATGGCTAAACAAATGATCATACGTGAATATGGCAGAAAATTGCTGAGCTCTAAGACAAAACAAATATTATGAATACAGAGAATCATGGAATACAGAACAGCATATAAAATAAAGTCAGCTGAATCAAGACAACAATACACCAGATCTACAACAATGTAAATGGAAAGAACAGCAACAATAATGTTAATCAAAACTTAATGAATGTTGGAAAAATACAATGAAGCTTAAAGAAAGGATATACAGAACTGGGGGAGGAATCAATATATATCTGTTGATCTTCTATTTTCCATTTTTCTTAATTTTTAATTTAATTTTAATTTAACTCTCTAGATGAGGTAAGCATACAGAGGGAGGTAGATAATATAAAAATTCAACAAAATTTTATTTTAAAAAAGTAAGAAGTGGAAATTGAGGAGTTGTTCATCAGTTATGGATGGATGAACAAATTGTGGCACTTGATTATAATGGAATATTATTGCACTATAAGAAATAGCGAGCAAGAATGATTTCAGGAAATCCTGGAAAGACATATATGAATTGATGCAAAATGAAATGAGCAGAACCAGAAGAACATTCATTGTACATAGTAGCAGCAATATTTTTGATGAGTGATTTTAAATGACCTAGTTATCCACAGCAAAACAGTAATCAAAGAAAAGTCCAAAGATATGATTAAAAAAAATAACATTCACATCCAGAGGTTGAACTCATGGAGTCTGAATGCAGAACAAAATGAACTATATTTCACTTTCTTGTCCTGCGGCTCCTTCTTCTTCTCCTCCTTCTCTTTCTTTTTTGAGATCTCTTCCACAAAATGACTAACATAGGAAAATGTTTTATATTATTGCACATAAAAAACTGCTATTATATTGATTACCAACTCAGGTAGGGAGGAGAGGTGGGAAAGACAGAGAATTTAGAATTCAAGATTTGTTAATGAATTTTTTATGTGTAAATGGGGAATTTCTTTTTAAATGTAAACCATCTAAAGAGGAAATAGGTTCCTGTAAGAAGTGATGGGTTCACCATCATTGGAGTTATTCTAGCAGAATCTGGTTGGCCCCTGTGCTGGTTGTGTTATAGAGGGGATTCTTTTGTACCATAAATTGGACCATATAATATCTAAGGTACCTTCTAACTCTGAAATTCATTGATTATGTGACTGAATATTTGTTCAAGGGATTATATTATGTTTCTTTCTTGAGAACATCATTCTGTAAAAACCAATACACAATGGCTATTAACTGAGGAGAGGAAGGATATATTAGAAACAGCATATTAGATTGGGAATTGTAAGAATGAAATCATCAGAGGCACCTCAGAAACTAGTCCAAAAGCCTCATTTTACAGGAAAGGAAACTGAGGACCAAACAAGCTTGATTTGAGGACGTAGGACTGCTAACAACTTATTTAGATAGCATAAAATCTAAGGGTCATCATTTCATCTCCTCAGTTTCCTTATTTAAAAAATATGAATAGTACTTGCCACAAAGCATATATAACAAAAAGTATACATGGATAACATGGTCATGCATACTACCTTCCAAGAGGTTTGTCAACCTTAAACTGATACCTACATAGATAAGCTATACAATCCAGGTGACACCATGCTAGTTGACACTGTACACTATATTGCACAATCACTTTTTCATTGCTGATATTTGTCCTACGTAAGTGAGCAATCCTCTGAGACTTGCCACATGGTAGATGCCTCTGGGGAGGCATCTAAATTAAGTAGAGCAACATACCTGTGGAAACAGTTGTTCTAGTTAACTGAAGTTACTAGGTAACTGCTATAGCAAACCTATGTAGTCTAAATAATAGAGGAGACCCTTAGGGATGCTCTACAAAAATCAGTTTTGAGAAAAATTCTTGATCCAAAATAGCCATGAAGACAATTAAGCTAAGCTCAAGCCTGCTCATGGATGTGAATTATTTTATTTTGCTTGAGGAACTTCCTTTTCTATGAAGCCAGAAATATAAAATGGGCAGCAAGGAATCATGATCATAAGAAGACAGATTCTAGAGTTAGAAGAAACCTTGAAGATTTAATCCAATGTTCTTATTTTATAAATGAAGAAACTGGGATACATAGAGACTATCTCAAAGTCATACATACAAAGGTTGTAAATAGTGGAGTTTAAATCTGAACCCAGGTCTTCTGGATCTAAACTGCAAATCTGTCCTATATAGAAGATGAATCTCAATGTCCAGGAATGCAGTTCAAAATATAAAATATAAGCTATCCAGAGTTTATTATATCAACTTGACAAAAAGACTATAGCACAAATGTCTAGGATAATTAAAAACTATTGGCATTAATCTAATTATATATATATATATGTGTGTGTGTGTGTGTGTGTGTACACTATATGTGTATATATATATATATATACACACACACATATAATAATCACATATAACTCTAATACTCAGATACCTGTCTTCATCAATGTCAAATTAAGGTAACAGAAAATTAAGAATAATAGAAGGAATCTATCTTATGAGATCAAAGACAACAAAGGTAGTGATTCTCAGTGTATCCATAATGAAAAATAAACCAAATGTTTATACCTCACCATCTTAAAAAATATTGTCACAAATGATTTTAGAAATGGAAAAAAAATAACTGGCTGTGTGATTTTTAAAATGTCTTACTTGACATGGAATTTGGCTCCAACCAAGATGTCATCTCTTTCATAAATCGTTTTTCTTTTTCTTGCTAGGGGACAGAGTAGATATAGTAAGGTCATTAGAAAGGTCAGTCTTACACCTGCTTTTCTTCTCTGCTGAGAATTTTTCATCTCTTTCCCTTCCAAAGTAACATATACTTTTAAACAATCATCTCCTTCATGTGAAAAAGAAAACTAGGCCTTAAAGCATTAACTTTGTTTAGAAGAAGGAAAGGAAGATATGTCAAGCAAAAAAAGACAATTTTGTCCACTTTCAATTACGTTGATTCTTTCTTTTTTGGTTTTCTCAACTCCTCATAAGTGTTTATTCATTGCTATAACTATCTGCCATTATAAGCAAAAGCCAATCTGACTATTTTTGGTAATTTGACTAAGGCCATTGGATTGTGTCTTGGCAGGTGGAATTTATCCTTTAGTCTCATATTAAATGAGATACTAAACAAGGCTAACCATTCTTATTATTCAAAATACAAACATATATAAATTACCTTGTAATTTGCATGTTTCAGAGAAGTATATTTATCTAGTTCTACAACTATAGTTCTATAAACGAATATATTATTTCTTCAAACAGTGGATGAACTCCCACAATAACTGTATATATTGCCTTAGTATATATATTGACACCCATTCACCGAAACTCAAGTCATTGTACTTTATAAACAAGATACGGATGACAAAAAGATAGACTCTACCTTCTTTTTCCAAAGTATTCATGAATGAGTGCATTTAATTTCTTTGTGAGAGGAATAATTGGTACAGTGGATAAAGCACTAAATTGTGCAAGTCTCGATCCTTGATTCAAAATGTATGTTTTCTTTGGGGTAGAATAGGGATGGAAGTTGGAAATCAAGGGATAAGAAATAAAACTGTGAATTCTTTAGCACAGGGAATTCCTGATGGGGAAATTGCCTTACCAATACTGAACAGCACCATTCTAGGCAATTAGGAAACTTAAAGAGTCACTAGACTAGAAGGTTTCAGAGGAATGATTTGAATTCAGGTCTTTTGGCACTGAGGTTTTTTCTCTCTTCCTATTATGACACTGTTTCTCTATATTTTCACATAATCTTTTTTATTTTCATTTTTTGTGAGGTTTCACAGCTTTTCTGCTGGCTTGAATATTGATCATCTTACCTGAGAGACTTGTGTTCTTAATGTCTCACCAAGATTCTGGTTCATTTCTGAGATAACGATATCCAAAGGGTTCCCTTCACACAGTGAATAAGTTTTGTCCAAAACGACTTATTAAAAAGATGAAAGATACTGTTCTCAAAGTCTATTTTTAACATCCTTTGTCTGAAATGACCTTCACCATGTGATTCATGACAAAATGTAATCTCTTTTCAAATACTGTATGGACTCACCTCATGCATTTTAAACATAGGGGCACTTTAAGTCCAGAGGCCTCTCTAGAAATGTGGTGTCAGCTGGTTTCTGCTTATACTCCTTCTACAAGGGTTCCCTACTAATGCAAATATTTACTTCCTCCTTTGATTCATAGCCATTAAGGTTATGGGAAATCAGGCTCAGCAGCTTCATTAAATGCAAATTGGGGAGGAAGACACAGGAGGGAACAGTGGGAAAGGAGAATTGGGGTGGGGGAGAAATTGAGAAATTGGCAAGATGACTGCCCTGGGAAATGTAGTTGAGATTTGAAGGAATAAGGAAGAGGTTTATGAACTAACTTTGTGTCATCTTAGAGATTCATCTAATTCCTCTGCCTCTGCAATTTCACTGTGATGGGAAAAAACTTCTCCACTCAGAATTTATTCTCTGCCCATTTTACTTATTTAAAATTATTTTTTTTTACAAAAAACTTTTATTAAGTTGGATTGAATAAGGAGTCAGGTGAGAAAAGTTCAGTAGAAAGATATGCCTGAATTACTGAATGCTAATAATAATAATATCCAGCACATATTTGGAACTTTAATGTTTGCAAAGTTTGTATATATTATATCATTTGTTGAGTAATTTTCAAATACATATAATAATGAAGGAACAATGTATTGTCAAGCAGTGACCTCCTGAGGACTGCCAATGAGTGATGCTTAAACAGCTGTTTATGTTTAAAATGTGCTTCTGAAGTGCTTGAAGATGTTTAAAAGAGGTTTCTCTCAGATATTTTAAACACTTTCCTGGGCATTCTCATTCATTTTGAATCATCTATGGAGAAAGTTTACTTAGCCAAGATAAACTTCTACCTAACCCCTGTCAGAATTATCAGGAATTATGAAACCTAATCACTAAAGGTGTTTAAGCAATGGGTTTTAGAATCACTTGTCAGGGTAGTGTAAGAGAATATCAGTTTTCAACCAGAGCTTGGAAGACCAAAGATTTAGTGTTGAAAGAGTTCTCAGAGATAATCTAGCTAAGGCCTTTCATTTAAAACACAAGAAGTTGAGATTGAGAGAGTCGAGATGATTTGTCCAACACAGTAAGTGTCTTACAGGGTTCTTTGATTGCAAGTATTCTTTCCACCTCATGAAGCTACCAAGATAACCATTAAGGCCCTTCCCTTTCTAACTTAAAGGATTCGATTTAGTAGCAGAATCTATAAGGATTTCTTTTTTTTCCTTTATGTTTAAATGGCAGTGTTCCACACACCTGCAGCAAAGGTCATCTGACAACCTCTACTAGTTTTAGAGAAAGTCACAAAGTCAAAGTGATTTCAATAGTGGAAAATTTCAGCTTTGCTCTCATGGCAACAAGGTGTTTTAAATCTTCCTTTGACATATTTAAAGGAGACTATCCTTCAGGTAAGAGGCCACGGTGTTTATACATAGCCATGTCATTGTATAGAGGAAATTGTCTTTTAATGGGCTGTCATTTTCTCACATCCTTAGCTAGCATGAAAGTATAAATATTAGATTGTTTACAGGCAAAGACAATTTAATAGGCTGGCCACTCAGCAAGTAAGTCCTGTCATCCCTTTTGACTTAGAGCTAAATAAAGGAAATTATTTCCTTTCTATGTCAAACTTTGTCAGAAGGTACTAAAGCCTGCTGAGAGCAGAAGCAATCGTAGTGTGTATTTGCGTGTGCCTCCATTTGTGAGTGTATGATTGGGTGTGAATTTGTACTTGGTCTCTGAATCATCTTTACCCAATGTGATTTTTTTTACCTTAGAGGATTGCTTTCCACCCAACAGCTAGCCTCTGCAACCACTCCCCATCTGTTTATAGTGCACTGACCCCCTTGGCCAACTTGACTGACTGCCAATGACCAGTTCTCACTCTCCATCTACCAATCCTCTTTCTGGTTCAATAATCTGTTCCTCCAGTCAACTTGACTGATTGATGGTGACCAGTTCTGAAATTTGTCACATGTTTAGCATTTTATTTTAGGAGGAAATGAATTTTGTTTCTTAGTCAAAAATGCACATGAGTAGTTAGGTAAAACAGACCTAAACACCCAACCTCTGACCTAGCACTCTAGAAGGAAAAAGTAAACAAACTTAATCCTAGCTGCACTACTGTGGTGAATGGAGGGGAAAAAACCTCAACCTTTTAAATATCCAAAGCCATTAGCACCCTTTCTCCATCACCCCATATTCCCATAAAAACCACAGGAAATGTCTCCTCAGGAAAGAGAAAAATGCTTCCTGTTTTCAGGGATGATTTCAATATCTCTTAGCTTCATTATGATGAGATAGAGATACATAGATAGAGAATTGGAAGGATGTTAGATTTAGAATTGGAAGGGTTATCAGGTTTCATTCTGGCTCAATTTACTCATTTTTTAGGTGGAGAAATTGAGGTGCAGAGGTTTTAAGTAAATCTTCCAAGATCACGAGGGTAATAAATAGGAGAGGTATAATGACTTCAGAACCAGCACATTTTGAGGGTATTATGTTCCTTCTTTGCAATTTTCTCTGTAGGTTCTATATTCTTTTACCATAAACTTTCATAATTCTTATTGTGTCTACCTACTGTTGTGGACCACTAACAAAATCCATTGTAAATAAAATTGTAAAGTAGGCAGTTCAAATAGAAGTAAGTCTAGGCTAGTCAAAAGCTTCGTGCATTTGGTACTTATATTGGGCAAGACAAACATCTAAATGGCAAGAAACAAAATTGACCATATCTTAGCAGATAGGAAACAACTAATAATTGATGTGGGAATAATTTCCAAATCAACTCTCTGTGTTCATAATATGAGAAAAAAAAGAAATATTCTAATTAGGCTCTTGCTGCCCTACCTTCTTTCAAGTCTCAACTAAAATCCAGTTTTTTGCAAGAAGTCTTTCCAAAGGCTTCCTTAAAGTCAGTGGCTTCTCCTTAAGATTCTCCAATTTATTCTGTATATATTCAATATATTCCATGTATTGTTAACATATTTATCTCTTCCACTAGACTGTGCAATCCTTGAGGGCAGGGACTATGTCATGCATTTCTTTTTTCCCAAGTGTTTACCATAATTCATGGTATACTGTAGATGCTTGCTGATTTAATTTTCTTTATAAATATTGGTCATTATGATTTAAGATATATCTGAATACTGAAGAGATCATGGTAATGAAAATTGCATCTTCCATTAGATGAATTTTTTAAAGACAACTTGGATAATATTGAGGAAATTTTAGCACTAAAAGAAAAATATGAGATAGCTGAGTTGTAAAAAAGTAATTGGACGCCTCACTAGCCTCCAGTATAGTCTTGATTTGGAGCATAGTCCTTAACCAAGAGTCATTCAAATTTTAATCAATAACAGAGTGGAAAGAAAATTCTAGTCACAGAATCAGGAAAAAGAAATGAATAAATTTTAGAATTTTTCTCAAGTTAAGCCAACCATTCTAGAGGGCAACTTGGAACTTTGACCAATGGGCTATAAACTGTACCTACTCTTGGATCCTATAATAACACTTCTTAGTCTGTATACCAAAGAGACAATTTAAAAAGGGGCAACAAGGGGGCAGCTGGGTAGCTCAGTGGAGTGAGAGTCGTGCCTAGAGACAGGAGGTCCTAGGTTCAAACCTGGCCTCAGCCACTTCCCAGCTGTGTGACCCTGGGCAAGTCACTTGACCCCCATTGCCCACCCTTACCAATCTTCCACCTATTAGACAATACACCGAAGTACAAGGGTTAAAAAAAATAAAAATAAATAAAAAGGGGCCACAACCTACTTATGAAAATACTTATATCAGCTCTTTTTGTAGTGGCAAAAAATCAAAATTGAGGGGATGTCCATCAATAGGGAATGACTGAACAAATTGTGGTACATGTTGGTGATGGAATACTACTGTGCTATAAGGAATGATAAGCAAGATGATTCCAGAAAAAGCTGGAAAGATCTCCATGAAATGATACAAAGCAAAATAAGCAGAACTAGGAGAATATCATACACAGTAATAGCAATATTGTACTATAATCAAATGTGAAAATTTGGCTACCTTCCGCAATAAAATGATCTGGGACAATCCTGAAAGACTTATGATGTGAAATGCTATCCACCTCCAGAGAAAGAATTGTTGGAGTCAGATGGATGCAGACAAAGCATACTACCTTTCACATCAGTTTATTTACGGTTTTATTTGGGGGGATTGATTTTGCATGAGTGTGCTCTTACAATAAGGACCTATATTATATGGAAGTGTGTTTTGCATGTTAACAAAAATAAAATAAAAGAAAAACTCAAATAAAAAATGAATCATTCCCAGTTCAAATTCTGACCCTAATGTTTATTAGTTGTGTGATCAAGGACAAGTTATTTATATCAATTTATTCCCCTGTAAAAAGGGGATCACAACCCCTCAGGACCTACCTCCAAAATTTAGTCTGAGAACTGAATGAGATAATGCATCTAATATTCTTGAAACCTATAAAATGCTATCTAATTTACTTGAAACCTTATAAACCTAGTAAACCTATAAATGTCAGTTATATAACTAATTCCCACATCTGGAACTTAACAACATTATAGACTATTTCCATTTTGAATTGACTGGCTTTCAAGGACTCCTGCTGGAATATAGATTTTCCTGTAACAACCTGTCAGATATCTCCTTATCAGCAAATATCACTAGATTTTGAGATCAACTCAATATTGCTAAAGAAACTGGGTGGGAATCACACTTAGAGAAACAACATCCAGTTAATCTTAAGCTTCTCACTGCCCCCAAAAGCAGCAACCATTCCCCAGGGAAGGTACATTGCAGTGAATGATAGAGTACCTTGATCTTAAAGAAATCAAAATTCCAGGGGATCCAAAAGTTATTGATTGTCTGTAAACAGGTTGGGGGTTATAACCAATGAATATCTGTGTGTAAAATGTAATATAAAAGACATCCAGAGAAATGTGTATAGCACACTGGGTAGATTCTAGAAATTTGTTTAAAAAAAACATGCCTACAAATCAAGAAAATTGAAAAGGAGCCATTTGCACAGGTAGAAGGAATACCTAGCCCAGTGAAATCTCCATTTATCATTACATATTTAAACAGTGTGTGATAAACTACAAGTATAAGCACCTGGAATACTATAATAACAATAATCCTAATATTCATTCATTTTTTCCAGGCTTCTTTTCTTGGTTGTTTCCAGTGCTATATAAAATAAAATAATAAAATAAAAAATACTTTTTCTATTGTTTCCCTCCTTTTTTTTGATGAGTCAGAACTCAGATCTTCTTTCTCTCCTTTCTTCCTTTCCCCCCATAAACTATAAAGCTATTTATGCACTTAATCTCCACCCCACTCCCCAAAAAGACTATATTTGCTATTATACACACTAAGTTGTTAGCAGCTGTTCTTTTGGCTCTCATACTTGGATCCGGTTAAAAGTTTCTGATGGTTGAACCCCTCAGTAATACAATTACAGACTTGCTCTTCATTTCTTATCTAATTGGTGATTGCAGGGAGATCAGAAGCTTAAAGGGGCTTGCATCTCTGGAGGGAAGCTCACTGGCATTCTAATAAGAAGGTGTTGAGAGCCCTGGCAAAGCTATTAACTAACTGACTGACTCAAGGTTATTAGTTTATTTTTATTCACCCTGGATACCTTGTACAGATAGTTAGATATGAGGTGAGGAGGTAATTTTTTCCTCTGTCTCCCTTCTTCAGGCTTTAGGTTTTGCTTCTGTGATGCAAACAGGTGATTTTCTTTTCTCTTTAGGGTGAGATGGCTTCATGCTTTCTTTTTCCACAAAGGAAATTGTTCATGATTTTTACTTCCCTTTATTAGAAACTGATATTTCCCCCTTTTAGTCATGCCTACAAACAATAGGCAGTTTAACTTGCACCTGATAATCATTTATTAAAATGGTATCAGTTTAGGATGAAATATGAGGTTAATCTAAACTACAAAAGAAGGAGGGAAGATGAAGAATATTTTGATCTCATAACAAGTTTGCTTATTTGGAGATTAGACTTTAGACTACTTCAATGAAGCAAAACACAATTCTTCACCTCTGCAGGAGGAAAGACAAGTGAGCATCTGAAGCAAGTGTCACAAAGCCCTTAGCTTTCACTAAAACCCTCTTGAAGTGGGACAAAAATTCTGAGTCAGAAAACCCAGGCTCTAGTTTTTGGTTCTTCTTAACCATTTTGGTCCTCTGTTTCCTCATTAGCATTATTATTACCTCACTATTGCTTTTGCAATACTATTACTACTAATCATCATCGTTAATAATAATGATGATGATGATGATGATGATGATGATGAAGGTATCTTACATTTACAAAGTATTTTAAAGTTTTAAAAGCTTTTAATAGCTGACACATAGAATTTCAAAATATAAAATGATTTATATACATTATTTTATTTGAGCAAGTCATTTTTTAGTGTATTGATGAAAGTATATGATTCTTTGCAAATAATATAATATTGTACCTAGAGAATCAGCCAAAAACTAAATGAAATCTATAACAACTTTAGCAAATTTTCAGGATACAAAATAAACCCATATAAATCAGCATTTCAATTTACCACCAACAAAATCCAACAGCAAGAGTTTGAAAAGAAAATTTCATTCAAAATAACTCTAGTCCATATAGAGTACCTGGAGGTATACCTACCAAAATAAATCCAGCAACTATAAGAATACAATTGCAAAACATTTTTCACACAAATGAAATTAGACCTAAAACAAATGGAAAAATATTAATTACTCATGGATAAATTGAGCCAATATAATAAAAATGACAAATCTACCTAAATTAATTTACCTATTCAGTGCCATACCAATTAAACTGCCCAAAAATTATTTTATAGAAGTAGAAAAAATGACAATAAAAGAACAAAAGACCAAGAATATCAAGAGAATTAATGGGGGAAAATGAGAGAAGTATGTCTGTCCTTACTAGAGCTCAAATTGTATTATAAAGCAGTAATCATTAAAACAATTTGATTCTAGTTAGGAAATAGAGTAGCGCATCAATGAAATAGATTGAATAATCAATACATAGCAGTTAAAGTCAACTGTACCCTATTGTTGAATAAACCTCAAGATTTTGAGAACAAACCCACTCTGTGACAAAAATTTCTGGGAAAATTATAACACAGTATGACAGAAACTTAGCATAAACAAACATTTCACACCATACACAAGGATAAAATCCAAATGGACACTTGGTCTAGAAATAAGGGATATACCCTAAACAAATTAGTGGAACAAAGAAAAGATTATCTTCTCAACTTATGGATAAGGGGAGAATTTACGACTAAACAAGATAGAGAAAATTATGAAAATTGAAATTGATAATTTTGATTACATTAAATTAAAAATATTTTGTACAAACAAAACCAATGCAACTAAGATTAGAAGGGAAATAACAAATTTTGGGGAAAAATTATAGCAAGTATCTCTGACAAAAGCCTTATTTTTCAAACACACAGAGAACTGTGTCGAATTCATAAGAATACAAAGCAATCCTCAATTGAAATATGATCAAAGGATATGAACAGGCATTTCTCAAAGGAGGAAATTAAAAATGTCCATAGTCATATGAAAAAATCCTCCAAATCATTATTGACTAGAGAAATGCAAATTAAAACAACTCTGAGATATTACCTTACACCTATCAGTTTGGTTAACATGTCCCAAAAGGAAAATGATAAATGTTGACAGGGATATGGGAAAATTGTGATACTAATACACTGCTGATAGTACTGTGAATTGATGCAATCATTCTGAAAAGCAATATGGAACCTGGTCCAAAGGCCATAAAGCTGTGCATAAGCAGCCTTACCACTACTGGTATTGTATCCCAAAGAGATCAGAGAAAAGAGGAAAAGACTTATGTGTAACAAAATATTTTTGGCAGCTCTTTTTGTGGTGGTAAAGAACTGGAAACTGAGGAGTTGCCCATCATTTGGGGAATTGATGAACATGTATATTGTTATAATGCAATACTATTGTGCCAGAAGAAATGACAAACAGGATGAATTTAGAAAAACCTGGAATGTAAAACCCAGTGGAATTTTGAATTGGCTATGGAAGGGGGTGGAAGGAGGGGAGGGAAAGAACATTAATCATGTAACAATGGAAAAATTATTTAATTAATCAATTAAATAAAATTTTTTTAAAAAAAAAGAAAAACCTGTAAAAATGTATATGAATGGATATAAGGTGAAGTGAGCAGACACAGCCTGATGTATACAGCAATGGAAACTTTATTTGATGATCCAACCTGAAGGACTAAACCCTCATTAGCAAAGCTAATTTCCAAGATAACCACAGGGGTCTCATGATGAAAATGTTATTCACCACAAGAGAAGGAATTGTTGGAGTCTGAGTAAAGATCAAAGTATTCTATCTCATTTCCTTCATGAGATTGTTATTGTATGTGCGATATGTGTCTTTTATCATGACCTGATCAATGTGTAAATATATATTTACATGAAAGTATGGGTATAATCTATATCAGATTATTAAGTGCCTCAGGAAGATGGGGTAAAGGAGGGAGGGAGAAAATCCAAATCCTAAAATGTTATAAAACAATTGTCAAAAATTGTTTTCTACATGTAAATAAAAAAATTAAATGTGCTGATGCCTTTTGATACATCTGCTTTTTTTTCAAATAGATTATCAATTAGTAGGGAGACCACTGGACTTGGAGTCAGGAAAATATGGGTTCAAATGACACCTCAGACTTTTACTGGCTGAGTGGCCCTAGGGAAATCACCTGGACTCTTAGTATCTCTCATATATAAAATGAGATAATAGCCTCTAAGTTCTCTTTTAGCTTTTAATCTATTCTGTGATTTTATAATGCATATCCTTCCATTTTGCCAAAAAGGAAAAGAAAAATTTTATCATCTATAGAATATCAACAATATCCTTTAGGAAATATATGAAATAGTCTTTGTACCTTTAATACTTAAATTTTAAGGGTCCTTTAGTCCTCAGAGTTGTATGTATTCCTTTCCTAATTCAAAATAAGCTCTTCTGTGATAATTGCAAAGGAAGGTAATTGATTAGCAATTCTGCATAAGAGAGAATAAATAGGGCAAAAAAGCAGAATCTGTACAAATCTCTCTGACACATCAATGAATTGAATTCTCCAAATATATTCATAATATTAAAATTAATATTTTTGTTGAATTGAGGTTAAATATCATTATTGACATGTGGGAATCTATTATGCTTCCCAAATCAAAACAAATAATATGTTATTTCACCAGCAAGTTGTAGAGATTGAACTTCTTCTTATTCTCCTCCTCTTTCACCTCCTCCTCCACCTTCTCCTTTTCTTCCTCCAGTTGTCCTCTCATTAAAAGCAGTAATAAATGAATGAAACATCATAGCAGTTCTGAAACAAGGGAGGAGGGGAAACAAATAAGAGAAGAGAAGGGCTATTTTATATGTTTGGTCAGAAAGGTTGATTCTTGAGCTCCACATTATGAACCAGGTGCACAAAGTTACCTTTTTTTCATGAACTAGTTTGTATTTTCACATTTCCAGGCTTCCCTTTAGGAAAAAAAACAAACAAAAAAGTAAACAACAACAATAAAAAAACGACCTGCCTTTTGTTGCTTTGTCAAATTATAAATTGGGTTTTCTATAAAAATCCATAATGCTTTGACTTTGAAAGTTTAGTTGTTAGGGATTTCCCTCGAATTTAAAGGATCATAGATTTTTGAGACAGAAGGGACCTTAGAGATCATTGAGTCCAACCCCTTATATTAAGAATCAGTCATTTTAATGGACAATTAACTGTCTCAAATATAATTTATTAATATAAAATTTTTCCTCATCACTCATCATTTTAATAAAAATTCAGAGCTTTGACTTTGTCCCCATCACTTTTCAGAGTAATAATAATAGTTGGCACTTATATAGGTCTTTTATGGTTACAGAGCTCTTTCCATGCTCTGCTTGGTCCTCATAATAACCCTGAGACAGATAATAACACCATCACATTTATATGTCACTTTAAATTTTATGAAGTCTTTACTTCATAAAAAAGACTCTTACACACATTTTGAATTATTATTCCATTTCGCTGATAAGAAAACTGAGACTCAGTGATGGGATTAACACATGGTTATACAATGAGCAAATATTAGTATATGTAAGAGCAAAATTATAAGTGTTTTATAACCTGTTCTTGATCACAAATCTAGTAGCCTTTTCCTTATGCAACAGTCTTATTATCTGAACTTCAACAATGAAACATCCTTTAAAAGGTTTAATAACTTCTCTCAAATCACCCATCACCCAATTAATAAGTGGTAAGACAAAAAAAAATAATCAAATTTCAAATTCAGAGCTTTTTCTAGTCCATAAAATTGCCTCTTCCTCAATAATTTTTTGTTTTCAGTCAATTCAGTCTTGTCTGATTCTTTATGATCCCATTTGGGGATTTCTTGGCAAAGATATTGGAGTGGTTTGCCATTTTTTTCTCCATCCTCAATGATAATAGAATATTATTAACTATTTTATGGGTTCAATAGTGATATCCAATATTACTTTTAATTAAATTCAACAAACCATTAACTAAATACCTCATATATGTTAAGTGCCATGCTAGACTTCAAACCAAGAGAGAGAGAGAAAAAAAAATAAAACAATAAAATAAATATTGCCCATGATATGTTTTCATTCTATTGGCATGAAAGACTTTACATAGAGAATTAAACACAATACAACTTGAAGAGAAAGTCTACTCAACAACTAAGCAAGAAGAGCTCAGGGAAAGCTTTGCAGAGAAAATGATACCAAAGCCTAGTGCTTCAAAGGGGAAAAAAAGCAACAGAGAAGAGGAGAAAAGCTTAAGAGAATGCCAAGATTTAGGAAATATCATATTAAGTTCAGGGGACATGTATTAGTCCAGATTCACTGAAACATACTGTTATTAAAGGCTAGTGATATCAATGGACAACTTGGTGGCATAGTGGATAGAGTGCCAAAACAAGAGTCAGGAAACCTTATCTTCAATCTGGCCTTAGACATTTGATATTTGATGATCCTGAGCAAGTCACCTAACCCTGTTTGTGTCAGTTCAATGAAATGGCAAAACACTCCAGTATATTGGCCAAGAAAAACACACATGGGATTACAGAGTCAGACATAGCTGAAATGACCAAAGAACAACAGAAATAATAGGAAATATCAGATATAAGTGGTAACAGTAAGGTTTACTGAAAAAAGGACTTTAGTGGAAGTAAGAGGACCTTGGTTCAATTCTTGTTCTTCAATACATTACCAAAATCTTCACTGGACACTCATAACTTCTCTGGTCCTCAGTGTCTTCCTTTTTAAGAATGAGATGATGGATAGATTGGCCTCAGAAGTCCCCCTACCTCTACATCTGTAATCCTAAAATAAAATGGAGGTCTATGAATGTCAGTTGGAAGAATCTGGATTTTATCCTGGAGGAAATAAGTAACTACCAAAGCTTTTTGAGCAGAGTGATATTTTCAGATCTGTCATCCCTGAGGAACATTAATTTGGCCATTAAGAAGAAGATGAATTGGAGAAGAGAGAGATTTGAAGCAGGGAGACCGGTGAGGAAGCTGCTACAATACTCTAATTGACAATTGACAGGACATTCCAGGAGAGATGTTCAGCAGGGAGATGGTGATACAAAATTGGAGTTCTAAAGAGAAATTAAGGCTGAATCTATAAATCTATGATTAGTTAACATGTTAAACAACTATGTGGCCATCTCGTGCTCATTAAGATAGGGTATCAGGTTGGATTGGGGAAGGAGACAAAAGATAAGTAATTTTAACGGGATAAAAAATGATTTTTGTTGCCCCAGGGCATAATATATAATGCTAATATCAAATTTTTATTTATAATTTTAAAACTTCAAGTTAAACCGCAGTAGCAACAGTTTAGAAGAGGAAAATGGCTCTGTCAAGTATTTGTACATTTCTTAACTACACAAAAGTCCCATTTGGGTTACAAAAAGGAAACTAAAGTTTACAATAGATACAGTAGCATCTAATAGAGTGTTCCAAACATTTTAATACAAATTTAATCCCTTAAATTTTTTGGGAAACTCCATATATAAAAACATTTTTAAGTAAAAATGTTTTCTTTTGCTTTCTGGTCTGGCCTTTCTCATTTCCTAATCCTCTAGAATATAGTTCTAATTTTTTGGCCCTCCAAAGGGAACAGTCAGTCAACAAGCTTTAAGTGCCTACTCTGTCAGACACTGTATAAGCATAAGATACTGAACTAGTTTAAGATTCATCTCTCTTCCAAGTTAGCCCAGATCTTGTGGCTAAGCTAGATAGCTCATTGGATTGCATCCTCTCCAGAAGGAATAATTTCTCATGCCTTTTTCCCTTTGTAATTCAGGATTCGAGCTACCTTAATTCCCTCCTGACATATTGATAGTGGCTGGATATGTATTTCCCCTAGGAGCTAAGAGGTCCTGAATGTCTGAAGCAATTTTCCCCCCTTGATGTGGAACAGAGATCTACTTGTTTCATAATTAAATTGAGCTGAATTGAATTGTCATGACTAGGATCTCTTTATGCCATCTCATAAGATAAAGGATTCAAATATCCAAAAAAGGCTTTTATTGCCCGAGTATATCTTTTCTTATAGTGAAAATTAAAGCATGTTTAATTTAATACTAGTCAAAAAACCTAGCAAGATTATTTCCCTCACACCTTTGTTTCATCCTTGTACCTCAAAACAGCAATCATGTACTTAAGAAAGGACCAAAGACTTGGTATGACATTTTTCTTTCCTAGAACACTTCTACCACTGTCTGTTTTGATGGAATTTTAGAACAATAATGAAAAATGCAAAACTATTGGCTTTTGTCAGTGCCTGGAATTCTAGGCCTTCTAGCCTGTGGCTCTTTCATAGAAATGCAGACTCTGTGCTCTGGAAGAGACTACATTATGAAATAAGCGGAATGGATTACAGAGATCTCCCATTTGTACGACAGAGGAAAGAAATTCTCATCACATCACAGCCTACAAATTATAATGATAATTTTTTAAAATCAGCAAGGATGACATATAAGTAATTCTCATCTTAGTTCAAATATTTCAAAATCCTAGCAACTTATTTTTCTTCCCTTAACTGGGAAAAAAAGTCTCATGGGAATCATTCCATATTATCCTTTGAAAACATGTCCAAAAATGAACTCTTTCTATGATCACTGTTAAAAGGAATGAGTTGGCCCATATCTAAACACTCCATGTTATAATAATGGATCATATTTATATAGTATTATAAATTTATAAGCCCCCTGTTTTAAAAAAAAAACTCTGTGTAGCTGAAAATAGTAGTAGTAGTAGTAGTAGCAGCAGCAGCAGCAGTAATAGTAGTAGTAGTAGTACTATAATTTTATGGATAAAAAAATTGAAGTGAATGGTGAAGTGATAATAATACCATACTTAGGACCAAGAAAGATCTATATTCAGATCTCAGCTCTAATACTTTTTAGTCGTGGGACCATGACCAAGTCACTTTAACCAACATCAGCATCAGTGTCTTCATCTATAAAATGGGGACAATTATACCAGCATACTTTTTACTTGTTTTTTTGTGTGTTTTTTAAACCCTAATATAACATATATTCTTATATATATATATATACATATATTCTTCTATATTAATTTTTTTTATTTGTTACAGGGCTAGGCAATGAGGGTTAAGTGACTTGCCCAGGTTCACACAGCTAGGAAGTGTCCAAAGCCAGATTCAAACTTGGGACCTCCTGTCTCTAGGCCTGGCTTTCAATCCACTGAGCCATCCAGCTGCCCCCACCAGCATACTGTTTTTTTTTAATTTTATTTTTAACCCTTGTACTTTTGTGTATTGTCTCATAGGTGGAAGAGTGGTAAGGGTGGGCAATGGGGGTCAAGTGACTTGCCCAGGGTCACACAGCTGGGAAGTGTCTGAGGCCGGGTTTGAACCTAGGACCTCCTGTCTCTAGGCCTGACTCTCACTCCACTGAGCTACCCAGCTGCCCCCACCAGCATACTTTTTAAAAGAACATTGGAGAGATGAAATGAGGCAATGAATGTAAAGTGCTTAAAAATCATATATCTATATAAATCTGTTCATGTGGAAGTAGACCATAAGGCTATTTAGGAAAGAGTACATTGTAACCTAAGTGACAGAAAATGCTTTTTCCTCATCACACTTATTGTTCAGGGTTATGCTCAAGGATCAGCCTCTCCTATGAAGCTTTCACCAATTTTCCCTATTCCACATTAATCTCCATCATTTCATATAATTATATTCTATAGCACACAGCCAAATGCACCACCATTCTCTAGTTATTTCATGGATGTGGCCATCTCCTGAAATAGGTTATAAGCAGGGATCATAACTTACCCCACTTTTATGATCTTCAAAATATCTAGTATAATATTGTCAATATAGTCAATGATTAATCAATGATTGTTAATTGATTGACAACCTGCAGTGGTACAATCAGTGATAATTATATTATTATTATTTAGTGGACCTTCATCTCCAATTCATATCTGAAAAGAAATGATCAACATTTCTTACTAGTCAAGGAGAGAGGGAGAGAGCAAAGGCAGCATATAAAAATATCTATAATTACCTAAAGGGATATATGATACTACATTGGTTGATCCAGTGAATTAATTTTAAACATTCTTTTAAACTCTTCCCTCCGCTGCTCTACCTTTCAGCATTCTGCTATTAGAGAGTTTACGGTGCACATATGTTAAGGAAAGACAACATTGTTTCCTACCAGATTAGCTATAGGATAGTTATGGATCTGCCCCCGTTTTCCTTCCAAAATATTTTCTATAACCCTGCCAACAAATACATATACCACAGAAAATTTAAAAAAGAGAAAGAAGTTAAAAAAACAACATAAGAAAGAATGATGAAAGATTTAGGACCATAAAAAATTATCTTAATATTGATAGAAGACCAACAATACCATATGAACTATACTACATTGTGTTTATATATTCCTTACATTTTAAAGACCTTTTAGTCTTCAGAATTATATATTTTCCTTTCCTAATTCAAAATAAGACCATCTGTGATACTTGGGAAGGAAGGTAATTGATTCAAAGGGGAAATCAGAGGTTAGAATTGCAATTTCCTTCAAAAGAAACTGCCCATGTTTGGAATCTTTAGTAGCTGTCTCTTAGTTATTAACAACCCTACTTATATTTGACAGACAAGTAATAATGTGACCATCCATCTCATAGACAGCAGAGCTGAATACATTTCTCACTTTATAAATGCATTTTAAAAGCTCCATGGACAAATTTCATTACAATAAAGAATGGAGATTTGGTAAATGGAGTCTTTGTTTTTTCATCAATAGATAAATCTTTCTTTTTCTGAAACTGCTAATAAAGATCTCGAGGGTCAAATAAATAGAATAAACATTTCCTGTTTATTAGCAGCAGCAAGTGTTTGAGGTGTATGTGCAGAAGGCATTCAAAATGTCTTCATTTTCCCATCCCTGCACTAAAGAGTAGAATTGGAGTAAAGCATTTTAGCACATTTTATCAAGGATGATCACTTACCAGAGTTCACATCTTAGGCAAATGAAAAGTGATGGTCTCAAGGTGCAATGAGGAGCCATTCATGATTCATTCCCATGAGAATATACTTTGAAAAGAAAAAAAAATGTGCTACATAATAATAATATCATCATCATCATCGTCCTTATTTCAGAATCTCAATAGGTCATTTTTTGTTTGTTTACTTTGCGTTTTTTTGTTGTTGTTTTTTCTTTCCAAGGAGGAAATCAGAATTTGGGAGCTGTGCAAAGCAGCAGGGATTCTTTTTTTTAATTCCCTCATTTTGTAGATGAAGAAAACGTGACTAGAAGAGACCATTCAATGACTTTCCCAAGCTCAAACAGATAGCCAAGAAAAAAGAAAAAGAAAAAATTAGATCTTGGATCTTTTGCCTTCTAGGCCCAATTATTATAAAATCCCTTATTTGACATTAAAAGTTCTTTATGGGAAGATAGGTGGAAAAGAGGATAGAGTGGTGGTACTGGAGTTTGGAAAACTCATCTTGAGTTCAAATATGGCTTCAGCAACTTACAAGCTATGTGGCTCTGGGCAAGTAACTTAACCTGTTTGCCTCAATTTTCTCATTTGTAAAATGAGCTGGAGAAGAAAATATCAATCATTCCTGTATCTTTGGAAACAAAACAAACAAAACAAAACAAAACAAATGGGCGAAACAAAACTGAAAATGACTGGATAAAAATTCATTTTAATGTGCTCCATTCCTATCTTACCAGTATTTTTACACTTTCTGCCCCATCTCTCCTACATATACCGTGTTCAGTCACACTGGCTTCCATGCATTTCCTTGCAATAGAAACTTCTAACTCTGAACTCTAGACCTTTCACTGAGTGACCCTAATGGGAGTGTTCTCTCTTCTTTCCATTTCCTGGATTATCTGACTTCCTTTAAATCTTGGCTAAAATCCTACTTTCTGTTGGATTCCTTTCCTTATTCTCCTTCCTTCTAGTTCTTTCTCTCTGTTTATTATCTTCCATTTATCCTGTATGTATCTGACTTGTATATAATCATATAAATGCTATCTCCCTTGCTGGGCTATGAGCTCCTAAAGAACAGGAATTATTTTTTACCTTTCTTTTGACTCCTCAGCACTTAGAACAGTTCCTTTCACATAAGAAATTCTTAATAAATATCTGATATATGACTGCTGGCCTTCCCCTATTTCATATTGTAAATAATATTTTGTCTACAACATACATGAAAGCATTTTTGAAATTATTTTCTTTATTTATTTAACTTTATTTAATTTTAATATTTAAATTTTTATTTTAATAATCTTTTAATTATTAATCAATCAATTAATTAATAATATTTAACTTTAACTAATCTTGTCTCCAAAGAAGGTAGGAGGAAATGCAGCACTTTTCTCAGACAGATGGAGAAATCTGGGTATAGATATTACACATGTTCTCAGACATAGTCATCATGTTGATTGGTTTTGCTTGACCTTTGGTTGAGTCTTCACATGGAGGAAATTATTTAATGGAATAAAAGAATACAATTTTCCCCAATATCCATTAACAGACTAACTTTTAAGGAGGGAATATCACAAAATAGAATAGAATAATATCATCAGAAGAAACCTTAGAAATCATCTAGTTCATATCTTCATTATTATCAGATAATTATCTAGTTTGAAGTCTTAATTTTTATAGCTGAGGAAACTGAGTTCCACAAAAGAAAAATTATTTGACTAAGATCACATAGATATTAAATAACAAAAAATGTGAATTTAAAGTACAGTGCTCTCTTTGTCAGTTTCCCAATAAGATGTCTGTGTTTCGAATCAATTTAAATTTGTAATTTAATCAGAACAGGGAACTCTTAATGTGCATATTCCCTTCATGGTACAGACTAGTAACTCATATATCATTTGTGGTGCTCTAGACTTGCTTTGGGCATTAAGTGATCTGACAACTTGACCATGATTGTGAAGTAGGATTTGAACTGCAGTCTTTCATCTGCAAATGTATCCCTCTACCCACTATACCATACTGTCTCTCAGATACAAACAGAGAAAATCCAGAATTATTAGTTAAGAACAAAGCCTGGATTTGACCAAGAAGATTTATAAAAAATTAAATGACTACTAAGGAGATATCCCTTCAAAGAAGAAACATAAAATAAAGTGCTAATTCTCCTTGTACTATGATTATTTTCAAAAGACCTGTTGGTAATTAACATCTCTGATTACTTCCTATCCATAAATATCTTTGAGTGACATTTTTTAAAAAAATGTGTTTAAATAAATAATATTATAGTATACTCTTTATTTCAAGTCTATTTTTGAAATTCTTTTAAAAGTCATTACAGGAAATTATCTGGTTTTGTATCTTACTGGCTGACATATCACATAAATCATCCAATGTGTCAGGTCTGATAAAACCTATATAATCCCATTATATGACAGGAACTGACTATCATAAATAGACATGATAACCTAATTTGGAAAACTCAGACAAATGCAATATCTTCAAAACTTTAGTTCAAAAATTGAGTAAATGTCATAAAGATCCTGTCTGTTGTGACTTTGAGATATTTTTGGAGGATTTTATTTTCAATATCAAAGTTTTCAGCTTACTTTGAATCATTATAACTGAAGGCCTATACAAATTACCAATAAAAAGGGTGTAAGATTCATATCTCTAGTTCCAACTACCTTCTGCTCATTGCCCCATTTGGGGATTATACAAATCCATAGCAGTGTGAAAACAACTATTCTTTGCCTAAGAAAGAGTCCAGTTCTTATTATGAGCTAAGTCTAAGGGAAACACAAGAATTTGTCAACAGAAGAAAGTCAATTGAATTGGAAGCAATCTACACACTGTGAACTTTGAATTAATTGATTGGTTTGGCTAATTTTTTCCTCCATAATATTGATTAACTGAAATTGCTACATTAACTTGTTTTGTCATTACCCAATTTTTTACCCTGGTCATTGTGCTGAGTCACTTTGATTCCTTGAAAGTCTTTCATATGAGAGTGATCCTCTTTTTTATAGGAAACAGGGCACATATGAAACCAGGGCAGAAAGTCATAGCAGAAGAGTCATGACTAGGGTAGGATAACCAAAATTACAAAAAAACAAAGGGGAGGGGAGTGAAAAGACAGCTTTCCTTTTTGCCTCTATTCAGAAATCACTTCTGACACTTACTATCTCTATGACACTAAATAATATATTAACATATCTATTATTCCCAGATCTCAGTATCCTCACATTGAAATAGATGACCTCTGCCTCCATTAAATATATGACAGCTAAGTTTGGGGAACCAAAGTAAAGTAAAAAAAGACAAGTAAAGTGGAAATGGAAAAGATATGCAATGATATTTTAAAAATAAATTACTTATTTGTTTTTCACATCCTTTTTTTAAATTTTTGAGTTACAAGAGAATCACCAAAAGGTAATTAAGAAAAGGGAAAAAACAAACAAAAACCTTTTTATAAGGGACCCAAAAAGTTCAAATGATTTGTATCCCTATAAGAAAAAATGATATTGGTAACTCTTAAAATTGTTATTGTCATCAGGGTATCTAGAAGAAGTATATTTAGAGGGAACAGTGACAAACTGTACAGGATGAAATATATATATGTATATGAAATATATATATGTATGTATGTATATACATATATATGTATAAAAACTAGGGGTGAAAAAAGAGGATAATAGAGAAATGGAAAAAGAAATAAAATGAGTAATTTTATATTTCATAAAAAAGCATATTTTGGGACAGGCAGAGAAGACCAATACAATGGAAAGTAAAAGAGGTTGGAGATAGTCTCCAAGAAAATTTTAATCATTACAGTGGGAAGGGTCAGGAAAGTTCAAATGGAAGGAAAACCTCCAACTCAAAATCAATTCAATTCATCATCATCATCAACATGATCATCATGATCAACAATATCATCAACATCCAAAAAAAATCAACATCAAAATCACCAACATCATTGTCATCAACAACATAAGCATCATTAAAGTCCACATCAACATCATTGACATCAATATCAACATCAACAACATCATCATCAACATCAACATCTAAATATCCATCTTTTCCTGACACAGGAAAGATTTTTGCTTGGTGGCCTAACCTAATAACATACTATGCAGAGTACTGAATGAAAGCCAAAGGACCTAAACTCTAGACTTGAGTGTCACCATGTGTCCTTTGGGGGTAAAAAGAAAGCCTTCTTTTTCCTGGACTCAGTTTTCTCATTTATGTATGAGTGAAGCTTACCTGGACTCAGCATTAAGTTAATCAATTAAATCAAAGAATAAACCAGGTATAAACAAGAAAAACAATGTTTCAACATGTAACTGAAATAAATAAATAATTTTAACAAAATGCAATTATTAAATAAATAAATAAAAATCAAGCCATTCTCCAATTGACAAATGGTCAAGGTATAGAAAAGGCAGTTCTCAGATAAACAAATCAAAACTAACAATAAGCACATGAAAAAGTGTTCTAAATCTCTCATAAATAGAGCAGTGCAAATCAAAACGATGAGGTACCACCTTATACCTAGCATGTTAACCAATGTGAAAGTAAAAAATATGATAAATGTTGGAGGGGTTATAACAAAATTGGGACCCTGATATATTGCTGGTGGATTTGTGAATGAATCCAGCCATTCTGGAAGACATTTTGGAATTATGCCCAAAGTGCTTTGAAAAGACTGCCTTCTGTTAGATCCAGCAATACCACTGCTAGCTTTATACCCCAAAGAGATAATAAGGCAATATGCTTGCACAAAAATAGTTAAAGCCACACTCTTTGTGGTGGCAAAAAAAATTGGAAAATGAAGGGGTGTCCATCGATTTGGGAAAGGTTGAACAAATTGTGGTATCTGATGGTGATGGAATACTATTGTGCTGAAAGGAATGATGAACTACAGCAATTCCATTTGAACTAGAAAGATCTGGAATTCATGCAGAAAGAAAGGATCAGAATCAGGAAAATATTATACCCAGAAACTGATACACTGTGGCACAATCAAATCTAATAGACTTCTCTACTAGTAGCAATGCAATGATCCAGGACAATCCAGAGGAGCTTACAAGAAAGAAAACTATCCACGTCCAGAGAAAGAACTATGGGAGTAGAAATGCAGAAGAAAAACATATGATTTATCATTTAGTTAGATGGGGATATGTTTGGGGAATTTAACTTTAAATGATCACTCTGTTGCAAATATGAATAATATGGAAATAGGTTTTGAACAATGTATAAGCTCCAAGAGGGGGAATGGGACAGGGAAGAAGGGAGGTAAAGAACATGAATCATGTAACCATGGAAAAATATTCTAAATCAATTAATTAATTGATTAATTGATATTTTTGAAAAATGATAAAGTTTGTAGAAGTTATATGTATCATCTTCCCATACAGGAAGGTAAACAATTTATCTTTTTTGAGACCTTTAGCATTGCCCTTTCATGTTTGAATCTTGTGTTTGAATGTCAAAATTTCTACTCAACTCTGGTCTTTTCATCAGCAATGCTTAAAATTTCTCTATTTCATTAAATATCAATTTTTCTGCCTGAAGAATTATACTCAGGTTTGGAATGTGGATTATTCTTGGTTGTAATCCTAAACTCTTTACTCTTCAGAATATCAATTCCAAGCTCTCTCCTCCTTTAATGTGGAAGCCAATAAATCTCATATTATGATGATTATGCTTCCACAGAATTTGAATTGTTTCTTTCTGATAGCTTGAAGTACTTTCTCTTTGACCTGGGAATCCTGAATTTTGTCTATAGTATTCCTGGGAGTTTTCATTTTAGAATCTCTTTCACAAGGTGCTTGGTAAATTTTTTCAGTTTCAATTTTACCTTCTGGATCTAAGATATGAAAACAGTTTTCCTTGATAACGTCTTGAAATATACTGTCTAAGCTTTTTTCTTTGATCATGGCTTTTAGGTGATTCAATAATTCTTAATTTATTTATCCTTAATCTATTATACAATTCAGTTTTTTTTTTCTGATGAGATAGTTCACATTTTTTCTTTTTTCATTCTTTTAACATTATTTTTGTTTTTTCTTGATGTATCATAGTCATTGGCTTCCACTTACTCAATTCTAATTTTTAAGAAATTATTTTCTTCAGTGAGTCTACTTTGACATTAGGCTAATTCTGTTTTAAAGATATTATTTTCTTCAATATTTTTTGTGCTTTTCTTACCAAGATATTATTTCTTTTTTTTCTCATTACTTTCTTCTCATTCTTTTCCTAATTTTTCCTTCACCACTCCAATTCCTTTCTTTAGCTCTTCCAAGAATTCTTTTGGGACTTAGATCCAATTAGCCTTTTTCTTTGAAGCTTTTTTTTACTGTTTTTATGTTGCTGCCTTCTTCTGAGTTTATGTCTTGGTCTTGGTCTTCCCTGTCACCATAGTGACTTTTTATGGTCAAATTATTTTTTTGGCTGTTATTACTCATTTCTTTAATCTATTTCTTGACTAAAGTTTATGTTAAACTTTGACTGTGCTCATTTAGGTGTGGGAAGGCATTGTCCCAAACTTTAGGCATTTTTGTATACTGCTGTTTTCAAAGCAAGTTATGGCTGTCTGCAGATTTTTGGTGCCTCCAAGGTGGTGTGATCCTCAGAGAGGTAAGGTCCCTACTCTCCTAGTTTGCATTCTGGTATTCATTTAGTAAGGATCCCTGATTCTTCATAGTCACAAGTTTTAGTGCTTTCTTTGTCTTAGAACTGGGAATAGGGCCCTTGTTCCCTAGCAACATAACTCCAGTGCTCCTCTCTGCTCTGGAACTTTGAGCCAAAACTGCATATGGTCAATAGAGTTGCCAATCAGTGCCAGCTGTAACCTGTGCCAGCAGAGGGTCCCTTCTAATCTCTTTCTAACCATTTGTCTGAACCCGTTACTGTTTCTGGGCTGAGAGTTTCTAAAGCTGTTGATGCTGCTGCTATGGAGACTATTGCTGCTTCCCCAAGTGTAGGCTTCAAACATACTTCCACCCTTATTACAAATTTCTCCTGCTGACCTCCTAAGTTTTCTTAGGCTGTAGAAGTGTATCACCTTAACCTTTTTTAAAAACTCTTACATTCTGTCTTAGAATAAATACTATTGATTGGTTCCAAGGCAGAAGAGCAGTAAAGGCTAGGCAATGGGGGTTAAATGAGTTGCCCAGGGTCACACAGCTAGGAAGTGTCTGAAGCCAGATTTGAACCTAGGACATCCCATCTCTAGGCCTGACTCTCAATCCACTGAGTCACCCAGCTGCCTTCTCACCTTAACCTTTTGTTGGCTCTAACACTCCAAAATTTTATGTGAGGTATTATTATAAATTTGTTTGGAGGAGAATGTTAAAAGAGTTTAGCTGGATTGTTTGAAATTCACCATCTTGGCCCTCCAAAAACATTTTAACAGAATAATAGTAAATTCATCATGGTTTGATTTTCATTACTAGAAAAGGTAAACTCAGAATAAGATATCTGCTTCAGATATGTAAATCCATTATCCTTGAGATGATATAAAGTGTACCTAACCATGACAATTCAATTCTATTTAATTATGAAACAAATAGATCCTATTCTATAACAGAAAGAAGAAATTCTGTAGACATTCTGAGCCAGCTAGCTCCTAGAGGAAATATATGCAAGTCAGACATTATCAAGATGGCATAAGAGAATTAATATACCTCATATCCAGAACCACAAATGAGGAAAAAAATGAGTTTTTTTTCTGAAGTGGATACAATCTACTGAGCTATAGCTTAGGAACACAATCTGGAGTGACTTATGAGAAAGACAAATCCTAAGCTAAGTCCAGTTCCCTTTAGATGATCCCTTTAGAGTGCAGAGACATTCAACAGAATCTTTAAGAATTGAGGAAACAAGATATGTACTTTATTCCAGAGTTCATCCATCTCTCCTAGGACCTAAGTATGCTACTTCCCCCTCCTCTCCCTGTCCCTTTATACATTTTCAAATGAATTTTCCTCAAATGGCAGTCTTTCCAGTTCTAGCTTTGGCTTTGTGCCTGGGGCTTTTATATGTGGGAAGGATCTTTTCCCCTCTCAACTCCTTCCTAAAATAGAAAAGTAGGACACAAATGTACTGAATAGAACTATCCATGAGTAGAAGCTCTAATATACCTGTGGCTTAGAAAGGAGCAAAGCAAAACAGAGACAAAGTTTTTCTGTAGACCATTAGATTCTCCTTCATATAGGCATTTCAGTTGATAAGTCAATAAACATTCATTAGATGCCCACTATTTGCTAGCTATGATACTGCATTCTGGGAATACAAGGAAAAATAAAAGAACTCTTGTTCTTAGGGCTATCACAATTCTTTTCTCTTCCCCAGAGGTGCCATGCTAATAAATTTCCATTGATAGGATCCAAGGTAAGCTTCTTCTTTAAAAAGTTGCCAGGGCTCCCAAAATATGGAGATTTTTTTTCCAAGGAAAAATGCATCTCTTTGTCTGGCTGATGATGAACTGAAGGGGGAAAGGCATAGATATTAAAGGTTCTTTTCCCCAAATTCATTCAGAAGAATACGATGTTATATACAATCCTCACAACTTTGAAACACTCTGTTTTTGTGGTTTAACTTCCCATGGCACAGTATACAGACCACCAGAATTAAAGCCAAGAAGATTTTGCTTCAAATCTCACCTCCAACTAGTACAAGAACATGGACAAGTGACTTAACCTCTGTCATCTATAAAATGATGATAATAAAATTTTACAGTAGTTCTAATTATGGGGGAGGTGGGGAAAGGATTCGTATATCAAAAATACTTTTGCTAGCCTAATAAAATCTATGGACCACTTCTCAAAGTAATGTATATATATATATATATGTATATGAATTCAAATGAAAAAGGAAATCAATCACATTAAAATATGTTACCAAAATATAAAAAGTGAAATAAAAAATCATATGTCCCAGATTCAAAATTGCTCCCACAGTTGATACAGCTATTATCTTTTGAAGAACTAAAGACAAAGGTTTTTGTAATAAAGTTACTGTTACTTCCTTATGGTTGAACATCAGAAACTCATAAGATTTTTATCAGTGAAAATGACAGTAAAGACAGGCATAGCCATCTGTTTTGCTACTGCACCCTAAGAACCATGGGACCTTTCCATTCATCTTACAACTGAAATTTTCATTATGTTTCATCTCTTGCATGACAATACGAACTTCTTGATAGCAAAAAAAATTATTTTTTAAAGTTTGTATCCCATCTTCCAAGTACAAATCCAAGATGGTAGAGTAAACCAGATCAGCTCCAGAACCACCATGAGAATCCTATGCAACCAATATTTAAATATTGCCACAAAATGAATACATTAGTGAAAGAACCAACAAGGAGACAGAATGAAACAATTTTCAAGAAAAGAAAAAAAAAACAAAAGGTAGGCAGGGAACATTTGGAACACTGGGGTGAGAAGAAATCACAGTCAGAAAGATTATAACAAGGAGTGAAGAGCAAGTCAACAGCAAGCCACAAACCTCTACCACACATCCATTGTCCCAGGTTCTGAATATAAGCTCGAGATAATATTCAGGTGCTAAGATCCTGTCTGGGCAAATAGTGGTCCAAGTCAATACACACCCTTTGAAATTTCAAACCTGTGAAGAAGCCCAGATGCCCAGCCCAGGGTAGTCTGGTTTGAAGTGGGCTGATCCATGTGAGCTAGAACAAAGCCAGGAGTTCCAGTCTGGGTTTGGGATGAAGACATAGATAACAGTTTGGGGTGGCTGATAGTACTAAGTATTGATCTTTTTGCCTAAAGCACAGGGTGGAACTCCAAGACAGGGCAATCATATGCCAAAAACTTACACCTAAGCCAGAGGCTAAAATTTAAGTAGTTCCTGACCTAATGAAGATCAAAGTAAGACCAAAATCTTAAATCAACCCTATGGCAAGTCTTTGAGCTATCAGGATCTCAATGGTCAATTGAGTCAGCAGGACAAGGGGCCTCTCAGAGCTCTCAGCCCTCATCCTATCCATTATCCTTTAAGAATTGAAACTGGTAATAAGCCAAAAATAACATCAAGGAAGGACTGAAATTTAAGAGGGTACCCCAACTTCCCATAAAACAGAGCCTACCTATAATTTGATAGGAAAAATGAACAAATAATGAAAAGAACACCTAAATCTAAAGACTTTTTATGGAGACAAAAAGCAAGGTATAGACACAGAAGGAGACAGTGAAAGCAAATACATGTAAAGTCCAAAAGAAAAATATGAATTGGACACAGATTCTGGAAGAGCTCAAAAAGACTTCAAAAGCAATTAAGAGAGGCAGAGGAAAAATGGGGGAGAGAAATGAAAGTGATGCAAGAAGAAAGTGATTCAATGAGAAATGAAAGTGATACAAGAAGAAATGGGTCAATTGAAAAGGAGAATCAAAAACTCATAGAGTAAAATCAGGCCTTAAAAATCAGAATTGACCATCTAGAAACCAATGATTTCATGAGAAACCAAGAAACAATAAAGCAGAATCAAAGGAATGAAAAAACAGAAGAAAATATGAAATATCTTACTGAAAAAAAAAAAAACAACTGACCTAGAAAACAGATTTAGGAGAGACGATTTGAGAATTATTGGACTTCCTGAAAACCATGATCAAGAACAAGAATATAAAATTGAAATTCAAAGAATTCACAGATCACCTCCAGAAACAAATCCTCAAATGACAACTTCCAGGAATGTAATAGCTAAATTCAAGAGCCACCAAGATAAGGAGAAAATCCTTCAAACATCCAGAAAAAAATCATACAAATGCCATGGAGCTACAATCAGTACCTCACAAGACCTAGCCACTTCTACTTTAAAGGATCAAAAGGCATGAAATAGGATATTCAGGAAGGCGAAAGATTTGGGTTTACAACCCAGAGTCACCTATCCAGAAAAACTGAGTATATTTTTTCAGGGTGAAAAATGGACATTCAATAAGATAAAAGTTTTCCAAGCAATCCTGAGGAATAAGCCATTTCTAAACAAAGTATTTGAAGTACATACAGGAAACATAAGAGAAGTCCCAAAAGATAAATAAGAAAGAGAAAATTTAAGGAACTCATTAAGGCCAAAATGTTTATCTGTCTAAAAGGATATCTGTAATTCTCAAAAATTACTCTTAGTAGTAGAGAAGATAGGAGGAATTTACTCAGAAAGAAGTTATGGAAGAAAGCTGATTATGATGATATGATGTATATGATAATATATGATGATATGTATGTAGATGTGATGTTATGAAATGATATGTATATATGTGTATGCATATGAATGATATGTAATATAAATCAAGGGGTGAAAGAGAAGGTTGAACTGAGAGAAAAAGGAAGGGAGAGATAGAATGGAGTAAATTATATGACATCAAGAGGCATGAAAAATCATTATAGAGAGGAGAGGATAAGAGTGGTGATGGGCAATGCTTAAACTTTACTCTCATTGTAACTGACCCAGAGAGGGAAAAACAAGTCTACTCAGTGGAGTATAGATTTCTATCTTATCCTACAGAGGAATAAAAGAGGAAAAAGACAAGAGAAGCAGGGGGTAATTGAAGGGAGGGGAAACTGGGGGGGAGGGGAGTGACAAAAAGCAAAATACTGGTGAGGACAAATAGAGAGGAAGGGAATTGAGCTGTATCTAAAGGGGATAATACGATGGAGAGCAATACATAGTAAACATAACGCTGAATGTGAATGGAATGAACTCACCCATAAAACAGAAGCAGATAGAGTGGATTAAAAACCAGAATCCTTAGGGGGCTGGGGGGGCTTGCTTTACAAGAAACACATTTGAGGCAGGGTGACACATACAGATTAAGGTAAAAGGCTGGAATAGAATTGATTATGCATCATCTAAAGTAAAGTAAATCTATATCCCTAGAATACTTAGGACAGTACCTTGTATATAGTAAGTGCATAATAAATGCTTCATTCATTCATATATACATTCTTTCATTCCAAAACCAGTGATATCTTTTTCAGAAGTTGTTGGAAAGTAGTAAATGAGATAATATAACTCCTAAGCAAATGTCATATGTAATTATTAATACCCTAGGCACCAGGAAGTAAATGAGAGGATGTCATTGTGATGTTATAAGGAGGAGAGCACCCCAATAATGTTCTTTAGGTTATTAGAAAGGCTTATGAAAGCATTACCATTAGGTTTTATTACTTTCTAGTACTGTTAGTTATTTTAGCATAGTCAATTGGCCCTTTGTTGTTCACTTTTGAGGGAAGAAAACCCAAATCTCTAAATGTTTATTTTTTTAATTAATATCATACTGTTCTGTGATTTTTTTAAATCTAAACTTCCTGAATCCATAAAGTGAGATCCACAAAGTGAGATTAAAAAAAACTGAGGAATTCTTACATTTTTCAGTATTTCAAGTGTAAAGAAAAAGTTCTAGTTGAGGCTTATATATAATCCAAAATGGTTCAACCATCTCTAATCTCCATGGCTAAATGTAACCAAGGCAACTAAAACAACACCATATGGCATTTATCCAGTTCCAAATACAGCTTTTAAGTAAAGATAATGCACAAATATTGATAGAAGGAAAACCGATAAGCTGAAGGAGAAATGTATTCTTAAATTAAATTAAGGAGAGAACAGGGCTGCCTGTATTTTCTCAATTTGAATAAGAAATCCCATTAAAGTCTTGACGTTGGGCCTATTGATTTCCTGCATTTTATTCCATAATCTATGGCTACTCCTAGAGTGTAAACTATCAAACTGTGTCTTTATGGAATAGGTTTTTTAAGCAAAAGTATGTAAAAACAACAATAAAAATGCCATGGAGCTGGTAATATCAAAAATAGAGGATAACAACTTAAAAAGGCTTAACTTGAAGAGACAACCAACTGTTCTGTTCCCTTTTCCCACCTGCTACCAAGCCAGTGCATGCCTAATCTAACTTAAGTTGTTGGCAACATCACTAGGGAATGCTTTCTCACACTAAAAAGTGCCAACATTGGCAATGACACACATGTCACAAGCCTATATTTCCCTTTACAAATTGGAACCACTCTTAAATGCATCGGCATCATTTCTTGGAGAAAAATTCAAACAGGGCAAAGTCATTATTTTCCTCACAACATTAAAGTGTAATTGCAATAAATGGAATGATTTGTAGTCAGAATCCTTTCATTTTGTGACATTTTTCCTACAGTATAGAAGCCCAATTATGTCTCTACTGATATTAATTTGAAACTTACCCCTTGTCTTGAAGCTGATAGGCACCCGGGGTCCCTTTGGCCATTGATAGAAGTTCTATGTGTTTGGATTTGCTTCACAGTGTGTGAAGTAAATTGAGAAAGAGGACCATTGGGAATATGCACTAGCGAAATATCCACATGCCAAGAGTAAGAGACAGGGATAGAAAAAATGGATTATTTTTTGTCATCTTTACTCTAAGAAAGATTTTGAAAAGCTGTAAAACTAACAATCAGTTCATCTTTATGGTTTAGACCAACACAACAGCTTCATATTACTATGGATGATATAGTGTCTGTGAAATTAATTGGTCTCTCTTTAATTCATAATGGACAGGTGTCCCTTAGATATAACCCCTATCACATGAGAACTCCTGCTAAATTATTACCTCTGATAAAAGGCTAATGGAAGAAATGGAGAAAGAGCAAAGCCTTGTTCTATACAACAAATTGATTGAAACAACTGGTGAATAATGGGAGGGAAAAAGGAGAAAGTGACTCACAATTTCACCCTTATGTGTCTATATAAACCATAATAAGATTCATAGTTTCAGTACATGAGCATGACTTTTTAAAAAGTGAAAAATTCAGCTAAAAGCCTGTGTTGTTAGGTCTACACATTATTAAATGACCAGCTTATATTGTTCCCCAATGCAAGGATTATTTTCTTTCACAGTACATTGCCGAAGTCCAGAAAAGAATGATTGTTTCTCAATGGCAGTAATTCCTTCCTGCTGCACTGAATGTATTTTGAACAGGGATATGTTGGTGATCATATTCTCTTTCCTGCATACCAATGTCTCTGGACTTTTTAATTTGAAGAAAATAAAAATTCAGACTATATACTATATGAAGGGCAGGCATTGAGAATACAACTGCCCTTTGAAGAAAAATTAGATGAAAAGAGAAGAGATTCTAGATTAAAGTTCAGTACAAGGAATAACCTTCATCATTTTTACAATTGTTCTAAGCTTTGACTTCTCCAATTGCTAGTCATAGAGTATTCAAGTGCAAAGATGCTTTCTATGTTCAAGGAAAACGAAATAAAATTAATCTGGTCTTTCACAGCTAAGAACATTTTTTTCTTTTTTCCCTTTTTTAAATAAATGCAGACCACCACTAAAATCTTCTGGAAAGAGAGACAATAAAATCCAGCCTCATTGGAAACCATTGTCAAAGGAATGCCAGAATACATGCGTGTTTTTGATGCTAACATAAGTGAAAGTATGGCATAGTGAAGAGAGCACTAGCCTTGAAATTAGGAACACATGAGTTCAAATCTTGCCTCTAACATATATTCTCTATGTGACCCTTGGCAAGAAAGTCACTTGCCCTCTTGCCCTCTTAATACTTCAAGCAATTATCTAAAATAATAAATTGAATAACAAGTACTGATATATATATATATTAGTTGAGGGAGCTTCCTGACAAAAAATTCCCTGACAAACTCTCTCTCTCGCTCTCTCTCTCTCTCTCTCTCCCTCTCTCTCTTTCTCTCTTTCTATTTCTCTCTCCTCTCTCTCTCTCTATATATATATGTGTGTGTGTGTGTGTGTGTCTACATACATGTATGTCTGTAGACAGACATACACATGAATGTGTATATGTATATATGCATCTGTATATTAATGCACATAGGAATGGGCCAATAAGAAGTAATAAAAGAAGAGAATTCTAAAAAGAGAAGGTGTCTTTGAATTTCACATGGAAAAAAATCAAGAATAAATGAGAAAGCTGTGTTCAGAGAGCTTCTACTACTTCAAGTTTCTGAAATTTAGTCTTCTATCAGTGCCAAGCCATTGCTAAGAAAAGACACATAGTTAATGTTGTATTCAAAGTTTCAAACCATTAAACTTATTAATTTCTTCTAGTCTAACCACTTCATTTTCTGGATTAAAAAAAAATCTAAAGCCTGGAAATGGGATTTCTCAGGTTACAGAAGTAAAAAGCAGCAGTCATATGATTTGAATTCAGCCCTCCTGAGGTCTTTTTATCTTACCCTCATTTCATCCTCACAGTATTCTAGGGGTGGACCTACATTAGATTAATTAAGTATTTCCTTCCTTAAATTAAAAAACAAACAAAAAACATGTTAATTCTTATCTTATAGAGATGGGGAGTGCAGTGATCTATTTTTTCTATCTGGCCTGCACACCATCCATGGATTATCAATTTTCAAAACATATGTTAAATTGTAATATACTGCAAACTAACTATATAGAACATGAATTAAGATTCAGGGAGCATTTCAGTTTCTTGAAGCGTCTTGACATCACTGTTATGAGCATCAGTT
Source organism: Gracilinanus agilis (assembly GCF_016433145.1). Taxonomy (NCBI): domain Eukaryota; kingdom Metazoa; phylum Chordata; class Mammalia; order Didelphimorphia; family Didelphidae; genus Gracilinanus; species Gracilinanus agilis. The sequence continues at coordinate 79,601,192 of NC_058134.1, forward strand.
ATCACTATGCTACTTAAATATGCAGAAGTAGCAGCTAGTAGATGTTTTCAGTTGATAGAATATGGGAAATTAGGTTTTACTATAATGATTTCAACTAAACAAATGATTAAGATTGTGGATTTTCCTATTTGTGAACTTCTTGGACATACTAGATAAATTGATTACATCTATTTACAAGTTTAAATGCTTATGAATCTGCATTTTGCACATATGGTGCAGAAATTTCTTGAGCTAATAGACACAAGCATTTGATAGCTCATAAAAGAAATAGAGAAGTCAAAATTATGATAAGTCCTAAAAAACCTAGTAAATATTCGGGGGAGGGGGATGGACAGACCTCCAGTCAGATTGGGGCCTCAACTGTGTAAGTATAGAGATAGGAATATATATGAGAAATGTTGTAAAGGTAAAATGACAAGACAAAAATAGACAAAGACAAGTGGAAGTAAGGAGTCATGCCAAGGATCACACTGTCTTTGTGAGCATGGGTCACTGGTATTATGGTGATACACTATGTAATAATAGGGAGGTTGAGAAGAGTCAGGATTTGGGGGGAAAGAAGGAATATTTCAAATATATTGTGTTTGAGATGTCTAAGGATTATCAAATTTCATATGCCCAAAAGGAAATGGTTGGTATGGTATTATATCTAGCTTTAGAGAGAGACTAGGGTATGATAACTAGATCTGGAAATTATAGTATTCCTATTTAAAATAAAGGGATTTGACTTTCAGTCCCTATGCAACTCCAAATCTATGATCCTATAAGTAAAATTGCACCACTGCCTCACCTCATGATGGTCAAATTGAGAAAAGTAGATAAGTCCAGCTCTCTGATAGATTATTCCAATAAAGGGGAAAAAAGAGTATCAGACCAAGAAAGGATCATGAAATCCAAAGGAAAATATAACAAATATATTGGGCCATTTCAGCTTCAAACACAAAAAGTAGCCAAAAGTCTGCACGCTACAGAGATGAGCAGAGAACTGGAAGAGGAAGTGAAGAGAAAATGGTTTAATTTCTTTTCTTGAAGATAGTCATTATCCACATTGGGACAATGAAAAGGAGAAAGAGAGTTGGGAAGAATTGTGATGTTAAAAACTTCAAGATTTATGGATAAACTAAATGTAATTAGTGAAATAAAATTACAAGGTTAAAAATATGGCTTTTTCATTTTGAGTCTAGTGTTACTATCAATTTTGTTTGGGAAATTGAGAGTATAGAAGGCAATGTGTTAGAAAATGGGGAGCTTCTGTGCCCCAAAGTACTTGCCCTCCTCCCTTTCCAAATTCTCCACATCTTGCAAGACCAAACTGAAGTACCTTTTTCTCAAAGAAGCCTTCTGCTTTGTGATGCATTGGAAAAAGGGTTCAACATGGAATCAGGATGATCTCAGTCAAAATCCATTCTCAAAAATTTACTAGTTGTGTGACTCCAGGCAAGTTACTAGCTTCTATTTGCCTCTGACTTCTTCATCTGTAAAATGGGAATGACAGTAACCCCTACCTTCTAAGGTTGTTGTGAAGATAAAATTAGACATATTTGTATCAATGCTTTGCAAATCATTGAGTGATGCAAAAATGCTAGCTTTTATATTATCTTAACACACCTTGCTCTCTTTTCCCTATTTACAATTTTAGCACTTATTACAGTACCATAGGATTAAAACTGGAAAGGAACTTAGGAGCCAGTGAGGACAATCCCACAATTTTTCAGAGAAGAAAAATGAGGTCAAAGAGGTAGAATGATTTATTTGGGATTACATGGCTAGTAAATGTTTGAAGTGGGATTTATTATAAATCTTCCTGATTTCAAAGTGATATCTCCTATACTAGGTTCCCTCTGCTTAGATAGTTGATCCACCAATAAACATTTATTATACCCTATTATGCCCTAGACACTGCACTAAGCCTATATCCAATCGCAAGATATCTAGCATTCCTACCTTATTGTTTAAAATGTGTAACTATTTTTTTCTCCAACTAAATTGAAGGTAGGAATAATGTATGACATCAGAGCATAGTATGATACATTTAGAGAGTTTGAGTTGGCCATGAAATATTTTAATCGAGATGTTTTTGAGACAGCATGCTATGTAGGATTTATATTTTATGATTACTATTTAGAATTTTTAAAACTGCTTTGTATAAGTTGTAGTCAAACCCATATAAGACCAATAATATAATTTATGAGCATTATAGTTAGGTATATTATGGGGAAAAGAAAATACTAAAATGTTTTAATGGAGATACTTTTGAATCTACTATTACTGCAAATAGAGATGTTATACTTTGACCTTGCATATAATACAAAGGTCATGCACAAGAATCAATGTGTCGCCTTATTTTTTACTGAATTTAATGCTATTTTCTATTTAGGGGTTATTTCATAGGATCATAGATTTGCAGCTTTAGAGACCCAACTTCACCAACATTGAATTAATATACTAATTTTTCCACATCCCCTCCAGCAAGTATCATTTTCCTTTTCTCTCATGTTAGTCAATCTGATAGGTGCAAAATAGAACATCAGAAAATTTTAACTTAGATTTCTCTAATCATTAGTGATTTAGATTATTTTTATGTGGCTACTGATTTCTTCTTCTTAAAACTTCCTGTTCATATCTTTTGAACATTTTTCAATTGGGGAATCACTTTATTTTAATAAATTTGCCTTGGTTCCCTATATATTTTATAAATGAGATCTTTATTAGAGAAACTTATTGTAAAAGTTTTTTCTCAATTTCCTGATTTCCTTCTAATTTTGGCGGCATCATGTTTGTTTTTGAAAAAATAACTTCATATAATCAAAATTATCCACTTAATTTTCTTTGATTCTATCACTTGCTCAGTCATAAGTGCTCCATTATCCATACATGTGACAGACAAGTTTTTCCTTGCTCCTTCAATTTCCTTACAATATCATTCTTTATGTAAGGGGACTTAAAGGCAAATATTTCAATGTCTACATTTCACAGGTGAGGAAACAGACTTACATAGCTTAAGTAACTTCCCAAACATCACATTGGTCATAGACAAGAAGCACGTTTCAAACTCAGATCTTCTAACTATAAATTCAGAGTGCAATCCAATAATTGAAGTAGATACAACTAAAATAAAAGATACTGTGAGAGTTAATAGGAAGTTTTTTATAGTTTCTATTTAGCCTGATACAAATGTATTTCATCTCCATAAATGACAGCAAGGAATTGATGAAAGCCTACCATAGGCAAGAACCTGAGATGAATGCTGAACAACAAAATGGATTATTGCATCAACCACTCCCACATTATACCTTTTAGAAATCTAAAATAGAGATTTTACTAGATTCCAAGAAATATATACATTAATGCATATGTTAGAAGAGTAGATGAAGGTTAGATATTTTTATCACCCCTGCAAAACAATTTACTCAATCAAAAACATTTATTAAGCATCTAATATGTATCAGGTACTTATAATGCTACTCCTTCTTTGTGCAGACAGGATAAATAATGTTATTGACACTATATTTGGCAGCCATAGAGAGAATTTGTGGCAAATATTACAGAGTTTGTTTTGGGATAGAAAAGGTAAGCATATTGTAAACATTTCAATATGTAAAAGAATCACATGATATAATATGCAATCTTGTTTAGCTGTCAGTCCTGTATGATAACTTGTAATAATTTATGAAATTTCAAAGGGAGAATAAATGAATAATTACACAGAGGACCTTCTACTTTCCACTTGAAATATAAATCCAAGGTCATGAACACTTACAGTCATTAAATATTCCAAAAGGTGTTTTAAATCTCCTCTTTGGCCTACTTCTATTCCATCAAATAAGTTCTAATCTTTCCAAAATAACTACCCATTTTCAATTAGAGTATGAATCAATAAGAAGGGAGGTAATCCAATTTGATTAGAACTCTGAATTAAACTGGTAACTAGGAAACATTTCTAGATATTAAATGACCTTCTCTCTTCCAATTCATGATACCTGAACCTCAGGGATTCAGGAGGGACTGAGCTGAACCCTAGTCGTCATGATGTTATGTTGATCTTAACAGAGATATCTGGGAAGCTGAAGTGTTGGCCAGAAACCAGAAACCTGCAGGAGTCACTCTTCCCCCCCCTCCCACAAGCTTGAGTGAGAAGGGAGGGTTAAGTACTCCTTTACTCTCACCCCTCCCACCAAGCAGTTAGAATCATTTGAAAATGGAAGATGTTGATCTAAACCTAATCTCTCCCATATTGTTTTCCAATTTTCTCAGCAGTTTTTGTCAAATAGTGGATTTTTGTCCCAATAGTTGGGCTCTTTGTGTTTATCATACACTGTTTTGCTGACATCACTTACCCCAAGTCTATTCCACTGATCCTCCCTTCTATCTCTTAGCCAGTACTATATTGTTTTGATGACTGCTGCTTTATACTATAGCTTAATATCTGGTATTGCTAAGCCACCTTCCTTCATGTTTGTTTGTTTTTTCATTATTTCCCTTGAAATTCTTGATCTTTTGTTCTTCCAAATAAACTTTGTTATTTTTTTCTAATGCAGTAAAAAAAGGTTTTTAGTAATTTGATAGGTATGGCACTAAATAAGTAAATTAATTTGGGTAGAATGGTCATTTTTATTATGTTAGCTCATCCTACCCATGAGCACTCAATGTTTTTCCAATTGCTTAGGTCTAGTTTTAATTGCTTGGAAAGTATTTTGTAGTAATGTTTGTATAATTCCTGTTTTTGTTTTGGAAGATAGATTCCTAATTATTTTATATTGTCTAGGGTGATTTTAAATGGTGTTTCTCTTTCTACCTCTTGCTACTGTGATGTGTTGGAAATATATAGAAATGCTGATGATTTATGTGCATTTATTTTGTATCCTTCAACTTTGCTAAAGTTGTTGATTATTTCTACTAGCTTTTTAGTTGATTCTCTAGGATTTTTTAAGTAGACCATCATATCATCTGCAAAGAGTGATAGCTTGGTCTCCTCATTGCCTATTTTAATATCTACAATTTCTTTTTCTTCTCTAATTGCTACTACTAGTGTTTCTAGTACAATGTTAAATAATAGAGGTGATAATGGGCATCCTTGTTTCACACCTGATCTTATTGGAAAGGCTTCTAATTTATCCCCATTGCATATGATGCTTGTTGATAGTTTAAGATATATATTGTTTATTATTTTTAGGAAAGGACCTTCTATTCCTATAGTTTCTAGTGTTTAGATCAACATCTCACACCCTACATCAAGATGAATTCAGAATGGGTGAAAGACTTGAATACAAAGAAGGAAACTGTAAGTAAATTAGGTGAACACCGAATAGTATTCTTGTCAGATCTGTGGGAAAGGAAAGATTTTAAAACCAAGCAAGAGTTAGAGAAAATTACAAAGTGTAAAATAAATAATTTTGATTATATTAAATTAAAAAGGTTTTGTACAAACAAAAACAATGCAACCAAAATCAGAAGGGAAACAACAAAGTGGGAAAAAATCTTTATAACAAAAAATTCTGACAGAGGTCTAATTACTCAAATATACAAGTAGCTAAATCAATTGTTTAAAAAAAATCAAGCCATTCCCCAATTGATAAATGGGCAAGGGACATTAATAGGCAATTTTCAGATAAAGAAATCAAAAGTATTAATAAGCACATGAGAAAGTGTTCTAAATCTCTAATAATCAGAGAAATGCAAATCAAAACAACTCTGAGGTACCACCTCACACCTAGCAGACTGGCTAAAATGATAGCAGGGGAGAGTAATGAATGTTGAAGGGGATGTGGCAAAATTGGGATGTTAATGCACTGCTGGTGGAGTTGTGAACTGATCCAACCATTCTTGATGTCAATTTGAACTATGTCCAAAGAGCAATAAAAGAATGCCTGTCCTTTGATCTAGCCATACTATTGCTGGGATTGTACCCCAAAGAGATCATAGATAAACAGACATGCACAAAAATATTTATAGCTGCACTTTTTGTGGTGGCAAAAAACTGGAAAGCAAAGGTATGCCCTTCAAATGGGGAATGGCTGAACAAATTGTGGTATATGTTGGTGATGGAATACTATTGTTCTCAAAGGAATAATAAACTGGAGGAATTCCATGTGAACTGGAAAGACCTCCAGGAATTGATGCAGAGTGAAAAGAGCAGAGCCAGAAAAACATTATACACAGAGACTGATACACTGTGGTAAAATAGAATGTAATGGACGTCTCTACTAGCAGCAATGCAATGACCCAAGACAATTCTAAGGGATTTATGGAAAAGAACAGTACCCACATTCAGAGGAAGAACTACAGGAGTAGAAACACAGAAGAAAAACAACTGCTTGAACACTTGGATTGATGAGGACATGATAGGGGATGTAGACCCAAAAAGACCACACCAATGTAACTATCAATAATATATAAATAAGTCTTGACTGACCACACATGTTAAAACCAGTGGAAATGTGAGGTAGATACAGCAGGGGGTTGAGGGGGTTGGGGCTGAGGGGGTGAAGGGTAAAGTAAAAACATGAATTATGTAACCATGGAAAATTTTTCTAAAAATAAAAAAATATATAAAAAAAGAAAAAAGAAAAAAAAAGAAAATGGAGGATGATTAGATTCACTGGCTAGGGTGAGCAAGTCTAATCCCCTCAAGATGTTCAGTTTCTCAACTTATTTCCCCACAGGTTTGACCAGAGAAGATAGAAGAAGCTTGATGTCTAGTAACTATCAGGGACAGAAGGGGGATCTGAGTTGTTGGGCAAGGCAACTGAAAGGAACCAAGCTTTATGGAGGAAGTGAGTATTCTCTAAATAAATAGCCAGGCACAGCTACCTCAAAGAAGGAAGTTTACTGATAAAGAGGAAGGGGAAAGAAGGGAAGGCTTTCAAGGATTAGGATAAGATCTGGGAGGCCCTGAACTGTTAGGTAGAAACAGCCCCTCTCCCCTTGGGAGGGAGTGGCAGACTTTATAATTAGCTTGCCCTCAGAGCCTATAATTATCACTTTTAATATATAAAATAACTAAATTCTAACAAAAATGCTATTGTAGGAAAGGTCTAGTTCAGCTAAACAGGCAAACTGCAGAGAAGAAGCAAAATGGCTATTGCCACAGGCCACCAAAGCTATCCAGAACTGGGCTCAGCAAAGAGAGTGACCTGCTCACTTCTACCCCCAGGAATCAACTGTCCCTAACTGCTTTAAACTGTCCCCTCACCCAGAGTTCTCCAGGGGGGTGTCCCCTGGAATTCTGGATGAGGCTTGACCCTGTATCTTGCAGGAATTCTACCCTGCCAATATGTTGCAGTATTCCCCCTTTTCTAGTAGGTAGATTTTCCACCGGAAACTGCAGTCTTAAGATATTTCAGCACATTTTACCCATCTCTATGCTATAATTAAAGCAACTTTCTAAACAAATTCCTATTCTTAACACCTTAATCCTATTCTTGCTATTCCTATGGCTTATTTTAACTATCTACCTCTATCTAAGGAGGGAAAAGGAAGGTAAACAAAGGGAAAAAAAGGTTTTGGCATAAAGTAACAAATGTAACATAGTCACACAACCAGAGAACCAAATTTGCAAGAATTGCAGGTTGCAATGACTATCTCTAAAGCATGCAATGAAAAGATTTTTGAAACACATTCAAATGCAAAATTGGAAAAGACTAAATTGTTTCTCAACTTGCTCCTAACTCATAACAATAGAAGCATGATAAAACTCTATAAGGAAAGTTTTACAAACTGTCTATACAGAAACCTGAAATATTTAATTCTACTTACGCTATGTTAATGGGATTAATACTTATAAGTTCTAAACTATTAGTATGTTAATGTTATTCTGTTAGTTGTAACTATGTACATAGCTATATACCTTACTTATTCTCATATACTATGGTGACTCTCCCTAACTAACTCTGTATTCCAAAGGTTCCTAATGCTACCTTTCCCTAAGTTGTTAGTAACTCTGTACTATGTGTTAGTAATTATAATACAGGCTATACATAAAGCCTATATACATGTGGAAGTTCCCTTGATGTCTATCAAATCAAAAAAACACATGAATTGAAACTTTGTTAATCCAAATGTTTTCTCAGATATGCTCCTTTCAATGCCAGATTTTGGTGATATCCTAAAACCTGTACCTCCCTCTGTAAACATATGTCCAAAATACAATATCTACCATAGTACTTTATACATACTTAGTGCTTTGGTGCATGTAAACAAACACATTAGTGATATATGTATTAGCATAATATTAATTTTTCTAATTACTGCAAATCAGATGTATGGAATTACAGAAAAGAGTTAAGATTTCAGTATAAAGGGAATTTATAAAAATAAAAGCACAAATACCAAAGCCAAGGAAGCATGATATTTTTATTTTCTTTTGTGTTTTTTTTTTCATTTTCATAACACAAGTGGTGTTTTCAGGCTATTGCATACTTGATAAGAAAATGCAATATTGGCCTATCGTAGGCATTATATAAACCCAAATTAGTTAAGGAAACTTTTCTTTCATTGCCAAAAAAAACCCCTAAAATTTGCCAATACACATTGCAAAATGTGACCTGGATGAGATTCATGAATGTTCTTGAAATGATCGATTTAATATGGAATGAAGAAATCAGAGAGTAGAAGAGATGCTCACCATACCTCTGCAGGCTGTGTTAAGGACCCAAATGAAAGCAAGGTTGTTTTCTCTAATCCAGATGCTGACACTGCTTCAAGTGAAGCCAAAAGCCTTCTGAATAGAGAACTGACAGCCAGCGAAAAAGGGAGCTTCTCTGAAATCCTTGAGCTGAGGCCAAACCAACCTTCAGCCACATCCTGAAAAACACACTTCTTACCCAAATCCTTAAACCTGAATCTTAGTACTTAGAAGCCCCAGGTGAAGCCTCACTTCAGATTGCTAAAGGAATAATCTCCAATGAAACAACTATCTCCATTTACCCACAATCTGTTTCATAGTTTCAACATTTTTATGCTCATCTAATTTGGCCCCCTCATATGTAAAATATTATTAATTTCTCACTTTAGAAAAAAACAGTACAAGATTTAGCTTTTTGCCATTCCTAAAATGTTACTTGTTACATATCATTCAGAATTATTTTTTGAATCTTAAAGTAAATGAAATACCTGGCCGTGAGGTGCATTCTAAGAATAAGATAGAAATCAGGTCAATGAGAGCCCATGATCAATGACAAAATGAGTGATTTCTTATCACCACTATTTTTTTTCCTATGAACTCTACTTCAAAGCCATTGCTATTTAAAATACTGAAGTCTTGAAATGGGGATATAATGTGTTTATATCTTAAGTATTCGTCTATCTAATTTGGTGCAACTGAGTGGTCTTTAGGGTACAACAATAAAGCAAATGTTAATGACTTTAATTTTATTTCCATTAATAAAATCATATCAATTTCTGATGCTGGACCATTTGACATCACCAAGGACTTTCTTGGCAAGAACTTACTTTTATGGATCTTCAGTAGCTGTGATTGTGAGCACCTGAAGGAGGAGTTTCCAGGCTGCATCTTCTCATGATTTGCTTCCCAGGATGATGCCTGTGTGCACTGGACAAGACATATTGGTCTTCACAGGGCTCTGGGTTCAGGATGCTGGGCTGCCTCCATCAGCATCTGAGGGGAAATAGTGTTCAGGATGGTGGTAGTGGTTTGGCTTGGCTTGCACTGCTGCCTCCTGCCTCTCCCTCAGAGTGCCTTACAGCTCAATATGATTGGCTCATTTTGAAATATTGATTATTCTCAATCAAGTTGCTTCTATTTAGTCATAGTCTATAGTCTCGTGATCATTATGAGAAAGCTACTAATGAATTAGGTTAGATAAATTGCTCTCCAAAGTACAGCTGGAAAAGTTGCATACAAATGGAGCTATCACTTCTGAAATTCTATTTCTCTCAAAAAGACCAAAGAAGTCTAATCAGGAAAAACACTTTTCAGATAGGGTGTATGGTTCTCTTAACATGCAACCACATTCTAATAAAACTTACCTACTTCCTTTTTTTCTCATTTTCTCAACTTATTACTCTCTTTCAATGATCAGCTTAAGTTTTACCTTCTATTCAAATCCTTACCAGATCTGTCTTACCCTCGCCCTTTAGTTATGAGTACCTCATGTGTAACAAAATAATTTTGTATTTACTTTGTATTGATTTTATATAAATTTATCTAGGTATATGTGATTTCCTCCCAGGATACATACTCCTTAATACCTCCTCTATGGCAGGGACAATTTTAGTTGTAAGGTTTTTCCATGTATTCCTAATAAATTAACATTTTTAAGTTCCTACTAAAAGACAGACATAAATGAGCCCTTAGAGGAATACAAAGATGAAACACCCTAATTCCTTGAATGAGGAGGCACTTAAATGATGGTTGAATACTTTGTGCCACTTGCTTACTATACATTTCCTAATCTGTTACCTCTTCCAATGAGGTCTTCTATTTCATTACCATTTAGATTGTGGTAAAATTGTTATCTGAAGAAAAGCTAATACAGTTCTATCCTCCATAAAATAAGAGACTTTTGTAATAAGAAGAAACTTTACAGATCATCTAATCCAGGCATTATTAACCCTAGGTCTATGAATTTGAAATTTCTTTTCATATATTTTGATAGTCACATTTAATATGATTGGTTTCATTTATAATCCTATTAGGTTTATATTATGCATTTAAAATGTTATTCTGAGAAAGTTCTATAGTACAAGGGGGCCTAGATATAACAAAGGTTAGGAGTCTTTATTCTAATCCAACCTGTTTATTTTGCAAAGGAGGGGAGTAAAGAGCAGAAGAGTTAAGTGACTAAGATCACATTTTCATTTAATAGCAGATTTGCAGCTGAAAACTAGGTCTCTTAGTACTCATTTATTAATATTTATTATACTTTTTTGTTTTTTCCCATTCTAATGTAAAGTCCCTACATTTCCCTTATTTAGCTGCTAAACAATTAAAAAGACCTCAGACTTCATAGGTATGGCAAAAAGGAACACCACTGATTGGATGTGATTTCATTACCTCCTGGCCTGATATGGTTTCAATTCTAAAAAAAAACACAAAACAAACAAAAATCTTAAATTTTTATTATCAATTTCCAAAGAGGTAATTGGGTTAAGGTAGTCCTTGATCTTCAAGTTTGATGAAGAAATTAATGAAGCAACCAGGTCAAGATTTGAAGTAGTACAAAGGGGAGGATGGTTGGATTTTTCACCAGCATGCATAGAAAACATACATTTTTTTTTAAATTTGAAGTCTAAGATAATCATGTAACCTTGGAATATTCAGGTCCATTTATTACTCCATAATTTAAAATGTCTCTTTAAACATGAAATATCTATTATTCATTATTTCATCTGTTACCACAGCTCAGAGAAGGAAAGAGAGAAATAGAAGAGAGCAGAGATATTATCTAGTTAGTTATCTCATCCTGGATAAATTTTGATTTTAATTTTCTGGGGTAATTTTTAAATTACAAAAGGAAAATGAACCTCCACCCCAAATTCCCCAAATTATCTTCTTTATCAGATTTTCACACAATTATTTATATCACATATGAAAAATGTAGTCTGGAAATGTTAATGGATATCTTTTCCTAGGATCTCCTTGAATGTCCAAAGGAGAAAGTATCTTATCTCAAATGTTCTATTACTTTGGCAAATCCTTGAGCAAGATTTGTCTCATCTATATCACAGGAATGAAAAATTCTGAATTCTAACTATGGTTCTGTGGTGAGGAAAAATATATCTAAACTTTCAACTTCAACTGTAAAGAAAAGATAGCATCTACATCGAAAAGAAGAGACCTAGAACTTGGAAAACAAAAACTTAAGATCAAGGGAATAGAAGATATGTATAGATTATTCCTCCTATCTATTCCTATAGCCCAGGAGTGAGCACAAACATAATGTACACATACATACAGAGGTACGAATTTCAAAAATTCTTTATGAGGATATGGTGAATGAGCTTAAAGAAAGAAGCAGAAGTGCCAGTCTGCTAGGGAACTAACTCATCCTCTGTCATGAAAGTAGGGCAGGATTGGGAGTACATATCTTTGTTAGAAGGGAGAGAGGTGTGTTCAAAGATGCAGCGGACTTGCTTTCCAAGGGCCCATATATAATAAAGCCATATTAGCTTTCTAGGGGCTATTTCCAGGGATATTTTGTGTCCATCTCTCCCCTTGTGGAGAAGGATGCCAACTTCCCATCATATAAAATGTAGATCTGGTGGGGCACAAATAGGAATATGCCTACTTTACTCATTTCCTGTTTACCACCTGGCTGCAAAAAAAAAAAAAAAGGTAAGATTCTTGTTTTGTATAAATAGTATATTTGCTGTTTACAGCTAAATTAAAACATATTTCCTCTCTTTCTTTCAGTCTTCCTCTCTTTTGTGGTAAAATTCTACCTGAAAAATAAGCATCAGCCAGTGTTGTTTAAAAGTATTCTAAAGGGTTCCGGGTTAAGATGGGGACAGAGTAAAAAGCAACTGCTTGACCTCTCCTAACCCATGCATATAGGACTCCTCAAGAAGACATAAAAACAAATCCACATGAATGAAGGGACCCTACAACAGAGTACAGCATTGAAGGTGCATGGAATCGGGGCACTCCCATGCTATAAAGGGGTAAAATAGCTGTAACTAAAACATGAGCTGAGCAACCTCCTCCCCCTTCCACACCACCTACAGTGCCAAAGCCAGTACAAAAGAGTTAGAGCAAATTTGGGGCACCCATTAAGTCATTCGCAGCTCCAGGACCTGCTCCTGAGAGCAACAAGACTTAAGACCTCAAGAGGCTAAAGAATGTGCGGACTTTGAACACAGACCCTGAGCACAGACATGGATCCTGAGAGCAGGCACAGACTCAGATCCTGAGTGTAGGCACGGACCTTGAGTGGGGACCCAGCAAAGAGGGGTGCAAGACTGTGGAAGCACTGCTCTGAGACTGTTAAAGGAGCTTCAGGCAGAGGAACAAGCAAGGGGACCACCAGGAGGTTTGACCCTGAGAACAACTAGACTTGAGACCTGAGGAGCCTAAAGAGCCCAGACAGACCCTGGCTGTGAGGATAAAGCTGAGAGGGCACGCAGCTCACAATGGCAAGTCAGACTCAGGAACCCCAGAAGAGAAAGATGAAGAAGAAACCTTTAACACTCGACAACTTTTACACAGAAAAAATCCAGAAAACAGAGCAAACAGCAGAGGAGAACAAACAAGTAACCATATCCAAACCTTCCCAAAAAAATGAAAATGGGTCACAAGGTATTGAAGAGTTCAAATCTGAGATTATGAGAAAGATGGAAGAGATCTGGCAAGAAAATAACAGTTTAAAAAGCAGAATTTCACAATTGGAAAGTGAGGCAAGTAAATCAAAGACCAGAAATGATCAGATTGAAAAGGAAAACCAGTCTCTAAAGGCTAGAATTGGGCAATTTGAAAAAAAAAGTATTCTAAGCCCTGGGAGACATAGTCTCCCAGCACTCCCTGCTACAACTTTACCTGATACCTTCCACAAACGGCTGGGCTTCCTTCCTTCCATTCCTCTGGCTTTCCCTTCCTTTCCCTTCCTTCTCCTATCCTACCTTTCCTCCTATCACCCAAACTCACAAACTTCAAATGAAATAGCCTTAAAAAATGATGTATAGTCTGAGAATCTGAGTCAACAGATAAAAATCAGCTGAAAATTTCATACTCCACCCAAATTAGCAGTACAAAATAATAACAACCAATGCTTCTGGTCCTCTAAGATGGCAATACCAGATGTCATTTAGCTGAAATCATTGTATTGTATAATAAGGAAGTTCAAAGATAAGATAACTAGATTTACAATGGAAAATTGGATATTGACCAATAAAGAAACCATTCCCTATTTCATCTTAAAGAAAATATCCATGTTTAGAGAAGTTGGGAGGAGGTGTTTTGACTCAAGCAAACAACCTTTGAAAGGTGCTATATTTACACACCAGTATTTTTACTGTTAGTGTTATTCTTAGATATAGTTCAAGGTCACTACGTAAATAATAGATTAAATCCCATTGGAGCATAAATGACTGCATAGAAGTCCAAAATACCATGTAGTCTGGCAGTTTGAAGGACAGAACTGATGAGCACAGTTGATTCTTCTGTTCAGTGAGTCTGTATTTACATCATGACAAGGTTAGACAGAATCGAATGTGAATATGAATATCATATGAATATCACAAACCTAAAATCTCATTTTAAATAAAAAGAACTTTCGTATTTCTTACAAATATCTCCCTTTTCCCCAGAAGACAAAATCCACATAAATGCCTGTTTGTTTAATTTTAAAATCAATTTTGTCTTATGTCATTAAAAATAACACTGTCAAGAAACTAAAATAACTTTGTTTTCTTTTATTAGTGAACTCTTCCCAATTCTTCCCTTTTTAAAGCTACTGGTATATACAGAATATGCTTCTTATTTTACTCTGCCCATAGTAAACTTGTACAAAAAAGGAGAAGAAATATTTGTTGATAATTGTGCTCTAAAAATGTTTGGTGAATGAATGAGTGAATGAATGAATAAACAAGTGAATCAATGACTACTATTATAATTTTTTTAGCCTGAGCAGCTGTTTCCTTATTAAGTCACTCTGGTACTTTGGGAAGTTTCCAGGTATTGCACCATACAAAAGTGACTAGTGGAATATAACAGACTATTCAACATTGCCCAAATCCTTCCATACTTCAGCTGGTAATAAAAGGACTTCCCAATTAGATGACCAATCTACATGCACAGTTTCTGAATGAAATTTCACAGGCTTTCATATATAAGAATAATGCAACAGAGGAAAACCTAATCACAGAAGGGAAAATGTCCCATTTTTGCCAAACATACCACTATATGGAAACCAATAGATCATTCTAAAGCATCTTACATGAAGTCCATACTTACCACTATGGTGTTCAAGAGGCATATTCTCTAACATGGCTCCAAACTGTATTTCCAGTTGCATTTCACCCCACTCTTCCACACAACTGAGCCAACTGGGCCCATTTCACATTCATGTTAGCTGATATCAACTGTGCTCTAACAACATCAAGGTAATCCTTTCATTTCTCTTTTACTGCTTTGTCTATCCCATTATCCACTATGGCTTCTCTTCTCTACATAAGCCTCCCACAGATCTCTCCCATCTCTTTTATCCAAGGATCTCATGTCAACCATACTCCATACTAAGAAAATAAAGACCATTTGCCTTAAGTATCATCTTTATTTTTCCCTCTTATTATAACCTTTGAAGTTGAGACTTTTTTTTCCTCACCATAGTCTATATATATCTTTGATCCCATCCCCACCTTTCTTTTACAATATATTGCTCCCTGCCCTTCTAATCTTTATTTTCTCCTTATCTATCAATTTCTTCTCTAACTAAAAATATTTCTTTCTACAAAATTTCTTTCTATAAAATCTTTCTCCATCCTAAAATAAAACTTAAAGAACCCTACAAGACCGTATGTTCATCTCAAACCATCGTTTTCCAAATCTCCCTGTTTTCTTAGCCAAAGAACTTAATGGAATTTCTAAACCAAAGCTGTCTACAATTGCTTCCTCTTCCTCTACTCTCACTTCTGAGACCTTTGCAGTATGGGTTCTAATTTCATCACTCAGCTGAAGATAATCTTTCCAAATTTCTCAATGATATCTTAATTACCAAAACAGCTTTCTGTCAAGAATTTGCCTGCTTTCTCTGCAATATTTTTCCATTTGTCACTTTTGAATGTACTCTCCTTTCTGGGTGTTTGCTTTCTTTTGTTCTACCACTACTTTTCACTTGCTTTTGCAGATTACTCAAATAAATAACACTAAAACTGTCACTAGACACCAATGCTCTGACATGGATTTTCTCATTTGATAGTCTTGTCAGCTTCCAATGGTTTTATCACTTTCATAGAAATGACACCTCTAGCTAGATATCTAATCCTAATCTTCCTCCTGAACTCTAAGAGTGTATCTCTGATTGCCTTTTGGAAATTTCAAACTAGATGTATTGGCATCTCAAACTCTATGTGTCCAAAACAAAACTCAATGTTTTATCCCCCCATCTAAATCAATTCTTCTTTTGAATTTTCTTTGCTTCTTACAATCCTTAGTGTAACTCAACTTGTCAATCTCATTGTCATCCTTGACTCTTCACTATCCCTCATTTTAGAAACAGGCATACATTGGAGATGTTACAGGTTTGGTTGAGAACCCCACAATAAAGTGAATATCAAAATAAAGCAAGCCATGTGAATCTTTTGGTTTCCCAGCATAAAAGTTATATTTACATTATATTGTAGTCTGTTAAGTTTGCAATAATATTATGTCAAAAAATATAGATACCTTAATTACAAATTTAAAAATACTTTATTACTAAAAAAAATGCTAACCATCCCCTGAGCTTTCAGAGAGTTATAATATTTTTTTGGTGCTAGGTCTTAACTAGCTGTTGATGGATTCTGACTGATAGGGTGGTGGTTGCTTAAGGTTGGGGTGACTGTTTCAAGTTCTTAAAATAAGACAATAATGAAGTTTGCTGCATTGAGTCCTCCTTTCATTTGAACATGTGGAGGCCATTGTAGAGTTATTAGTTGATCTAATTTCAATATTTGTGCGTCTTAGGGAATGAGGTAGCCTGAAGAGAGGAAAAGAGATAGAAATATAGTCCGTCATTGGAGCAGTCAGAATATACACAAAATTTATTGATAAATGTACTATCTTGTATGGGCATAGTTTGTAATTCCCCAAAACACTTAAAATAGTAACATCAAAGATTACTGATTGCAGATCTTCACAAAACATATAATAATAATAATGAAAAAGTCTGAAATACTGAATTAGCAAAAAATGACACAGAGACATGATGGGAGCACATGCTGTTGGAAAAAGGGCACCAATAGATTAACTTGATGCAAAGGTGATATAAACATTCAATTTGTAAAAAAAATGTAATATCCATAAAGAAAAATAATGGGAAGGACAAGAAAGCAAGGTATATTTGTATAAAATCAGATGCTAAATAGTGTCCATTCTTACTCTGGAGCCATCTCATACAGTCCACAGCCTGATCCTTTCCTACCTAATCAATCTTTTTACATCTTATTTCCATCTTACACTTTCCTTTCCAGCAACAGTAGCCTCTTTGAAGCAATAGTGGCTCTATGCAGTCCTTCAGAAATGATATTACATCTTTCATCTCTGTGATTTTGCACTGGTCATCCTAGCAATCTTTTATGTCCTTAACTATATCTCTTAGTATCTCTAATTTCCTTCACACCTCAACTTAAATCTCACTTATCCCAAAAGGTCTTTCTTGATATCCCAGTTATTAGTGGCTTTCCCTCTGAATTTGCCTGTTATGAACTGTTTCTATATAGATCTTGGAAGTACCTCATTATTTATATGACTTCTTTACCATGAAGGTGTTGGAATCTTGGCTTTTAAAAAGTAACTAGAAATTGAGTGGATGTCCATCAATGGAGCAATGGCTAACAAGTTGTTATATGTGATTATTATGGAATACTACTAAAAATGAACAGATTAATTGTTTAAAAATATGGAAAGTCTTATGAAAAATTATATAAAGTAAAAAGATGCCCAAAGTGTTAATAATGTAGGTTACTTTTAAAAATGTGCCCTGTGAGCAACAGCAGCAGCAGCTACCACAGAGTCAGTAACCACTGCAACTATAGCAGCAAGTACAGAGGCAGCCACAGTATCATAGGTGGCAATGACAGATCAGATAGAGATGGTGAAGAAAGAAACACTGGAAGGCCACAAACCACCCACCAAATGACCACAGAAAAACAAACACAAAATGCCTTAAAATGAAGCCTGGAGGGGTAGGACTAGCAAAAGGAAGACTTAAGCTGTACTCTGGTCCAGAACAATATCCATAGAGAGCAATGAAGTTTTCATCTTAATGTGGTATGAGAAGAAGTGTTTAACAATGCTCAGCATGACTAGGATGCAATATAGTACAGTCTGGTGAAGAAAGAGAACAGCTACCTAGGTTTTGGCTGAGCAGGATAAAGGTGGAAATCAAGGCAATACAGAACAAACATCAGTACAAGTGAGTGGCCTTGCATCGTAAGGTGAGAACAAAGGCTTTGTACAGCCAGCACGTGCAACAACGGAAGGAATATAGCCCAATGTGGTCCAGCCTTATCAGGATTGGAACCCAACTCTAACATTAGCTGCCAAATTGCACAGCTGGCCAATCAGGATATATCTGCAGAACACTCAATCTAAGAGTAAGACAGCTGAGCCCATTCCAGGCATAGTACAAGCTTAGGACAGTACTACCTCCACCCTAAAAACAGAGCTAAGCTTCAGCATTTAGATAAAATCAAAGGGAAAAATAACCAAACAATGAGAAAAAGACAGAAAAAAGCCTGCTACTAGGAATAATACCTCAACAAGAGAGACAATCTAAATATAAGCTCAGAAGAAGACATAAATACAAAAATGAAAATATGTGAAGCCCTAAAGAAAAATGTGGAAGCATGTGTCAAGCCTAAAATGAACCCCAGGAAGATCTCCTAAATAGAAAAAACAAATAATAAGAAATGTAGAAGAAAAATTAATAAAGAAAATAAAAGAAAAATAATTTATAGAAAAAAGTTACTGAAGAAAACAGATTGGTACAAAAGGAAATCCCAGTATCTCAAACAGGAAAATAATTCCCTAAGGAAGGAAAGACAAAGCCTCAGAGAAGAAAATGGTTCCCTAAAAATTAGAAATGTACAAATGGAAGCTAATGACTTCATGAGACAACAGGAAACAATAAAACAAATTCAAAAGAATTGAAAAATAGAAAAAATTGAAATCCCTCAATGGAAAAACAACTTACCAGGAAAATAGATCCAGGAGAGATAATTTAAGAATCAATACTTTCCAAAAAGCCATGCTTAAATAAAAAAATAACCTGGATATCATATTGAAAGAAAACTGCCATTATGTTTTTGAACAAGAGAAGAAAATAGAAATTAAGAGAATCTACCAGTCAGCTCCTGAAAGAAATCCAGATTTTTAAAAAAGCTAGGACTAGTGGAGTCAAATTCTGGAAATCCCAAGTGATAGAGAAAATACTGCAAGCAACCAAAAGAAAACAATTCAAATATTGTAGAACAACAATCATGATTTCCCAGTATCTAGAAGCTTCAAAATTAATGGAACAGAAGCAATGGAATATGATATTCAGCAAGACAAAGGATCTAGGCCTATAACCAAAACTCATATACCTACTGAAACTGAGTATAATACCCCAGGAGAAGAATGGGTCATTTAATGAAATAGAAGAATTTCAGACATTCATGATGAAACAACTAAAGCTAAAAAGAAAATTCAATAATCAAATTAGACTCTCAAAAGAAGCATAAAAAGAGAAACTGAAAAAAAAAAACTCAAGGGAATCTGTGATGTAAACTAGTCATATCCTTGCTTGGGAAAGTGGTAACTAGAATATTTACAATTTCTACAGCACAAGAGCTACCTAAAATACTTAAGATGCTTAAAGTAATCAAGGGAGACAATAGAGTTAAACTGATTAGATTCCTTGCATGGAATACTTATGGTAATAAGGGATATTTAAGATACGTAGAAAACTTTAAGGTAATCAAGGGAAACAATGAACCTAACCTAACTATATTACTTTTAAGAAAGTGATAGCTAGCATGTTTAAGATATCTATGATACTCAAAGTACTTAATATACCTAAATTACTTAGGATACTTAAAGTGCTGAAGACTTTTTAGAACTTTATCACTATTAGGGCAATTATTCAGAGACCAGGGAGTAAGTTGAATATAATGAGATATTGTTTTTTTTAAACAAGGGATAAGAAAAAATGATATTCTGTGAAAAGAGAAAAGGAGAATTAGATAAATAGGTTCATAGAAAAAATAAAGCAAAATAGAAACAGCACTTGCTCTCAAGGGGCACATAGTCTTTTGTGATAGACAACATATGAACAAGTATATACAAACAAAATATATAAAGGATAATATGGGGGTTATGTTAGTGCGAAGGCACTAAGATTAAGCAGGATTGATAAAAGATATAATCATGCTGGAGAGCAATCTAAAAACATGCTCAAAGGACATAAAACTGTACAGACCCATTGACCCAGCAATACCACTACTAGATCAATATCCTAAAGAGATTTAAGATAGGGGAAAAGAGCCTACCTGTACAAAAAATATTTATAGCAGCTCTTTTTGTGGTGGCAAATAATTGGAAACTGAAGGGATTTCCATCAATTGGGGAATAGCTGAACAAGTTGTGTTATATGCTTGAAATGGAATATTTTTGTATCATAAGAAATGAGAAATGAGATAATAAAAAAAATTGGGGGGGGGAAGACATATAAAGTGATACAAAGTGAAGTGAGTAGAAACAGGAGAACATTATACACAGTTATAACAATAATGTATGATAATCAACTGTGAATGACAACTATTATAAAAAATGTGAGGAACTAGGAAAACACCAAGGGACTCATGATGAAAAAAGACTATCCACTACCATAGAAGGAATTGACAGAGTCTGGATGCATATTGAAACATACAATTCTTTACTGTTTCCTTCATGAATTTTTCCCTAGTTTTAGCAATATGTGTCTTTTTTCATAACACAACAAGAATGGAAATGTTTTATGTGATAATACATGTACAACATATGTAATATTATCTGCCTTTTTGGAGAGGGGGAGAAGAGTGGAAGGGAGGGAGAGAACATAGATTGAAAATGTTCAGAAAACAAATATTAAAAATTATATCAACATGGAATCTGGAAAAATGCTTTTAAATAGTGTATACTTCTTTTTTGGAGAAATGTTTATTAAACATTTCCCAACATACTCCCCCTTTACATAATTTTCCACATCAAAAACACAAAGCCACTACCCAAGTGTAGGGCCTCATCACTTCTAATCTGAATTATTGAAATTATTTCCTCAATTAGACTCTATGCCTCAAGTTTCTCAACACTTTAATCCAACCATAATTTTACTAAAGTGATTTTTCTCAAGTATAAGTCTGACTGTGATTTTGCTGTTCAATAAACTTAATGACTCCCTATTGCCTCTTGGGCTAAATGTAGAGTCAACTATTTACAACCAAATCCTTTACAACTTGATCCCAACCTGCTATGTATTATTACACTTAAATCCCCTTCCAAAATTCTAGAGATTAATTAATTGGTCTTTTAATATGCCTCACATGACAGTTCATGTCTCATCTACATTTCTTTGCAAAGGCCATCTTCCAAGGTTGTCTTCCAAAGATCATCTTCCAAGCCTGGAACATAGCCCCTCCCCAACAATCTCTAGCTTCCTTCAAAACTCAACTCTAATGCCATCTTCTATATCAAATCTTCCCTTATCTTCTTTCTGCAAGTATCACCCTCTCCAAATCACCTTATATTTATTTGACATATTATTTATCCATATACTTTCTCCCCAAATTCAATTGTGAACTCTTTGAAGGCAGGGCTTATTTCACTAATAAAAGTGTGTGTCACCAGTGTCTAATGTAGCACCTGACATATAACTACTTAATAAACAATGATTATTTGATGGGCATATGCACTTTATGTTATACCCAAACCAAAATCTTTCCAGAAAATGTCCTGTGATTATAACCCACGAATATTTGCTATAAAGAGGACATGACACTATTTCTTTTTTATAGTGTTACTTCCTTTAGGAAATTTTTGTCTTGGGAACCCAGTGCTTGAACCCATTTAGCTGAGGCATGAATAAATCATGCTTTTTGAGTCATTAGTTTATGTTAGTCCCTCCACCATGAAATGTTATTTTCCCCCACTCCCATTCTCTTTCTATTGAAATCATACAATTTTTAAAAATATCCAGTTTCAGAAAAGAAATCTTCCCTAACTTCCTTAGGCTCTTCCCTTCACTTCTCTGAAGTTCTATTTTTTTCTTTTTTGATTTTTTTTATCCCTCTAATGGTAACAATCTCATCTTTTCTTCTGCCAATAGGCTTCTAAGTTCTGTATGAACAGAGTCTATCTCCTCCCGCTTTGTATTCTGCCAAAGTGTCTTATGATAGTAGGTGCTCCATAAACATATGCTTTTAAAAAATTTCCCTGATGATATAGATTCTCATCCTGCCTGCTCAGGTGCAAATGTCCTGAAGGAAGAGAAGAGAGTGCACTTTGCATTATTAGGCACTTACACACATGCATTAAGAGCTATAGCCATATCATTAAGAAATTTCATTTTGTACAACCACAACTTTGCATTGATGGGTTTGAAAAAGTGAAAGGGGAGATAACCAGGCCAAGGTCACTCAGCCCATTAGTGGTATAGTGGACCAAGAGATTATACTCTGTGGCTTTAGGTGAAACATTTAGCCCCATCTGCCTGAGTTTCCACACCTTTGAGAAAAGGCAATTACAATATATTAACGGCTTCACAGGAGGTATGTTGTAACTTTATTACTCCATATTAACCTTGAAATTCAATGACATATATTAGGAAATGTTTTATAAGCACATGACATTAATAAGATCTTGATTTCTCTCCTATTTAAACATCAATGCTGTAGCTTCTCTGATAAAGCTTTTTTATCATCATAATTCTTAATTAGCTCATACAACGCACTTTTGTATAGTATGGGGTCATGTAATACTTGCCATCTCAACTCAATTCAGCTAATATATCTTGGAAAGTTTATCCTGTGCCAGGCACTGTTCTAGGAGCTGGGGACACAAAAACAAAAATGCAAAGGAAATGGTCCTTGCCCAAGAGGACTTTATGTTCCTAGCAGGACACAGAAGGTGAACAAATAGCGAAAAGAAAGGGATATACAAAGTGATTTCAAGAAGGAGGTAAAGCCAATAACTGGAATGATAAGGAATATTTATTATAGGATGTAACCCCTGAACATAATACCATCTTCAGTCAAAGATGGCAAGGTCCTGTGAGGTTTTTAAATAGATACAAGTTCAGGTGACTCACCATGAACTTTTGCATAGGTAACACAATCTCAACTTTTCTACATAAATAAGCTATAATGGAGAATTCTTTGAGGCTTTCTAGAGTTTTCTATTTTCTTTTTCATTCTAATTGAGATATCTATTATTCCAGAAATCTTCGTGCAGATTATTCTTTATTATTTTGTTAAATAATATTAAATTATTCTTATTTTAAAAACTAAGATAGAGAAAACTTGCCAGCATAATTAATATTGCTATAGTCAGTAATTCCTCTGGCAAGGCTGCACCTGCACCATAATAAAGGATTTCTGATTATTTAAGTAAGACAGGGCATGGGATATGGAGATCAAATTGTTCCTACCAGTGTAGATTCCAAATCTGCAAGTACAGAGCAAGAGAAATATCCTAAATGAAATGGGAATATAGAAAGCAGTTTCTGAATGCTATAACTTTTTATCATGATAGTGATGGAAATGTTTAATTTTTTAAAAATTATTCACATGATCACCTCCCTAAATATTGATTAGGCAGCTATTAATTATTTGAGATCAAGAAGTATCCTTCTGAAATAGACTTTGTTAATCACTTTTAGTATATCAATCTATCCTCCTTCAATTTTTTTTCTTACTAAACAGGCTGAAATATCAGCTCTCTTGTGAGTGTAGATCTTCTGTGTTCTTTCTGGGTCTCTCTGGCAAAGACACTGTACTAGACTTGGACCCAAATATCACTTGGGCAGTTTCTAGCTCTGTGATGATATAAGCAAGTCATTTCACCAAGAAGTCTTAATTCCCTCATTGTAAAACATTGTTGGTATTATATGTAATAACAACATCTCATGGTTTATATGAGCAATGAGATATGTACATTTTATAATGCTACAGTGTGAACCATGAGATTGCTCTAAGACTGACCCTTTCTACCTAGGACAATTTTTTATGGGATTAGGAAGATGAAATCATGTCCAGATCACCAACTGTCTAGATTTTGTTTAATTAATTTATTATTTTGACATAGGGCCAAGCTAGGGAAGAAAGTGCTCAGATTTATAAAACCTATGGCTCAGAAATAAATTTTCAAAGGAAAATTTGTGTGGAGAGACCTTTGCCATGTAGACAACTAATTGGCTCAGTGAATAGAATTTTGGACCTGGAGTCAAGCAGTTCTGAGTCAAATCTAGGCTCAGACACTTACTAGCCATTACTTTGGGCAAGTCAGTTAGCCTTCTTTTGCCTAATTTTTCTAAACTATAACATGGGAATAATAATTGTGCCTACCTCCCAGGATTATTCTGAAGATCAAAGAGATACACTTTTTAACATGTTTAGCATAGTGTCTAGCACTGTGCAAAAGAAATACTATTATTACTTTAGAGGAAGTTGTGTGAAAATCAAAGAATACATAAGAAATTTAGTTTGATATAAGATAAAATTCCTTCTCTGGTACTTCATTGTAATGTACAGACGATCTTGGGTTCTCTAAGGCTACCTAGGCAATGAGCACAGACTTGGACAGGTACACTAAGCTGGAAAGATTTCAAATACTTTAAACTGGACAACAGGGAAAAAACAAATAAAACACTTTCTTGGAAGCTATAAGGAAATAAAATGGGCTGCCTCAGTTTAGTCAAATGAATAATTATTTTTAAACACCTACTTTGTTTCAGGTGTTGACCTAAACCTTAAGAGATAAGGGGTTAGAATATTATTACTAGATGATAATTAGATGTCTCTGATCAGAATAGATTAATATTTGTTCTTTATGTTATAGTTGGGATAAATTTGAGGGTATCTATTACCACTGAAATTCTATTTCTTTCAACCTACTAATGAATTTTATGCCTGTCCCTTAGGGCTTATCACCAGGTCATTGAAAAACAGTGACATTTTTTTCACCACCGCAATTCAAAAATACCATCAATTAAATCGTCGGTGTCATACTAGGACAGGGCAACCAACCTTGTGCCCCAGGTTGGATATAAAAAGAAACAAAGTCCTTCAGTGGTATCAAAAGTGCAGCATATAACAACAAGTTAGTAAGAATTAATAAGTACGTTAACTAGTTAGTAAGAAAAATTGGTCAAACTAGGAAGCTAGCAGATGGCATGATAAGATGAGCTCATCCCCTTTCCTCTCCAGTTACAAAAGGTGAATTCCTTGTCCCTTGCCCTAGGTGCAATTTGTAACTCTTGTTCAAGTTGAAAAAATTCCAAGTGGCAGCTCTGTAAATGATGAAGGAGTTATGACCCGTGTCAGGGGAGGGTTTCCCCAAAGTGAAAAGATCACATCTCCTAGTTGTGGGTTGAAGCTAATTGATATCTGTGTCAGGTGAATACCGTCCCCCATGCCAACGGAAAGAAAAGGATTCAGTAAATATCTAACCTACAAGATAGACACATCCTCCCAGCCTACATATTTTTAACACGTGCTCTCCTGTGTAGGGCAAAACATTTCTGAAAGAGTACAAAGAAACTATTATTGCTCAGGCCTTTGTCTACAAAAAGCCAGGGGGCAAAACAAAAGCCTTTGCATGAGGAGAATTGAAATGTCTGTCTGTGCTAGAAAACTGTTGAATGGCCCAGTTTCATTTGCATGTGTCAAGCCAGGAACCTTAGAATAAAAATTAGAAAAATGATGATTGCCCAATGCAATGAGAATCTTTGGAAGTATAATGCATAATACAGGAGAAAAAACTGAGGGCCAAGAACATTACTCATGGGAATCAAAGAAAATCCAAGAGTAGATCCAATTCATATCACAGGAATAGCTTCCCTGAGATGGATGAAAAACTGCATTATGAAGTATTATTAATATTCTACAGGCTCAGATAAAAATGTTCCTCTTCCGCCTACACCAACGTTTTAACCATACCTATATTCCCAATGAATGTTTTATGAATTTGCTTTTAGTCCGGGAATGATCACTTCCTAATTTCCTTGAATGGAACTATAGTATTCAATAAGAAAGGAAACCGAACTGAGCTTTCTTTAACAGATACTCTGAGTGATTTCTTTTGACTATTCATTTACTGGGAGAAAATAGTCTTGATTTTAAAAGTCTATACTTTTGAAAAAGGTACAATTATTTCATATTTCATATTTCCTATGCTTGAAGGGGTTAGTAAAAATGGCCAAATCAGAAAGAAAATGTAATAATTTGATTCAATAATCTCTACATATTTATTTTACAAGTTTCTTTGAGCAACAGAAAGGGACTTTAATACTAAACAGTATGTTCCAAGTTTCCTAAGATCTACATCCCAAGCTATCCCATCCCATCCCATCCCATCTCATTCCATCCTATCCCATTCCATTTTGTCCCATCCTATTCTCTGCAGCAGATAGAGCAACTTGACCAGGAGTTAGGAGAATCTGTGTACAAATCTGATGTCAGACACTCCCTAGCTTTTTGACCTTGGGTAAGTTATTTAAATTCTATTTGCCTCAATTTCTTCATATGTAAAATGGAGATAGTAATAGCACTTACCTCACAAACTTCCTGTAACATTAAATATTTGTAGAGCTAGTATTTGTAAAGTGCTTTACAAAATTTAAGGCATGATATAAAATACTAGTTATTACTATATCACATCGATTACAGTATATAACCTCTTGGAATTCTCTCTCAAATGGAAAAACAATAGAGACTCACAAATCACTGGACAATGTCTATGAAAGTATATGCATATATGTAAAGTAGGTATGAAAAAGTATTTTAAATTCTCCTGGGTTAATAACTACATACATAAATCTGACATACAATACTTTGTTCCCAGGGGGAAAAAGCTAATATTCTAATGAAAGTACATTCTCTGAATTTTATCATGCATGATATTTTGAGTCCAGACAGCTAAGGAATCAGCAAGACAATCCACACTGAAATTTCACATTTCAAAAACTAAGGGAATCCTCTAAATTGCAGGATGATTATGGTTGCCAAAATATTGCTAAAAAACTAAATAGTAAGTCAACACTCAAAATTAACCCAGAATAATAATCTTTGATGACTGCCAAGCGACCATTTCGAAAAAGTCAAGTCTGACAAAGGAGGTTAATCTACAAAATATTTAATGAGTTTGATCTTGGCAGGTATACACATTTGACCAATTTCCCCTGCTGGGTAGTGCTATAGATAAATTTCCTTTGTGTAGTGTAGCCTGAGAATTTGGCCTGCTGTTATCAATCCATTTATAGTCACACATTTGTGATCTATTTTGGTTTACATGGAGGCTTTTGTTTTAAATTTTCTCCCAATTTTCTCTCAGGTAAGGGGGTAGAGAATTGTTTTGAAAAGTGATTATTTGAAAAATTATGCCAGAGTTATTAATATATCAAAATATTAAATACAGATATTAAATACATAAAATATAAATAAAAATATTAAAAACCAAAACAACTTCTTTATAGACCAATAACTGCCTTTATGCCCTCTTTTCTCATTTAATATTCTACAGTAAAAATAGTCTCTCAGTATGCTGACATATGTCATAAGGTACTTTGTACATGGGGTCTTGGAAGACAATAATTAACTAATTTCTGAGTTTCGAATGATCTCTTACTTCCTACCTTCCTTCTTTCTTACTTTTTCTCCCTTTTTTCCTTTCTTCCTTCCTTCCTTTTTTTCTTCCTCATGTATCTATTATACATCTCCTGATCTTTCACTAGAATATTCACAATGCAGCTTTACAGCGAGGATAAAAAAAAAAAAACAGCAGAAATAGTTATTGTCCCTTGCTGGCTGTAGGCCATGCTATCACTTAAACATCTCATTAATTAGGTCTTTGAAAGCTGTTAAAAGTCATCTGACAGAACCCAAGCTAGGAAGATGAAAAAGGCCTGTGGCCTGTCTGTAAGAATGTTCAGCAAGTCCCTGAGGTTGTTTACAATGAAAATACAAAAGGTATTCTGTAGGAGTGAGCATAGTGGCTTATGCCACATGACAGCTGAATCAACGAGGCTGATTTTCCACCATTTAAGCTGCCTTATATCCAAGTCCATTTTAGATCAAGGGATAATAAATTGAAAAGATGTTTTGAAGTCACCCAAAATAACTAATGTTCTCTAAGGAGAAATGATTTTAGGGTAGGCTTTGACATCCTAAAAATGCGAGCACCTACAGAGTACCTAAAGGTCTCTGTTGAGAAGTATTTAAACTAACCATTATTTTGTTAACTTTAAAATTGCCTTTCACTGGCTCATAAAACATTTAAGCTATCAAAACTTTCAATTCACAAAAGCCTTTCTTTTAATAACACCAAGTTAGTAGTGCTCAGGGGAACAAAGATGACAAAATAGTTTAAATCTCGAGTTTTCAGTACTTGGCAATAGAAATTTCAATCAATGTTCTCTTTGGTTCTTTATTGCCCAGGATCTTTGGTAAAAGCCAAGTGTTTGGGAATCAGTTAGCCGGTGTGATAAGGTCTTGAGGAAACTTTTCTATGGCAAGAGCAAATCTCACATACACACAGTCCATATGTCAAGTCAAATTGCCATCTTCTCTTTTTCTGGGTCCCAGCAGATAGAGATGCTTCCTAGAAGCCCATTGGAACCTAGACTTCATTATCTAGTTTCCATAAGTCTTTGTAACAACAAAAGGGTTACAGATTATAAAGACTCACTCACTTTCCAGATGTTCAGATATGGCAAAAAAACTCACTTAAGACCCCATTAGTTGAGAATTTATCATAATTTAGAGACAAATTGTGCTGAGATTTACTATTGAACTAAATGGAAAGCTAATAGTGAGTTGTGGTATTTTGTTTTAGGGGCCAGGGGGCTTTAAACCTAGATTGAAAATTTATTAAGCTTTAACTCTGAATTGAGAAACAAAAATCTTTGAGCTTTAGTTGTACCTTGGAAAAAAAAAAGTTAATATCTCTGATTTCAATTTCTTTATTTTTAAAATGAGACATCAAACTAAATAAACATCCAATTATTTTATTCTATGATATAGTTATCTACAATACAATGATATAATGACTACATCTACATATTGATAGAGTAATTACAATTCAGTTTCACCCAAACACTAGTCAAGTTAACTGCCACAAATATAGGAACAATCTAAGCAATACAGTTTTCAGGCTCCTCTTAATTATTCTACCAAAACCACAGTGAGAAGACATTTCAAATTTCAAATATTAAATAATTCAGATTTTTCACTAAAAAAAAATCTGCACATGTTGACCTCTCCAAATAGCCCAATTTAGTTTTTTACTATTCAAACAAAAAAAAAAAGGAACAAATTAAGAACTTATTCTCCAAGGGGCATATACCTCCCTGTTTTAGAATATTTTCTTCTATGCTATTTCACAGCATTCATGCTCCAGTACTCAAGATTAACAGCAATGGAGAGGACAGGTTATTTAGCTGAGAAATTAAAGGGGAGAGAAAATGAATCAAAATTCAACAAATGAGAAATGCAGGAAATAATCACAGATTTCAAAGCTCACACTAATGAGGATATTAAAAAATAAAAATCCTCTGCACCTCTAACACAAGTTATCATCCTGTGCTATTTTAAATATAACATGTTATTTATATTTCAGTGAAGCCAACTGAAGTCATTCCTATATTCAATGTTTTTTTGAACTGGAGAACATTCAGATGCTATTATCTTAGGGAAGAAGAGCACGTAGAATATTCTCACATTTGTCTTCTTACTTTAAATGTTTTCTTTTGTCTGTCCCTTGAAAAGCAATCTGAACAATATTTCTCAGTGAATCAAACTGGGAATCTTTGTGATGTCTTTTATTTGCTATCCACAACATAGATTACCTTGCTCTATTTAAATTATACAAAAATTCTTGCCACAGTAGCCTGGCACATTATGAGACCCCTGCCTGCTCCCTGGGTTGAGCTCTGGAGAGGTTCTGTTACCTGGCATTGCCAGAGAGGAATGTTGGGGAACAGGGGCCCCTTTAGGATATAGTCTCAAAGTTTCTAAACCCTGAAGTGAAAGGAGTTTTACACACACACACACACACACACACACACACACACTCAGATATGTGTTTTATGTAGGTATACACACACATATGTGTGTATATATGCATATATACGTATATATAGACTGTCAAAAATATTTCTTGAACCCCTTCTTGGAATAACAGAAAGTAATACAGGGTATCACTATTGATGTGGTGAATGTTCTTTAAAGAAAAGAAAGAGGAAAGGAGAGGTAGCGGAGAGAAAAGGAAGTGAGAAGGAAAATTAATTAATGAAGGTGAAACATATGTTTATGAGGGACACATTTTCACCATTTTACAGATGGCACAGAGATTGTGTGTTGCCCAAGTAACTCAGTGTCACTGCCAGGAGGAAAACATATGGTTCTGATTTCCAGGCCTTTATAACCACAAGGCCATAATCCTTCCCAAATGAAAATAAAGCGATTTCCCAATAGCGAATGTGCGGTTACTGTAGGCGATGTCTCATTTTTATCCCTCACCTAGTTGCCTTTCTGTCAAAGACAATTTCTAGGCCATAAATAGATTCTCCTTCACATTTCTCCTCCAGAAGTCTAATAGCTTCACTCAGTAGCCTTGAAGAATATATAATAGTACTGCGGGGCATGACCAGGAATCCATTTGGCCAATTGAGATAGATAATAAAGAAAAACGGAATTTTTTTTTCTTTTTCTTTTTTCCTCTTAGTGATGTTGGTTTCTTAACTTAGCTTCATGTTTCCATAATTGTTGAAATTTTAGAGAATTTAACTAGTTTAAAAGAAATTCAGATTTTTTTTTCTTAATAGAAAAGTAAATATACTAAAGAGAGACCAAAAAACAAGAATGATGTATAAAGGCCTTCAAAAACTATAGACTGCTTTTCTGAGAGTTACAAAGTCCTCAAAAAGGAGAAAAAAATGGGAACACAATAGCTTGTTTGAGAGTGTCAGGAGTTAACACATTTTCCCCTATGACAGGCTTTATCATATGATTCCTGAGACCACATGCTTCCAAATGGAAACAAACACTAGTCTGTAATTCTGAGCCCTTGCTGTTCTTTAATCAGATGACAAACTTTTGATGTAAATACTGGACTTTTGAAAATTTTTATTGTACTATTACTATAGCTAAAAATCTTTCTTGAAGATTTTAAAAGTCCATAAAATATTTCATCCCCAATACACCAGGAAAGTTGCCTCCCACCTCGACTACCTTCAAAGGACTCTGACTCTGGATTCCATAGACCAGTTTCATTGGGATGAGCACTAACCCCTAATAGAAGGGAAACAGTATTTCTTGCTCTGGTTCATCATGCCCTCACTCAGACTTCTGGGGGAAACCTCCATAATAAAGCTTCAATTTCATAAACAAAGTCTCTTTTACAAAAAGGGTATTTGGCATACAAAATAAATAGCAGATATAGAATGGTTACTCATTTTCTAAACCAGAAAATGATATCTAAAATGAGAAATTCAAACGCATGTATTAATACTGAAAACATAAAACAGTAACCTGTAAAGATCATTATAATCTCCTCCAAATGAAAGAATAGGGAATCTAAATAGATTTTTCATTTATTAGGCTTTACCTGCATTGGGCCCATAAAAATCTAGATGCTCTAGAATACCAGGAAAAGTCTTATGCCTTCTTAGTCCTTTAAGATGTCATATTCTCCTAGCAATTTTTCATTCTGGTGGTGCATTATTCTCCTCTTAGGAAAAATGCAGAGGCAAGTAGTACTATCCATTGGGCAGCCAAAACCAGCTCAGGGACTCTTGGGCTCTCAAACTCCTGTAAAGAGTGCTATTCAACCACCTGTTCTTAAAAAGAGAACTACAAAGCACAGGAGGTACCCAGGAATTTGTGGTCCAATCATAGGCTTACCAAAGTAAACTGCCCTATATCCACAGATGCAATTACTGCAGTAAGGAAAAGGACATTTCTTGTTAGATATTGAAGGAAGTCCTGTGTTCCAAATCAGGAGGGATGCTTGCCTAGAAGCAAGAAGCCATTTCTCTTCAATCTTTTTGTAACATACCAAGGAGTGCACCTCTTCTGGATCCATTGCCAAACAACTTCAATAGCCAACTGCATCACAGGAACAAAGACCAATAAGAGATTGCAAAATCATTCCAAAGTGTGAGTCCTTCAGTGCTAAGCCATAGTGTACATCCATCCCCATGAAGCCAGAGTATATATTCAGCTCCATAGACACTGTTCAAATATTATAGAAAAGACCAATAATTGAGTGTATGAATTCATTTAATTCAATTCAGCAGAGATATATTAAGTGCTTATACTCAAGACATAGGTTAAACTATGGGAATATATGGATTAAAACACACACATACACACACACGCAAATATACCTAACACACAGTCTTGCCTTTAAAGAGTTTACATTGTGTGGGAGAAATATAACATTTATACTGAAAATCATATATACGATAATTAAAGAATGAATCATGTATTAAAAACTGGGAGATTCAGAAAAGGTTTTATTCATAAGTATCATCTAGACTTATCCTTGAAGAAATGTAAGGATCCTGAGAGGTAGCAATAGTGAGGAGGGACATTCCAGGTTAGGGGAATGGAGGAGAAGAGTTACATGTTAATATTTAGAGGCAAGAATTGAAATGTTGAGTTGGCAGGAACAGTAGAGTTTGACTGAATGTGGAGTTCATGAAGAGAGATTAAAAGCAATAAAAATAACAAAGACTGATATCCCAAACTATTGTAGCAACTCTTTTTCAGTGAGACAAAAACCCATTTTATCTTATTACTACTTTTTATCTTATTTTATCCTATTAATACTATTAATTATCTTATTACTAATTATTAATCATATTACTAGCTATTTATCACATGCAAATAATATCTTAGATTCACAGGATTAGTTTGATAGGAAGAACCAAGTACCAAGAACTTTTGTGCCCAGTAACATAATTTCTTAGTAACATTGCTTACATTTGGCTAGCCAGAGTAGAGAATATGACATGACAAAATCTATTGACAGGATGTCACCATGGATCCAACTCTGTTTATCTGTCTTATCTGACTCTTTCCCATTAAGATTCCTTTGTCCATCCCTTTTACTCTGTCCTCTGAAATAACACTGTTATTCAAAAGCTACCTTTCATCCTTCACCTCTCCCAATTACCCTCCCTTCATTTCATGGCTTTTTTTTCTCTAGTCATCCTTTCCAATGTTTTCAACCCCTTGCCTTAGAACTTGCACTCTCCTTGGTCACTACTGTCACTTAAAGAATTTCTCTACCAATGACACTTAACAGACTCCCCTCATTCAGAGTTTACATGAAATACTTAATCAAGTCCATATTTTCGTTGTGGCCATCTAACAATCACTTTCTCCTTCAATTATTTCATTATCTGCTTCATTATCTTCTTCCTTACTACTCAGCTTTTTTTCATTGGTGACTTCAATCTTCACAATACTCATACATCCAATATCCTGGCCTCCAATTGCATTGACCTCCCCACATTCTCTTACATCTCATTTCCACTCTAAAGCAGTAATAAGGGAAAGTTGGGGCAATGAGGTGATGCAGAAGATAGAGAGCCTGAGGCTAGGTTTCAGGAAAACCTAATTTTGAGGTCCTGAGCAAGTTGCTTTACTCTCTTTGCCACAGTTCTCCCATCTGTAAAATGGAGGAAGAAATGGCAGAAGAAATGGAGAAGGAAATGGCAAACACATCCAGGATCTTTTCCAAGAAAACCTCAAATGGAATCAAAGAGTCAGACACAACTGAAGCAACTGAATAACAGTAGGAAAGGAAGTGGATTTGGATCACCTAAATCTATGAGTGCTGGAGTAAGATTCAACATTATTCTTTACTTAATGAGAGGCATTGAATGCCTTTGAACAGAAGAGGAATATAACCAGATCTGTACACTGAGAAGATTACACAGGGCATAGAGAATTAGAGACAGAGGGAGAAATTAGAGTTAGGAATTATTTACTAACTACTTGGGAACTCTATCAATAATCAACAAGATGTATAAAGTACCTATCATGAAAAACAAAGTGTTAGAGGCTGCTGAAACAAAAACATAATAATTCTCTTTTAAAATACTTCATATTCTATTGAAAAGGTTGCAGTATACATGATTTTGAAGATTATATACAAATAAATACAAGTTATTATATCAGGAGAGAGAAAATGCTTATAACCAGGAAGATCAGGAAAAATCTTACATGAAGGAGTTGACCCTGCACTGTGCTTTAGAAGTTAAAGAGTCTGTTGAATGGAACTGAAGAGAGAGTACTTTCCAAATAGAGGGGATCTCATACAAATGCTAGGAGTTGGAAAATGAAATATTATGTATGGAGAACAGGTAGAGGGGGTAGTTTGACTAGGGAAAGGACATAGAGGGCGGTAATAGGAAAGAAGAGTGAAAAGATAAATGAGAGTCAGGTTGTAGAGGAATCTGAAATACAGGAAGAACTTTAATTTTATCCAAGACAGGGCCACTGAAATTTTTGAGTGTCAGATCCATTTTAAGAATAATATTTTTGGGGGAGCTGGGAGGCTCAGTGGATTGAGAGCTAGACCTAGAGATGAGAAGTCTTGGGTTCAAATCTGGCCTCAGACACTTCCTAGCTATATAAATGGAGATTTTGAATCCTTGAACTTCACCCTCCCTGAAGTCCCTTAATATTTCCCAAAATTCCTTTTAATCTCTGCACCATGTTGTATAGTCACATTTGTATAAGTTCTGAGGCTCTGCTCTTTCTCTCTTTTGCTCTCACAAGTGGGCTGGGTTAGATAGCTATCTTACTTTAGTTATTATTAATAAAACTTTTAAAATATAATACTTACTTCTTATATATTAATTTTAATCTCTACATAGTTGTATGACCTTGGGCAAGTCACTTAACCCCCATTGCCTAGCCCTTACCACTCTTCTGCCTTGAAACTGATACTTAATATTGATTCTAAAACAGAAAGGATTAAAAAAAAGAATGTCACTTAGTCAGTAAAGTAGAAAATTAATTGAAGAAGGAAGAGATTTCATGCAATGAGAACAACTAGGAAAATATTACAATAATCTAGGAGAGAGGTGATGAAGGCCTCAACCAAAATAGAATGAAGAGATCAAATGCAAAAGAAAATGAGAGGATAAGATCAAGAGATCTGACAATAGACTAGAACTAAAGATTGAGAGAAAAAGGCCTTATCTTCAACATAATGAACCTGCATGACTAAATCCTAATTACAACCCCCAAAATGGAGAAGTATGAAGGGCAGATATACATAGCAGAAAATATAATGAGTTCTATTTTGGACACATTGAGTTTGAGATGCCAGTGAGAGACATCAAAGGGAAGATATTCAACCAAAACTTGGTGATGTGGAGTAGAATTCAGAAAGGAGATTAAGACTAGAAACATGTAAAAGTCAACTACCTCAAAATGATTAACCATGGAACATGGAGTACTGATAGAAAAGAAAAGAAAACTTAGGATAGTGCCCTAGAGAATGTTTCTACCTAATGGGAGGAATTCAGTAATTCAATAAAGGAAACTGAGAAAGAGTAGTCAAACAGTAGGGTTATGGAAGCCAAGAAAGGAAGGATATCTGAGAAAAGGATGCTAAGAATATGAATAAGGGTATTTGGAGTAAAACTGAGGAATTACATTCAACAGGCTTTTTTATTATATTTTTCCCAATTACGTAGAAATACAATTTTTAATCAATGCTTTTAGGTTTGTTTTTTTTTTTGTTTTTTTTTTGTGTTTTTTTTTTTTGCTATCCATGTTCTCTCTCTTCCTCCCTCCACTCCCCCCAAGAGTAAAGGCTTTTTTTTTTAAATGAGTAGAATCAAAAGGATTTAGTAACTAGAGCAGATGTGTAGGTTATAAGGGTTGAGAAAGAGAGGACTTAAAAGATGACACCAGATTTTCAAACCTGAATAACTAAGGGAATGAGAATGCCATGAACAAAAATAGATGTCTTGTTGTTCACATCTTGAGTTTGGGGTACAAGTTTAATATGTAGATGGAAAATAACTAGAATCCAGTTTTTAATGTTATTATGAAGTTCACAAAATAAGTTGGTATTTATCCCCAAATCACCTATTTAGTATTCTTTACCTTTTGAATCCTTCTTCTACCTCCATCAAAACTCTCATTCTCTTGGAAGTTCAAGTTAAGAAGACAATCTGATTAAATTTTTCACATTGAAGTGTGAATTGCTAATTACTTGCCCTGACCCTAACCCTGTTAGAGGTGTATGTTTGTTCTATTACCCAAGTGAATTATATTTTCTTATGATTCCTGAAAGTGTAAGAATTATTTGGGGGGAGAGGGTTAGGATAAAAAAAAGAGCTTTAAAAAAGGGAGACTTCCTTAAATTACATTATTCAGCTTTTTTCTTTCTTACATCCCTACGAAGAAAGCAAAGCATTTCTTTCACTCAGTTTTCCTATCTATTATTGCAAAGGACAAAATATATGCCTAATTATTATACAGCACAATGATGATTACATACCATTAAATATTTATGAGATTAATTTTGTTCTCTTTTATTTGAGTACAATACTAAACTGTTCTCAGTGTATGCTCAGTTTTTATGGTTTGTTACTCATGTAACTGAAAATTTAGGAGGAATATCTTCTAGCACTGTTCTACACAAACTTGTGGCTTTGAGAAATAGGGTGTGAACCACAGAATCACAGAATCTCTAAGCTGGAAAGGACCTCTGTGGCCATGTAGTTCAACCCCTGCAAGAAAAGGAATATCTGCTTACTCTATTTAAAAAGTAGTTATCCTGCTTTCCTTTGCAGGGGGAATCTGACTGAGTATTAGCCAAGGATCTGAGTTAATTGAAAATGTAAAGTCTGAAGTCCTCTACTGATGTCTCATCTTATTATGGAGGTGAAATTAAGTTCTTAAAACTAAGCTAGTCGAGCTCAAGGGTTGGCAGGTCCTGCTCTAGGACTAGTCAGAAAGATCTAAATTCAAATTTTACCTCAGACACTTTCTAGTTATGTAACCTTGACGAGTCATTTTAATTCTGTTTGTCTCACTTTCCTTAACTATAAAATTGGGGAGACAGCAGCACCTACATTCCAGAGCTGTGAAAACTAAACATACCCAGTTCCTTTATCCAGTCTTCATATGATACGAATGCAGGATCTTTCGACTCTATGAATATCCTCCTCTAAACATTCTCCATCTTAATCAAAATCCTTTCTAAAAATTGTACCTAGAACTTAAAATGATATTCCAGATAAGGTTAGAATAGGGCAATAGAGTATTTTCTCCTTTTTTTTAGAAAATATGTCCCAACTAGAAATAATTTCTCCCCAGACCTGGAGTGATCCGTCCCAAAATTAAATTAACATTTCAAATCAGAAAAATGGATTAGGATTATGCAGATGAGAAATGTTATATTCAAATAGTGGTGTTGACTTCATGATGGACCACTCTGGCTTATAAGAGTGGTGGTTAGATGATATGACTACATTGCTTGGGGGGGAAATGCTAAGTATATGCCTTTATTTTCTTCTTTTTAATAACATTATGATCTGTATGAGCAGGGACTGCTTCATTTATTGTGCTTGTATCTCCATTGCCAGCAAAGTGCCTGAACACAGAGTAGGCACTTATTAAATGTTTTGTTTTGTTTTGTTTTGCTTTTCTAAGAAAACAAAGTGCTTCTGAAATTGCTGTCCACATTGGGTGTTAGCCATCCAGTTACCTCTTTACAATTCTTTCCTTAGGATCAAAGACTAGAAAAAAACAAAGAACTAGACAATTGTTTTAGCTGAAGAATAAGTACAGTCCCCAAACTGGTGGGAAAGATTGTGGGAAAATGACACATCCCAGAATCTCTGGGGAATATGCACATGCCTTTCAAATACTTTCAGAGAGACATTTACAATAAAGTCATCCAATAGAAGAGGAGAAGTTGTTCAATTTGAAGTTCCTACTCTTTGTCATGGGAAAGCAAAGAAATTATTTGCAGAAAAAGGGCCAGCATTTTCCTTCTCCCCACTGCCCAGTTTAAATAAAGTATTCAGTAACCCTTCTCTTACCCCATGCAGCTTCATGTGATCACAATATAAATATTTTGCTCATCTTGGTGCTTTTCCAAGCTACAACAATTCATTTCCACACAGAGGCAGAAATCCATTTCAATAGCTCCCTATCTTATGTGTCAACCCACTCAGCTGGGCCTTTCCCATTCCCAGCTTTGTCCTGTTGCTCCACTCAGAAAACCCTGCAATGTCTAAACTTAGAAATTCTGGATTTGGGTGCAAGTTTTGTGATGCAATATTAAAACCAATTTTCCAAATGAAAATTAAAAAAAAAACAATTGTACAATATCTATAAGATCATACTCCAGGCTATTTTTTTCCTATATCTTCTGAGATTCTCTAGATTTTTCAACTAAAATGTTGAATCTTTCTTAGTCCCCCCCCCATTATTTCCTTTAATCTCAATAAGCTATGGGTTTAGACACTGACTCCTGCAAGATTTTTTCCCCTCACCTACCAGATTGTAGGTGGGGAAGTATAAGCTTTTTTGTTTGTTTGTTTGTTTTTCCAAATAGTTTAGCAAATTTTAAAAAGGATGCTTCAATTTAACTGATGCTTCCAGTCAGAAGTGTGTTCTTTCCTCCAAAGTCAGATATTGTTTTGTTACTTCTTTATGTTTCTATTATATGGTATGTATTGTTTTATATTATATGTAGCATGCTATATAAGTTGTATATTATATATGTGATGTGATGTGATGTGATGTTAAGTTATGTTATATTTGAGAGCAGCTAGGTGGCATACTAGATTGAGTACCAAACCTGGAATCAAGAAGCTTCATCTTCCTGATTTCAAATCTGGCTTCAGATACTTACTATATGACCTTAGATATATGACCCTAGACAGATCATTAACCCTGTTTACCTCAGTTTCCTTGTCTGTAAAATGAGATTGAGAGGGACATGACAAACCACTCCAGTCTTTGCCAAGAAAACTCCAAATGGTATAACAAAGTGTTAGACATGACTAAAAATGACTGAACAGCAGGTTTTATTCAACATTATGATGATGATGTATTTGTAGAACTCTTTCTATAGTTTTAGCAAAGATTTAGAATAGATATTCTCACTCTTTTTGTATTATAGAGAATTTTGGCAGGCTTGTGAAGTCTATGAACTTGTTCTCAGAATAATGGTTTTTAAATGCAAAAAATAAAATACAGAAGACTACCAGGGAAATCTATCACATTGAAATACATTTATCAAAAAGAAGAAAAAAATTAAGGACACTGGGATCAGGTTAAAAACACTCATTCCAAAGGAAAGACTGAAAATTCCTTGAAGATGGGGACCATTTTGTTTTCGTCTTTACATTTCCAGAGCAAAAAAGGCACTGGAAATGCTTATTGAATTGTGCTGAATATATTGTCCCTCCCTGGTGTTGACCTGCTCAATATTATTTTATCATTGTCAAAAAGTTTTGTTGGGTATCTAGTGTGTTCAAAGGATTATACTAGTAATGGTAGAGGAAAGAAGGGTAGAAAATATATTTGCTGACTTGAACAAGTAACTTCTTCAAGCCTCAGTTTCCCAATCTGTAAAATAAGAGATCCAAACAGATGAGCACTGAGCTTCCCTCTCTAGATTAAAATCAATGATGCTAGAAACACTTGAGGAGCTTACGATTTATTGGGGAAAGGTAAAAAATGCAGACCCATATGTGAGTGTATATATGTAATTAATATATATATATATACATAGATGTTTGTGTACTTATAGATATAAGTATATAGATATACATTTAATATTATATTTGTATATATATTTATTATTTTTATATATACAAATATATGGTTAGATATCTGTGAAGGAGGTTAAGGGAGGTGGGTAGAAGGATTGGAGGAATGGGAGAAAGGAGAGAGGAAGGTAGAGGAAGTGAAAGGAATGTAGGGATCCCCAGCCCTTCAGGGGCTCCAATAAATGATCAGAGAGCACCTTTAGGGTTTTGAATAGCTAGGTTTTATTTAGATTAGGAAAGGGAAAGTCTAGGGAAAACTAGAAGGTAGGAATAAGGGGGAAAAAGCACCAAGAGAGAGCTCTGCAGGGTTCAGCCTTGGGCTGGTGAGAGCAGAGCACTCCAGGGTAAAGAGCTGCAGGGTAGAGAGAGCTCCAGGGTAGAGAGTAGAGCTTCCAGCATAGAGAGAGAAAAGGTGCCAAACTTTCTCTTTTATACTTTCCCTGACACCTCCCACAAAGGAAGTGGAAGGTGTCAGGGGAAGTTGTAGCAGAGAGCCCTGGGAGTCATAGTCATCTAGGTTTTACATTAATTCCAAATGACATATATCAAAGAAGCCAAGGTCATCCCATGTATTCCAAACCCTCACCAGTCATCTTGACTTTTTTCTTGCCACTGCACTTCAAGGACTTTGGAAGAGAGAACAAGGCTGATTTCATGCAATTCTGCCTCATTTTAATCCAATAGATGCTAGAGTCAAAGGACATCATCAGTGATGTCACTGTGGTCCTCTGAGTACAATGGACAACAACCAACCAATGAATAACATGTCAGCAAGTGGAAACATAGAAAAAAAGTTGAGTTAAAAGCCACAGAGATTGTTGAGGATAGAACATGTTTTGAGTTTATATAGTAAAATTTTAGGATGCATGAATAAAAATAAAATAGTGTAATTCTCTATTCCTATAATCTTTATGGATGTACTGTCCTGCCTTTTTAGATTCTAAGGACTTGGAAGGATGAGAAGAAGAAGAGAAAGCGGGAGGGACTTTAGAGGCAGCAAGAGAGTAGGAGGGGTGCCCTAAAACATGATCTGCTATTAAAACAGGTTGGGTTTATAAGCATCACTTCTCAATCTGACCCGCAAGGTGTGATGATTCAACACACCTGTGGTTTAGGCTACAAGATCACTCATTGCCTGGGTGCCAGTTCAGATAGGGTGGAGAACAATCTGTCCTCTTTAAGGCCTTAAGCATGTGCAAAGCTATTAAAAAAATGCAGGTTTTTTAAAGGTGTAGTTTTATTTACACAAACTATATCCCACCTTTCATTCTCTTCTCCACCAATGTAATCATTTTTATTCCTTCTGCTTACAGCAAGAATAATACAAAATGCATTCCCCTATATGAAAAGTTTCTATTTTCTTACTTCACTTTTACAATGTCTTTATTCCAGCAACTATAATATTATACGACGCCTGACTTGTATTTGCAGAGAATAACATATTATATGTACTTTCTATTGCCAAAAGATATAGAAAGTTTTGTGGAACTATGGAAGGGGAAGGAGCAATAGGTTTATAACCAAGGCAATAAAAAGTTTATTTGATTTCTTCTCTTTTACACTAGTTGCTGTTACTTTAAAAAGTCTGCTGGCATTTAGCAGGCAATAAAAAAAGGGGCAAAACAAACTGTTCCTTCTTTCGGATTGTGCAATTTTAGTGTTCTCCCTCTTAAAGTGGCTCAGCAGGCTTTGGAAAAATGCATGTTGAACTACCTTCTGTTTGGAAGGCAGTGCAGTAGTTGTTGGCAGCAACGTGGATGAGCTGGAGTACTTATGTGAAGGGGATGTCTCTCAAAACTGCTCTGAAGGGGGCAGCTGGGTAGCTCAGTGGAATGATAGTCAGGCCTAGAGACGGGAGGTCCTAGGTTCAAATCTGGCCTCAGACACTTCCCAGCTGTGTGACCCTGGGCAAGTCACTTGACCCCCATTGCCTACCCTTACCACTCTTCTGCCTTGGAGCCAATACACAGNATATATTGTCCCTCCCTGGTGTTGACCTGCTCAATATTATTTTATCATTGTCAAAAAGTTTTGTTGGGTATCTAGTGTGTTCAAAGGATTATACTAGTAATGGTAGAGGAAAGAAGGGTAGAAAATATATTTGCTGACTTGAACAAGTAACTTCTTCAAGCCTCAGTTTCCCAATCTGTAAAATAAGAGATCCAAACAGATGAGCACTGAGCTTCCCTCTCTAGATTAAAATCAATGATGCTAGAAACACTTGAGGAGCTTACGATTTATTGGGGAAAGGTAAAAAATGCAGACCCATATGTGAGTGTATATATGTAATTAATATATATATATATACATAGATGTTTGTGTACTTATAGATATAAGTATATAGATATACATTTAATATTATATTTGTATATATATATATTTATTATTTTTATATATACAAATATATGGTTAGATATCTGTGAAGGAGGTTAAGGGAGGTGGGTAGAAGGATTGGAGGAATGGGAGAAAGGAGAGAGGAAGGTAGAGGAAGTGAAAGGAATGTAGGGATCCCCAGCCCTTCAGGGGCTCCAATAAATGATCAGAGAGCACCTT
This sequence comes from Gracilinanus agilis, assembly GCF_016433145.1. Taxonomy (NCBI): domain Eukaryota; kingdom Metazoa; phylum Chordata; class Mammalia; order Didelphimorphia; family Didelphidae; genus Gracilinanus; species Gracilinanus agilis. The sequence continues at coordinate 79,643,449 of NC_058134.1, forward strand.
TAGGGTTTTGAATAGCTAGGTTTTATTTAGATTAGGAAAGGGAAAGTCTAGGGAAAACTAGAAGGTAGGAATAAGGGGGAAAAAGCACCAAGAGAGAGCTCTGCAGGGTTCAGCCTTGGGCTGGTGAGAGCAGAGCACTCCAGGGTAAAGAGCTGCAGGGTAGAGAGAGCTCCAGGGTAGAGAGTAGAGCTTCCAGCATAGAGAGAGAAAAGGTGCCAAACTTTCTCTTTTATACTTTCCCTGACACCTCCCACAAAGGAAGTGGAAGGTGTCAGGGGAAGTTGTAGCAGAGAGCCCTGGGAGTCATAGTCATCTAGGTTTTACATTAATTCCAAATGACATATATCAAAGAAGCCAAGGTCATCCCATGTATTCCAAACCCTCACCAGTCATCTTGACTTTTTTCTTGCCACTGCACTTCAAGGACTTTGGAAGAGAGAACAAGGCTGATTTCATGCAATTCTGCCTCATTTTAATCCAATAGATGCTAGAGTCAAAGGACATCATCAGTGATGTCACTGTGGTCCTCTGAGTACAATGGACAACAACCAACCAATGAATAACATGTCAGCAAGTGGAAACATAGAAAAAAAGTTGAGTTAAAAGCCACAGAGATTGTTGAGGATAGAACATGTTTTGAGTTTATATAGTAAAATTTTAGGATGCATGAATAAAAATAAAATAGTGTAATTCTCTATTCCTATAATCTTTATGGATGTACTGTCCTGCCTTTTTAGATTCTAAGGACTTGGAAGGATGAGAAGAAGAAGAGAAAGCGGGAGGGACTTTAGAGGCAGCAAGAGAGTAGGAGGGGTGCCCTAAAACATGATCTGCTATTAAAACAGGTTGGGTTTATAAGCATCACTTCTCAATCTGACCCGCAAGGTGTGATGATTCAACACACCTGTGGTTTAGGCTACAAGATCACTCATTGCCTGGGTGCCAGTTCAGATAGGGTGGAGAACAATCTGTCCTCTTTAAGGCCTTAAGCATGTGCAAAGCTATTAAAAAAATGCAGGTTTTTTAAAGGTGTAGTTTTATTTACACAAACTATATCCCACCTTTCATTCTCTTCTCCACCAATGTAATCATTTTTATTCCTTCTGCTTACAGCAAGAATAATACAAAATGCATTCCCCTATATGAAAAGTTTCTATTTTCTTACTTCACTTTTACAATGTCTTTATTCCAGCAACTATAATATTATACGACGCCTGACTTGTATTTGCAGAGAATAACATATTATATGTACTTTCTATTGCCAAAAGATATAGAAAGTTTTGTGGAACTATGGAAGGGGAAGGAGCAATAGGTTTATAACCAAGGCAATAAAAAGTTTATTTGATTTCTTCTCTTTTACACTAGTTGCTGTTACTTTAAAAAGTCTGCTGGCATTTAGCAGGCAATAAAAAAAGGGGCAAAACAAACTGTTCCTTCTTTCGGATTGTGCAATTTTAGTGTTCTCCCTCTTAAAGTGGCTCAGCAGGCTTTGGAAAAATGCATGTTGAACTACCTTCTGTTTGGAAGGCAGTGCAGTAGTTGTTGGCAGCAACGTGGATGAGCTGGAGTACTTATGTGAAGGGGATGTCTCTCAAAACTGCTCTGAAGGGGGCAGCTGGGTAGCTCCTTGGAATTATGGTAGGTAGGCTTTGAACCTAGACCTGAGTTCAAATACTACCTGAGACATTTCTTAGGTGTATGACTCTGGGCAAGTAACTTATCCTCAGTCTACCTTGATATTCTTATCTGTAAAATGGGATAATAATAGTATTAAGCTCTTTGGGTTGTTAATAGGGTAAAATGAGATAATATGTGTAACGTGCTTTGCAAATCAAAGTGCTTTATAAATTGCATGTATTATTATCATTAATTATTGATTTTAAAGATTTCTAACATGCTTAACATATATTATCTCAATTTGATCCACTTTGTACAGGGTTTGACAAATAATCAGCATTCAATAATCTGTTAACTGATTCTTAAAATAACCTTTTGAGTCAGATATAATAAGACAGATATAATTTCCCTTTTAAAAATCAGGAACCTGAAGTTGAGAATGATCAAGTGATTTGACTAGCCAAATTTATCTTTTAAAATGTAATGATTATTGTCCTTCATTCTTTAAGAGGACTATAAAGGCATCATTAGTGATGTCTTTTGACTTAAACATAAATTGGATTTAATTGAGGTAGAACTGCATAAAGTCATCAGCTTTACTCTCTCTTCTAGGGCCATTGAAGTCCAATGGGAAGACAAAAGTCAAGAGGATTGATGCTGGCCAGGGATGCAGTGGATGCATCCTTGGATGCCTTGGCTCCTTCCATGTCTGACCAAGCTTTGATTACTCCACAGCACCTGTTTCCTCCACATTCCTAGCCACTGGAACAAATTTTCTCATATACCTCTTCTGCTAGAAGAAGTCTTTACATGCCTGGAGTAGACACCTGCCTTAACTCACCAAGTCTGAGACTTGTTGGTTACCTTTAAAATGATTTAGGCTTCCTAAGATGGTTTTCCCATAGTGTGACCACTGTGCATGATACTAGCCACAGGTGAGAGTTAAGTGGTAAGAGGATATCAAAGGAGGAAAGACGCTCTTAAAAAATCTCAACAAGCCCTCCTTGGACACCTTGTGTACCCTTGATGGCGAACCTATTACCCACATGTTAGCACTGACATGTGTAACCATTTTTGATGACACAAGGCTGCATGTGGCTGCATACAGAGAAGTATGGAGCCACATGCTGAGGATAAAACATTTGCTGTAGTGTAGTGTAAGTTAAATAATATCAAGACCAACAAAAGAAACCAACTGACAGATGAACAAAGAAGTCACTAAGCAGGTAAGTTAAATAATTCGTTTTTGGTTTATTAAATGCAGTGATATATTACAATTATACATTTTTATTTTTTAAACTATAAATATTGTGAAATTATGTTTTTTTCTCAAAATGACACACCACCTGAGTTATGCTCGTTTTTTGGTGAATTTTGACACACCAAGCTCAAAAGGTTGCCCATCACTGTTGCACACCATATTTTAATGGGAATAATATGACTACTATGGAAGGATGTTTTGCATGACTTTGCCTAACTAATTGATATTATATTGTTTGCCTTCTCAATGGCTGGGGCAGGGTGAGTAGGGAAAGAGAGAATTTGGAATCCAACATTTTTGAAAATAAAGATTAAAAGGTTTTACAGGTAATTGAGAAATACTTAACAAAACAAATGCAAATATATTTTTAAAAAATAAAAGAAATGAACAACTCCTTAAAAACTATAAAAGGGAGGATAAAACTGATTTAATCACTCCAGAGGTTTTCTGTAAGAATTAGAGATGTAGGAAATATGACCTTGGCATTGCTAATCCCATTCAACAAAATATCCAGCAAATGCAGGGCTCTGTTCTTGACAATGGTGATATAGATATAGAAATGAAATAAGCCATCCTCCCAGAGAACTTACAATTTAGTGGACTTGGGGGAATTGGAGAATAATCATACAAAGAGCAATGATATAAGGGAAATAAAGGTCAGGGCAAAAAAGAAGCCTCCGGCTGACAGCACGGAAAAATATTAGATGGAGAGATTCTAGGATGGTACAGCCAGAGCTGGAAGGGATCTCAAAGCTACTTACTCCAACTCTCTTATTTTACAAATGAGAAAACTGAGGTTGAAGGATTTGAAATATCTATGGCCACACAGAGTATCAGAGGCATGACTTGAATCCAGGTCCTATGATTCTTGGTGCTGTTCTCTTTTTACTGAATCATACTGCTGAAATAATATATTACAAAAGGAAGAGGACCAAATAGATTTTCTTCAGGGGAGGGAATCAAAGGGCGTGAGTTCAAATTTTGCCTTGACACTTACTGCTTTTATGACTCCAGATTTCTTTCTTATCTCTGATTCTCAATTACCTTAGTTAGACATTTGATGACTTCTAAAATCCCTTCTAGCATTGAATTTCAAATCATTCCTCATTGCCACCGGAGTGTCTTTCATCTGCCTATGGTCCTGATTTTCAACTCTGTCATTCCAATAATTATTTAGTAAGTGAGTATTGTCTTTAATTCTCATTTTTTGATATGTTACTCTGTAAAAGAACTCTTTCATACAAAAGCTCTATTCCCCCACCTAGATTATAAACTCTTTAAGGGCAGGGACCTTATCATCATTTTAAAGAATATTGCTTTATAGCAACTAATAAAATTCTATGGCCATAAAAGCACTCAGCAATGCCCTTGACTGATTTGGGGTGTTATAATGAATATGATGACCTAGATTTACCACAGAATCCATGAGTATCCAGTGCCAGTATATAAAAGGAATTGAGGTAAGCCAATGAAACCCAGACACACCTGGGATCTTCCATCCCTGATACACTCTGTTTCACCTGTCTGTCTCTTTTAGGTGGTTTTTCATGGGAAATGATAGAAGGAGGAAATGATCTGAATTTGCTGTAGGGTAGAGACATATAGAAACCAAACCATCCTTTCTAATTCATGAAAAGAAAAGTCCTTCTCGTGCTCCAAATCCTTCTTAATAACTTGAAATACTTCTCAGGCCTGTCAATGAACTGTGAAGTAATGTGAATCACTCAGCCTTGTGATTGGAGGGAAACAAAAACAAAGAAATCAACAATCTATGCCTCTTTGTTCTCGCATTCCCTTTGGAGGAGCTGAGAGGGTATAAACTGACCAGGTTCTGAGGATCCCAGAGGATGGGTCAATTAAGAATGTAAATAAGTCCTAGCTTCTTGCCAGTGTAACCCTCAAGATATATATTTCTTTTTCCATTCAAAAGGGTTCCTCTGTCATCCACATTCTTCCCTTGCCACATTCTCAGAGATTGCCCTACATACACTTATGTTATAAATGATTTCAAACAATTTAAACTATCTTTTTGGAAGAAAGGGGTGGGATGGAAACCTATGATTTTTTCATATATAAGGAACTCCCAGTGTGGGAATTCCTTCTGTGAACGCTGTTGTTGGATAAATCTATAATGTAAAAGTGAAAGGATTGCCTCCATTCCTGGGCGATTATTGAATGATTTTTAGAGAGTTACATGATGAGTATGTGTCAGAGGCGACATCTGAACAGGTCTTTAAGACTTACAAGCTGGCTTTCTATTCATTATTTCAGACTGAGTTTTAACCAGTTTTATTAAATACCAACTTTTTGCAAAGCATTGTCCCTGGCATTGGGGAAGAAATGAAAGTAAATTACATTATGTCACTGTCCTCAGGAGTTTATGATCCAGAAGGGGAGATATGGCAAAATAACTAAAATAGAAAGGAAAAGCAGAGAAGCCCATAAGAACTTTGGAGTATCAGGATTGTTTTCCCTCCCCAAACAACTTTGAGATAGAGGAATCTCTCAACTGGCTTATAGATGAGAGAATGGCTAGAGCTGTTCCAATTGAACCTCCAAGGAAACCGGAGAGAGAATTAGAAATAAAAAGATGTTCCTGACCTGATACAGAGAAAAGGGAAAAGAACCAGAAGAATAATCTATACAAAAACATAAACATTAGAACAATGATCAATTTTGAAAGATCCAAGAATCTAATCCTGATCAACTAAATGTTTAACTATGATTTCAGGGAACTGATCAACACAAATGCTACTCACAAAACGACAGAGGACTAATGAACTAAGAAATTAATTTTTTGACATGACCAATGTGGAAATTGCTTGACTCTGCTCTTGAAATAGTGACTCTCTCTCTTTTTTCACTCTTTTCTTTCCTCCCCCCAACCCCAATTTCTTTCTTTTGCTCATTTGTGGATCTTCCCCCTTTTTTTAATAGATGGGAGGAAATAGACAGGAAAATAAGTTTTTGATAATTAAAAAAACACTAAAAAAGAAACTCTCTTCACACTCACAGAAGAAGTTCATGGTGATGATGTGTTCCTTTCTCATAGGTAAGGAGCTTTTAATATATGCTGACTAGCCTGATTGCCCAGGCGACTCTATTGCATATGTTAGCTGGAGCATGAGTAAATAAACCAAATTGCCCATATATACTTGATTTTTGTTCTCTCTGTTATCCACATCAAATGTGATAAACTCATAAACGAAATGGAAGTAAATAACTAACAAAGAAAATCCAGACAATACCAATCCCAAAACATAAACCTGCAACTTTTCCATCTAAGAATGCCGCAGCACATACTCTTTACCTATGGGTTGTGCAAACCAGCTCAAAGTACCATATACAACCTGCTATGTAAGGATCAAGACAAGACAATAGATATTCCCATTACATAGATAAAGAAAAAGCCCAAAAGAAACCACCCACCCAGACTAAGGATTAATGTGATTGAAGTTCTGGAACTAAATTTTCTGATCTTCATCAGCTACATTCATCATTCACTTTGCTCATTACTTAGTACCCAAGCTGATCCTTTAGAGACATTTGAGCTAGTTCATAAAGTCTAACAAGTCTAACAAATGAACTGATAAGATTTGATTTAATTAGGAGACAAGTCCTGTTATTCCACATTCATAGGCTTCCTGATTCAGACAAGTCTCTCCTGTCTTTTCTGTTCAGAACTACTCAGGAAAAAAAAAATGTTTTTCACTTAACAAATACATGCTTGAAACTGGAAAGGGTAGGTGGTTTGCTTCTAAAGCCATATTACTGGTTTTCAGTGAAACTTTGTAAAATCCTAGACAATAGATTAGACCTTGATGAATATACAATATTTACTCAGCATTCATATAAGGTATTTTAAAGAGAATACTGTTTGTACCTAGTTCAAACTATGACCCTATTATTAGTCACCTTGCTATGAAGACTTGCAGTAGTCATCCAGTTTTAGAGGTTACTTATTTAACATTCCAAGGATCTATAATTTTGTCAGTATGGATTCTCTTCCCTAAATTAACAATAGATCACAGCACACACAAGTCACCTCTTAGTAGACAGCCTTTGAGAATTGACTGTTGCTAAAATTCTCATATCCTCATCAGACAACCTGGTGATGAGTCTCTTCAGTTTTATCTAGGCCTATTGGGATGGCAGAGATTCACTCTATCACTCAAAGACTTTCCACCTTGGTTGGATTTACTCTCTGAAATCATAGCTTTAGTAAATTTAGCATCATCTTCAAGCTGTATTAAAATATTAAAGAAAGACTTTGTTGAGGAGGCAATTTATTCCTGGGAAATAATAAAAGCTTGTCTCCCCTTGAATCAAAGAAACCTAGATTTAAATCCTTGAGGGTCTTCTGGTTGACTTTGTCCTATTTTACAAATGAGGAAACTCACATGTAATAGGTAAAATGACTTTTCCAAAATCACACAGGTGTCAAGAAATAGATCTGGGATCTGAACCCAAGTCCTTTTCTCCTGAATCATGTATGAATTTCTATACAAAATCAGTGGTAATCATTACAAATAGCTTAATAAGGTTATAGTCTGGTGTTAACCATACTAAAAGGAGAAATAAATTTTTTGTTTACTGTGAATATCAGGGCATATAATATATACCATGAATCAGTTACACAGGATTCTTCAACAATTAGAGGAATGGGAGATGGCTAGGTGGCTCAATGGAATAAGAGCTATACCTCGAGACAGGAGGTCCTGGGTTCAAATATGGCCTCAGATATTTCTTTTTTTTTTAATTAATTATTTATTTAGAATATTTTTCCATGGTTACATGACTCATAATTTTTCCCACCCCTCTTCCCTTCCCCACCTACCAGAGCTAACAAGCAATTCCACTGGGTTATACATGTATTATTGTTTAAAACATATTTCCATGTTCTTCATAGTTGCAGTAGAGTGATCTTTTAATGCCCAAATCCCCCATCATATTCCCACCAAATTATGTGATCATGATCGATCATGTGTTTTTCTTCTGTGTTTCTACTCCCACAATTTTTCCTCTGAATGTAAATAGCGTTCTTTCTTTTAAGTTCCTCAGAATTGTCCTGGGTCATTGCATTGCTGCTAGTAGAGAAGTCCATTATATTCGATTGTACCACAGTGTATCAGTCTCTGTGTATAAGGTTCTCCTGGTTCTGCTCCTTTCACTCTGCATCAATTCCTGGAGGTTGTTCCAGTTCACATGGAATTCCTCCAGTTTATTATTCCTTTGTGCACAATAGTATTCTATCACTAGCATATACCACAATTTGTTTAGCCATTCCCCAATCGAAGGGCATCCCCTCATTTTCCAAATTTTTGCCACCACAAAGAATATGGTTATAAATATTTTTGTATAAGTCTTTTTCCTTATTATCACTTTGGGGTACAAACCTAGCAGTGGTATGTCTGGATCAAAGGTGTTATACAGAATAATAAAGGTTAATAGGCTAATAAGAGGCTTGTATTTGAGGGCCTGGGTGGTATCAACTGGGTCTTATAAACAGGGAGACTATAACTTTGTACAGGATGATTTGGGTCAGCCAGAGACTGTGTGGGTCTGGCTGAGATGTTTTAGTCTGCTTCCCTGTTGATACGAGGCTCCCTTGAGAGGAGGAGTAAGAAGCCCCTCCCTTCTGGAGAGAAACTTCAAGCCCACAGGAAGTGAATCTGGTTCCCTTCCTGGCCAAGATGGATGCCTGGTTTAGCCCTCAGGAAACAAAGGAAAGTTATCTTCCCCTTTAACCTTGGCCCCAGTTGATGGTATAATAAATCAACAGAAGCTCTTTGAATAAAGGCCAAGGGGTTTATTAAGCCAAGGGTAAGCTGAGGGAAGAGGGTTAAGGTCAGGGAAACTAATTGCTAAAGGTGAAGCCAGTGCTGGGGGAGGGTGACAGAAGGTAGGGTCTGGCTAAGGGAACCAGCCCCTCAGCCAGGGATAAATTTCACTGCCGTGATGTAGAAGGGTTGAGCAGATTAACAAATGAGGGTGGTGGCTGGATTTAAGGTTGTCCCTGCCTGCCTGAGGAAACTAATTTCCCACTTTCTCTTCCCCCCAAATTTCCCACCTCCCAGGGCCCAATGGGGAGATGCAGGGGATAGCAGAATGTCTGGGTCAGGTCAAAGGAAATCAAACCCCCAGGATGGTACTTCAGGGATATTTATAGTCCCAGGCTCTAATGGTTTTTTGCTGTGAGACCACTGGCTGACTGGGTCAACATTCTATCTCCCTAACTGTCAGGGTTGCTTCTGGTAGTTTTGCAAATGCAAGGGATTCTGGCAGGCAGTCTTTTCAAATCCTTTGGATATAATTCCAAATTGCCCTCTGGAATGGTTGGACCAATTCACAACTCTACCAGCAATACTTTAGTGTCCCAATTTTGCCACATCCCCTTCAACATTTGTCACTTTCCTTTACTGCCTTATTGGGCAATCTGATAGGTGTGAGGTAGTATCTCAGCATTGTTTTGATTTGCATTTCTCTACTAAAGAGGGATTTAGAACACTTTTTCATGCGATTATTGATAGTTTTGGTTTCATCCTGTGAAAACTGCCTATTCTTGTCCCTTCACCATTTGCCAATTGGGAAATGGCTTGATTTTTTTTGGTAAATTTGACTTAGTTCCTTATATATTTAGGAAATTAAACATTTGGGCCTCAGATTTTTCTTGTGTGACCCTGGGCAAGTCATGTTATCCCCATTGCCTGGCCCTTACCACTGTCTTGTAATCAATACAAATTACTAATCCTAAAATGGGAGATAAGGGTTTCAAAAAAACAGTTGATAAAATGCTAGGATCATAGGAGTGATAGGTATGAGAAGTGAAGATCACTCTCTCCATTGCACTAAGTTTACTGATGAAAAAACTGAGATCCCAAAGGTTCCCAGGTTGTGTTCCATGTTTTACAGGCAGAAGTGATCAGAACTAGCATTCAAACCCATATTTTTCTACTCCAAATTTAGTCACCTTTCCGCTATAATACACCATAATGGAATCATTTCCATAAACAGCACCCATATAAATAACATGAAAAAAGTGGTACACAAAAAGGCCTAAACATGAATAGCACTAATGTAGATATTTAAGGTATGGTCGCCAGGAATCAGATTAGCTCGATTCCAAATTTAAATTAGGACCAAGTCAGGATGACATTTATGGAAGTTTATTTACAATTAGGAAGGTTGAAGGTAGGGAAATTGAGAGAGAGAAACTCTGGTCCACACCAGAGGCCTTTTACAATTAAAGAGGCAAGAGAGGCCTCCCTGAGGCTAGAGCCTCCAGAAATGCCAAGGGAGGAGAAAGGAAATCAGTCTAACTTACCGAAGTGACAATTCAGAGGGAAGCTGGCTGAGGTCTCACCAGAGATCCAAGTTCAAAGCTCTAACTCCCTCCAAAGGAAGTTACCATGTTATGTGGGTAATTTGAGGAAAGGTGGGGTATAAGGAAGTTTGAAAGGAGGATGTTGGAGACTTGCTAAGTGGGTAATCTCGGTTACAGGTAGGCTGGGATTAAAGGAGATCCAGGGTATAATAGGACTGAAGTCAGGAGTATAACACAGAAGGGAAACAGAGATCTTCAGGGAGAAGAAATTAAAATAAACAGACAAACACAGGAAGCTTACAGACTGGGACTTCAATTCAAACACAAGCTGAGGGAAATAGACTAGACTGAAATTAACAAACAGGCTTTAGTTAATTTCACAGGAAGGGACTTGTTTTGAAGTAACACCTTCCTTCAAGATGGATGCCCAGCTTCCCTCTAAGCCCAGAGTATGTTGTCTCTTTCCCTCTTCTTCCCACTTGATAACTAACAGACAAATTACACTAATAGGGCTATTGAAACACAAAAGGGTTTATTTTGTTTGAAGGATGTTTGTTAGGAAGGTGGATCAAAGGAAAGCCCTATCAGTTGTCTCAGGAACCTCAGGTGGGGGAAGCGAAGTAAAGATGGAGTCTGAGTAAGGACCTGCCTTTTTAAACTCAGCTTTACAAAATGCTATGGCTATCTAAAGGTAATAAATGATGACTGTCTAACTATAACTAATGCTGTCAATTAGGTAACCCTTCACAGATTTAACTCCTCTCTAATTACTCTCCTTATTAACTTCACAACATATAAGGTAAGGGAGGGAAAAGGCAGGGATGGTAATAGGAAAGGAAGATATAAAGGATTTATCTAAATAATAATTTCTTAAGTCAATATATCAAAGCTAGGCTAAATTTCAATATTAAAGCTAGATAATCAAAGAAGCTCCGCTCATTGACCACCTCCCTCCATGGAAGATCCAGTCAACTGCCTTTCCTCAAGATTCCAAACTCTCTAACAGCTTTTGGAACTCAGCCAAAGCTAGAAAAAACTATATGACCCCAATTCTGTATACTACAACCATCATATTTAAAAAGATAGCAGCTTTCATCACTTCCTGCATCCACCTTCAATTTCAAGTGGACAAATTGCAGCCTCAACACTGTTTTGGACTGCCCAAAGGGCAGTCCCTTGTTCTTGATTTGTTACTTATTGTCATGTGTGGGTAACTGATCTCCTCCCCACTAAATTGGGTGGGGTGACATTATCTCTGATGGCTAGAGTCTAACTATGAATGAGGATGAGCTAATTCCATTTACACATGAGCAAGCTTTCTAATGATTGGATTAAAATTATTAAAGAAACATGTCTTGAGTTGATACACATGAAAGTATAGAGTAGAAAGTATGGAATGATGAAAATTTTAAGAAGCACAAACTTGGACAAGAAAAAAAAAGGTAGGTTTGAATCCAAGTTCTGACATTTTCCTCTACAAAATAGTTGGGGAATAAGTATTTGTTACTATTTTATGTTCAGGACTAGATGGGGTGGAGAATGTAGACAATTATGACTTGGATTTCACCCTCAAGAAATTTGAAATCCCATTAGGGAAGCAAAACTACTATTCAAGAGGTCATCAAGGCAGCACATAAAACTAATAAACAAAATACAATATAAGGTGGATGCTGATTGAAGGGGTGAAGTGAGGGAGAAGGCAGTCAAAGGTGAATCCAAGATTTCAGCTGAGCATGACTTGAAGGGTGATGGTATTAGTTTATCAAGAGACATAAGAGGCTGTGTGATAGAAGAGAATAAATATGGACTGAAATTGGGGTACCTAGTGGCACAGTGGATAGAATGCTGGACCTGGAGTCAGAAAAACTCATCATCTTCCTGAATTCAAATCTGGCTTCAGAGCCTTACCAACTGTATGACCCTGGGTTATCATTTGACTCTGACTCAGTTTCCTTATTTGTAAAATGTGCTAAAAGAGGAAATAGCAAGCTAATCCAATATCTTTGTCAAGAAAACCCCAAATGGGATAACAGAAAGTTGGACACAATTGAAATGATTTGAACAACAATAATAATGATGGACTGAAAATCAAAAGATCAGTATGCAAATCTCAATAAGTTGTAATGTGCCCTTGAACAGGAACTTTGCTTTTCTAGATTTCAGTTTCCCCATATTTAAAATGTAAATGAAGAGAAAAGAAGAAGGGAGAAAATTTGGAAGTCAAGATTTTTTTTAATGAATTTTTTGTAATGTAATAGGGAAATCTATTTTAAAATAATTAAAAATATATTGAGAAAAATAAATAAATGAAGAGGTAGGGACTATATGACTATTAAGACCCTTTCCAGTGCTAATATCACCTATGAGCTTCCTATGAATAATCTAGGACATGTGAACATCCAACCTCTCCTTAAACTGGTGATGGCAAACCTATGGCAATGGTGTCAGTACTGACTGACACATATAGCCATTTTTGATGACACTCGGCTGCATACAGAGAAGTAAGGGGCCACATGCCAAGGATGAAACATTTGCTAGAGTGTAGTGTAGACACTGTGTACACTATAGATGACAATTCTACCTATATTAATTTACCTATTTTGTTTTATTAAATAGAGTTATATATTACAATTATACATTTTTGTTATTTAAACTATAAATATCGCGAAATTATGGTTTTTTTCTTGAAGTGACATACCACCCGAGTCATGTTCAGTTTTCTGGCAAATTTTGACACACCAGGCTCAAAAGGTTGCCCATCACTGGCTTAAATCCTTCCTGCCATGTGGGGCTCAGTATGTTTCAGAAAAGCTCCTTTATCCACAAATGCATTAAAGGAAGATGCAAATTTCTATTGTCACTATATAATGTCTTTTAGGATTACAATTTGATGAGCATATTTAATAAACTTCACCTTTGTTCTAGATCTGTTTAAAGTAACAAAACACCAAATATCTTTCAATAGATGTCATATCTTCTCTGAATGCTAATTCAAAAATCTGTTTTCCACTATATTATTCTAAAAGCCCATACTTTCTTGATTAGATTATAAAACACACAAACAATGTCCTTAGTCATATTTTCTTTTCCTACTTAACAGAAATACTCTTTTGTAGATATGCAAATTTAAAGTTTACTTCTTTTGCTTCCCCAGAGGAGCTGTAAATTTGGTAAAAGCAAGCGAAAACCAGCTTTTTACACGGTCTTTATATCTCCAGAGGAAGCCTCAAAACCAGGAAAACCTGAGTTTAAGTTTTATACTTCACACATATTGAGTGAGTGACTCTGGGTAAATCACTTAATTCCTTAGGCAAATCCCTGCACCTATATATTGTAAAAGAGGGGTTAACCCACACTGGCAGAGGAAGTTCCTTAGTAATAGAGTTCCCTCTTCTAATAAAATAACAGGTCTCCTCCCTATCCCTCTTATACATTTTACAGTTGTCACATATTACTAAGGACATTACTAAGGTTCAATAAATACACGATGAGTGAAAAGTAGTAGGTGTTTTATGTGTCAAATCTAAAGTCTTTTGTTTGATGATAGGAGGTCTCATAATCGATATACAGTTGGTAAAATGATTTGTTTTATTTTTCATTAACTATTTCTATATAATTGGTTTCATTTGTAATTCTATGTCATTTATTTTATGCATTTAAAAATTATTCTGAATATAGATCAATAGGCTATCCTAAAATTTCATATGTCTATGATGCAAAAAAAAGATTAAAAATTTCTGTGATTGAAAAATATATTATACAGCTATGTGATAAAATGGATGGAGTAAGTGGCTTGTAGTTAGGAACAACTGAATTCAAACTCTGTGTCAGACACTTACTAGGTAGCTGTAGGAACCTGAGAAAGTCACTTAATGTCTAGACATCTTAGTTTCCTCATTAGTAAAATGAAAGAATTGGGTCCCTTCCAGATGTAAATTTAAGATTTTTATGGAAAAATATATATTCCCATAAGAGTTTACACAGATGAGCAAATGGTACTCCAAAGTCTCAGCCCTGGAAAAGTGTAGGTTAATCCCAAAGGCAGATCACTGGGCAGATCAAACATTTACACACTACAGGAAGTCAACCCTGCTGGGTTTGGCCCTGGCTAGTCCTATGTAGGGCACATGATATCCAGTGCAAACTAGGCATAGTTAAACCACCCTTCATTAAATTTGAGGTAGAGGGTGGAGGCCAGAGAAAAGAAAGTGGTTGAACCTGTGTTTCTATAGCTCCAGCTAATCCTGTTGGGTGAATTCAACTCTTGGAACCTCTTAATCTGGCAACTTTCACTTGCTATAAATTCTCTGTGTCAGATTGCAGTTATATAAGCAGCTTCTCAAAGGTCCCTGAAACTCAGACATCCAAGCAGAAAAGTATATTTACCCACAATATGTATGTATATCTTTTTAGAAAAAAAAAACAATATGAAAAGAAGTGTTCTAAAGGATAATTAACCAAAAATCCACCTCCTTCATGTAAAGCAGTTTACTTTGTTATTTTAGGATGTCTGAGAAAATGGAATTATGTCAAAATACTCAGCAAAGCGATGATTTCTTCCTCCAAATCAAAGAAATACCCACTCAATTCCCATGAATCACAGCAAAAGGCCATTTTCCAAAGGTCCTTCCATAGCAATTTAACGTTATATTTATTGATGCCCCTTAAGAGGACACTTACAAAGCATTTCCCATTACCAAGAATTTCATTCAGAGGCAATTCTACAAATACTAATTAGGTATCTACCACATGCAAGGCACACTGCATATTTATATTTTAATGCCCAACACTAACAGAGTTGATAATGATTTTCTGAGTCTCATCCTTCTGCCCAAGCTGATTTTTAAAAAATCTTCTTCTCCTATAGCTAAGTCAAACAAACTCATCCTCATTTTACAACCGAATTTTAGGTAATAAAGCTGAGAACTCACTCACCCTTCAGGTTTGCAAAGTACTTTCCTCACAATAACACTATGAGTTGTATAGTGCCAGAATTGCTATTCCCATTTTAAGGATGAAGAAAATGAGTTTGAGTGATTTATAAAATTTGTTATTAGGTCATAGTTCCAAAGCTCGTAGGTAACTCATTTTCCAGGAAAAAAAAATCCAAAGCCTTGAGAGGTTAGATGAGTTGCCAAAAGTTTGACACATAGGCAGTAGAAGACCTGGAATTTAAACTCAGGTCTACTGTCTCCAAAGCAGTATCCTAATTTCAGTAATTCTTTGAACCTAAGGCTTTAGAATACAAGAACCTCCCCACTCCCCAGCACACAGGAAGCTTCTTTGCTGGTGACTTTGCTAGAAGATATTTGTAATGGTTCATTCAGCACTGCTCCTACAGGAACCACCAATATTGAGGAAGCCCAGGGAAAAGGAATAGCCTCCCTTCCCTACTGGACTCTAGGCAATAGCAAAAGGGTTTGGGGATAGATGGCTGGCAAGGGCACTAAGGGATCAGCTCTGTTCAAACTCAGCCAAATACACACAAAATCATATAGGCATGGATAAGATAGATGTAGACAGAATAGAGATAGAAGCTGTATAGAGATATAAATATACACATAAATGTATATTTTCCTTTATTTTTTCATTTTCCAAATTTTTTATTTTTATTTATTTTTAAATTTATTTTTTATTTATTATGAATGTATTTTTAAACACCCTTCACTGAAGAGAAATCAACATTCTCTAGCATGATTTTGCTCATCTAAGGTGGCAGAAATTTTACCATCCATGAAATGTGGGATCTAACTCTTAAGTCTGCCTCTCCTTCTGTGTGTGTGTGTGTGTGTGTGTGTGTATGTGTCTCATCCATGAGAGAACTAAGTAGGAAGAGTGTAAGGGGACATGAGGATTACATCAGCACCTCTATGACCAGAGATGAATACAAAGATCACAGCCACAGAGTGAGCTTTCATCTCTCCAGCAGTCTCCTTGATAACAAAAATGAAACTAGAATAGGTGGTTTTCTAACTATGTTGTTTTTTCAGTCATTTAAGTTGTGTCTGTCTCTTTTCATGATCCCATTGAAGGTTTTCTTGGCAAAGGTAATGGAGTGGTTAGTCATTTCCTTCTCCAGATCATTTTACAGATGAGGAAACTGAGGCAAAGAGGGTTAAGTGACTTGTCCAGGGTTACTTATCAAATAAGGGTCTAAAGTCAGATCTGAACTCAGGAAGGTAAGTCTTTCTGACTTTAGGCACCTTACTCTATCCACTACTCTACCTACCTGCTCTTTTCTTGTCTAGGTCCAAATATTACTTAATCCTTCAACCTTGTCATCTGGCCTGTAGTGCAATAAAAATTAATTATAAGTCATAGCTCCAAGGACTCTGGACTAGTCCATATTTTTCATAATCAGTCAATCGATCAATAAAGCAAGAAGTATGTGTTAATATTATATTCTCAATTAGTAGGGATACAAAGACCAAAAAAAAAAAAACAAACAAACAATCCCTGCTCTCAAATTATACTCTATAACGAAGACAATATGTATATGAGGTAAAGGTTCTTAACTTGGTGCTATTAAATTTTTATTTTAATATTATAAAAACTTCATTTAAATATAAATGGTTTACTTTGAAATCTCATATATTTTAATTAATATATTTAAAAACACTCTGAGAAGGGCTCCGTTGACTTTGGAAGTTCATAATACCAAAAGGGCCAATAATAGGGAAAAAAAATGATTGAGATTTAAAAAAAACCCCTGATTTAAAGAACACATGCAGGTAAAATGCAGGGCAACAGGGACTGAGGGGAAATAGGAGCAGCCATAGAAATCAAGGAAGTCATCATATAGATGACATCTGAGCCGATTTTTGAAGAGAACAAGGGATTCTAAGAGGCAGAAGTAAAAACAGAATGCATACCAGGTATAGGAAACAGTCAGGGCACATGGAACATACAGTGTCATGTGTGAAGAGCAACAAGAAGGTCAGACTGCAGCATATGAGAAATGAAGTAATAAATAATGAAGTGAGCAAGGTAGGTTGGGGTCAATTTTTGATGGGTTATAAAAGCCAATGGAATTTATTTATGTCAAAGTATTAAAAAAATCAGAAACATGAGTGTTTTGAGGTCTGAAGGACTAGTAAAGCTTCAGAAGAGTCAAGTTGGGGAAGAAGGAGTATAACCAGGTGGGAAGGAGGAGAACAACTAAGCAATTGAAAAATGCTTCTTTCTCAAGTTGAAGCAATGGCTTAAAATGCATAGAATATTCACATCTACATTCTTCAAAGCTCTTCTGAATTTCTTATCTGGGTGGTTGCTGATCCAAGCCTCCCTCTAACCAGAGAAACAAGAATAGATTCCTGCTACTAATAGCAATAAACGCTTTGAAATTTTCCCAAGCGACTTTATTGATATTCCTTTTTTTCTTCTTGAAGGCGAAAAATGAACATAACCCATATTCAAATGTGGATTCAAAAAAATTCACACTATTTGTTCACCTCCATCCCTGAACCTGAGAGAATCCTGAATCTAGAGAAAAATGGATTATCTGGTCTGCCTTCCTCATTTTACAAATAGGGAGCCTGAGGCCCCAGTATGTTAAGTATATTTTCCAAAATCAAACAGGAAAGAATAATATATTAGCAGGGAGATTTTTGGTCTACTGACTCCAAAGCCAGTGGTTCCTTCCAATGGCCAATACTCTTTCCACCATACTAAGATGCTAGGTAAAAGAAAGAAGGAATGTATCAAGTGCCTACCATATGTCAAGCACTGCTCTAATCACTTTATAAGTGTTATATCAATTGACTTTGTGAAGTGGAAATTAGACTTCATCTCCCAGGATTCTCCCTTTGCCCCAAGGTTCCTTTGTTCCCTGTTTGTTTACCTGCATCCTTTATATGATTGTATATAAGTTTTGGGAACTCCTCTCTTTCTCTCTCTTCTTTGTGAGTGGTGAGTGCTCCTTGTGTTCTCTAGCTCTCTAGTTAAATATTAATACATCTTTATAAATATTATACTTCAGAGATATTGAATATCAATTTTAAAATATACAACTTTCACAATAACCCTGAAATTAGTCTCTAATATCCTCCCCACTTTACAAGTAATGAAACGAAGGCAGACAGAGGTTAGATGGTTCAGTGCTCTATCTAAAGATGAACTATTGCTCTTTTTTTCTTTTCTCAAGGAAGGGAAGTCAGCTTAACACTAATGTGACTAGGATCTAACAATTATCAGATCTAATTTAATTCAACATTGATTAATCATGTCTTTGATGTGCAAGTTTAGAGACTTGCTCTGTCTTAGTGGATAGGGCACTGGTTTGGTATTAGAAAGACATGAGTTCAAGTGTTCTTTCTAATACACACGGACTGTGACCATTGGAACATCTCAGAACCCCAGGCATTTCTCTAAGACTATATATTACAAGCAAATCCCTGGTCTGTCTTGGTGGAGAAAGTCATCCACAAAGAAGAAATCATGTCAAAAAAAAAATAACAAACAAAAAATCACCAAGAAAACAAGAAAAAAAACAATGAATAAATAAAAACCTAAAGTATAAGGAGACAAAAGAAATAAATGGAGCATATATAAATATAAAAGCAAAATTGTCCTTACCTAAAAGAATTTACTTTTTCCTGTGATTCATATGCACAGGTAACTGTAATATAAAGTAGGAATGAAAAAGGTAGAGGAAAAAATTTAGATTGTTGTAGGATTATCTGAGGAAGGAAATTAATTGAACAGTACCTGTTTAGACTCTTAAAAAAATATTGAGAATCCCAAAGAGCTTCTGTGTTTTTTTTTAAATTATGGCTATCGTATTTATCATATTAGAAAACAAAACATGGCAGTGCTCTTATAAAATAGTTTTGACATCATAGTTCTTGGAGATAGCTAGAATATAGTTCTAGAATGTATAGAATAGATTATGAACTCCACAGGAAAAAGGAAATTATGTGAGTTAGAATTAGGCAATCATGTGACAGTAATAATAACATTTATTAAGCACTTACTATGTTCCAACAGCCATGCTAAGCTCTGGAACAGTGCTGGGTACAGGTCCCCTCAGTTCAAATTCTTCCTTCATTTATTCATTATATCTTCATAGGCAAATTGCTTTTACCTCTTTCAGCTTCAGCTGTAAAATGGGTATAATAACAGAATTTTATAAGGTGGTTAAAGGATCAAATGAGTAACGTGTATAATGATTTGCAAACTTTAAACACTTTGTTAGTAAGTACTGTAGTATGATTTCTCAAACTTTAGGTTCATAGATTTAAAGCTGGAATCTGAGAAATCATCTAGTTCAACCTTGAAGCTCTTTTTTTACATATGAGGAAACTGAGGCATAAAGGGGTTCAAGGCCTTGTCCTCAGTCACACGTTTAGAAAGTGGAAGAGAGAAAATTTAAACTTAGGCCCTTTGACTCTAGTTTTAGTGTTTTCAAAAGTGAGATTGGCCTTGAAAACTGATTCATTGGTATAAGCTTAATTCTATTGGCTGGCAAGCTATTAACAGCAATATTTTCTTCCAGCTCCTCCCAATGACTGCAGCATAAGATTAGCATTTTTGTTTGTCACATGCCAGACTAACTTAATGTTTGTACTTCAGATGGAAAGTCAGATTTGCATTCCACTCCAAAGTTAATACATTCCATTTCACAGAGTTTTCAAGGATGTCCCAGAATTAGAGGCTATCTTCTCTTTCTAAAGCCTGGACTTGAAAAGATGATCTTTGGAGTATCCCTAAAAAGCCCACCTAGGTCTCCCTCTTTTCCCATTTTAAGCTTTTTCCTCAGCCCTGGAATGGGCTCAGAATTTGGAAGTGCCCAATTCAAATGGGCTGCACACAGGAGCCTTGGTTGGGCTAACTCAGCTTGTTGAATCATGACTTTCCCTGCCTTGATGCTCTGGCAGTTTGATGCCAAGATGCATGTATGGTCAGGCAAGGAATGTAATAAATTACCCAATGACAAGAGGAAACTATGGGGAGGGGGGCAGAGAGATAGAGATGGAGATGGAGAATAAAGACAAATATTTTCTGTACAAGTACACACAGTGCCACGGGGAAGAAATCTTTTCAAACCAAAGGCTGCCTTGCCATAAATGTTTCGATGTGGGAAAATTAGAAACAAGTTGGTGTTTGAGAGTTCAGAGGCTGAACTGAAAGAGTTTGAACCTGATTGGTGTGGCAATTGGGAAATTCTGTCCCTTTTAAAGAGATAAAACTGATTAAATTCTATTCACAAAGGAGGGAAAACTATGATATCCCAAAACCTGGACTGATTCCTTCATTGGAATCAAATGTATTTGTTTACAATCAACAGCTTTAGCTAATACAAATATATATATATATATATATATATATATATATATATATATATATATGTATATATATACATATATATATGGAAGCCCTAGTTTATCATTGATTTTTCCTCTAATTGCTTGTTTCGTTTTCCTGAGTTTCTGAAGAATTGGGTGTGTGTATATTTTTTCTTTCATTGTTCTCATAAGTTTTCATATTTTGAGTTTTCTTTAGGATAAATGGACTTACAGTTCTAGAAAATGTCCATCCTTCCAAGTATTTTTTTCCACAATAAATAGGTTGAATTAATAAAATACCAGAGAAATCTATGGTTATAACTTTATTATGATCATTGGAATATATGTATATATGTATGTACATATATATATGTGTGTGTGTGAATATATAAAATTGCAGTCTAATTTTGGTCTTACTGGATTAAATTGTGAAGAAACTTAAATTTGCCTTGGCTATTTATCCGGAAAAGTGACTGCAAACTGAAAAGAAAAAGACTTTCTGCTCCCCAATTTCTTCACTTACTTACCTGAGGCAGAGGTAGGTGATGAAAAAAAAAATGACTTTGAAGGACCCAAAGGTATTGTTATGCTATGGGGAAAAAACAACAACATTAAAATGTATGGTTTTTAAAGAACCACAGATAGACAAATGCTCATTATCTTTACTGCAGGGTACATTTTCCCTTGGAGAGAATAAATTTTTTTTCATAGAAGCAAATTAATTTTCTCATACGAGCTCTTCTGTTATTACCAGGTTGTTGGTCTGTGTCTGCAAAATGCTAAAAAGGCTCTACAGCATGTCATGTTATTCCAATCAATGAATGAAGAGAGGAAAATTTAGAACTTTTTGGCAATTGGTAGTATGCCTAAATATAGAGCAAAACTTCCTTTCATTAATGGAAAGGAAATGCTAGTTCTAGTCATAGCAGAAAGATTAAAAAACAAAACAAACCCATTATTTGGGAGTTCAGAGTAAGGGCAGAGAATAGAGAATGAAGAGAGGAAATCAAGCAAATAACATCAAAGGTGAAATCCACTTCTGTCTAAAGCATTGATGGGCAAACTTTTTAAAGAGGGGGCCAAAGGAAAGGAAATGCTCATCTGTCAGTCTGTTTCTTTTTTTTTTAAACCCTTAACTTCTGTGTATTGCCTCCTTGGTGGAAGAGTAGTAAGGGTGGGCAATGGGGGTCAAGTGACTTGCCCAGGGTCACACAGCTGGGAAGTGTCTGAGGCCCAATTTGAACCTAGGACCTCCCGTCTCTACGCCTGACTCTCAAACCACTGAGCAACCCAGCTGCCCCCAGTCAGTCTGTTTCTAAGGCAACTCTTTCGAAGTTTCATTGTATTATATCCTACTCGTTGTATTCTTCAGATTAGGAATAATGTCACTCAGCCAGATAGAACATTTCAGCGGGCCGCATCTGGCCCCGGAGGCTGTAGTTTACACATCACTGGTCTAAAGTATATATGACATTTTTGGTTAATGAAGAATAATCTACTAATACCCATTAATAATGAGCAAATTACATACTCCAAAGAAGGAAGGAAACACATTTATTAAGCACCTCCCCTATGCTTTACCAATATTTTCCTATATCATCTTCCCACCAATCTAATGAAGTGGATACAATGATTCCCATTTTATAGCTAATAATAGTGAGGCTGACAAATGTGAAGTTACTTGTCAAGGGTTACACAGCTAGTAATCAACTGAGATTAGATTTCAAGATTGTTCTGAATAAAATTGTAAAGGGCTAAGCAGATTGACCAAATAAAGAAATCCATAGTAGTATATCTTATACACCAAAGACAGCAAGAAAGGAGTGGGGAAAAAAAAAACAGAAAAGAGGGGAAGAAAGAAAAGAGAGAGAGAGAGAGAGAGAGAGAGAGAGAGAGAGAGAGAGAGAGAGAGATTACAGAATAAAAAGAAAAACACATAAATTAGTATTATAGATTAATTAAATCAATAAGTAATTTTGAAGTTATCAGTGGGCAGTTAGGTGATGCAGTGAATAAAGTACAGCACCTAAAGTCAGGAATAGTTCCTGACTTCAAATCTGACCCCAGACATTTATTAGCTGTGTGACCCTAAACAAGTTAATTAACCCTATTTGTCTCAATTTCCTTGTCCATGAAATGATCTGGAGAAGAAAATGGTGAACCACTCTAGTATCTTTGCCAAGAAAACCCCAAATGGGGACACAGAGATTCATTCACAACTGAAATGACTGAACTAGTTGTCCATTCAAAATAAAGCTAAAAGGAGGCTTTCTAAATATAAATGCACAAAACAAAACCAATGCAACCAAAATTAGAAGGGAAATAACAAAAAATCTTGATAACAAAAAACTCTGACAATGTTCTAATTATTGAAATATATAAGGAAATAAATCAATTTACAAAAAATCAAGTCATTCCCCAACCAATAAATGGGCAAGGGACATGAATAGGCAATTTTCAGATAAAGAAATCAAAACTATTAATAAACAAATGAAAAAGTGTTCTAAATCTCTTATAATCAGAGAAATGTAAATCAAAACAACTCTGAGTTCACACCTACCAGACTGGCCATTATGGCAGGAAAAGAAAGTAAATATTGGAGGGGATCTGGCAAAATTGAGACATTAATACATTGTTGGTAGAGTTGTGAATTGATCCAACCATTCTGGATGGCAATTTGGAACTATTCCCAAAGGGCACTAAAAGATTGCCTACCCTTTTATCCAACCATACCACTGCTGGGTTTATGCCCCAAAGAGATCATAAGGAAAAAGACTTGTACAGAAGTATTTATAGCCTCACTCTTTGTGGTGACAAAAAATGGAAAATGAAGGGATGCCCTTCAATTAGGGAATGGTTGAACAAATTGGGGTATCTATTGGTGATGTAATAGTATTGTGCTCAAAGGAATAAAGAACAGGAGGAATTTCATGACAACCAGAACTGGAATGACCTCCAGGAAATGATGCAGAGTGAATGGAGCAGAACCAGGAGAACCTTATAAACAGAGACTGATACACTGTGGTACAATTGAATGTAATGGAATTCTCTCCTAGCAGCAATGCAATGACCCAGGACAATTCTGAGGGATTTATGAGAAAGAATGCTATCCACATCTAGAGAAAGAACTGTGGGAGCATAAACACAGAAGAAAAACAACTGCTTGATCACATGGGTTGATGGGGATATGATTAGGGATGTAGACTCTAAATGATCACCCTAGTGTAAATATCAATAATATGGAAATAGGTCTTGATCAATGACACATGTAAAACCCAGTGGAATTGTGTGTTGGCTACAGGAGGGGAGGGAAAGAACATAAAGCTTGTAACTATGTAAAAATATTCTAAATTAATTAAATAAATAAAATTTTAAAAAATTAAATATAGATGTACAAACCTGACTTGAAGTGCATTATTGCCTTAGTAAATAGGAAAAGAGGCTTTCTAGATAAATTAGAGGATGCTTACTTATCAAATGAAGAATGTGTTTTCTTCTCAAGATAAAAAAATAACTCTATAATGTCATTTATGAAGAAATAGAACTTCACAATGTCTTTGGCATACATTGAACTTCACAAAAACCCTTTTTCAGTGGAACTGAGAAGTGATCCCACCATTTTAGAAAGCAATCTGTAATTATGTTGAAAGAGTTTTAAAATTGTATACTTTTTGACCCAATAATACCACCATTAGGTTTAATTCCTAAGGTGATCAAGGAAAAAGGGAAAGAAATTATATATTCTAAAATATTTATAGCAGCTCTTTTTGAGGTGGCCAAGAATTGAAAACTGACAGGATGTCCATCAATTAAGGAATGGCTGAATAAATTGTGGTATATGTTTGTAATGGAATACTATGGTGCCATAAGAAATGACAAACAAGACAATCACAAAAAATAAAAAGATATATGAAATGATGCAAAGTGAAGTGAGCAGAAACAGAAGAACTTTGTACATAGTATCAACAATAATGATGATCAACTGTGAATGACAACTATTATGCACAAGGTAAAGGATCTAGGACAGTGTTTGCAAAGGTTTTTGAGTTGGAGTGCCCAGAGGGGTGAATTCAAGCCATCTGTGAGTGCCCCCCTCATTATCAGAGAGTGCTTGGTGGCTGGGCAGAGGGGCAGGGCATGCAAAAAATTGTCCTCATGCACTTGGAAGAGGGGGGAAGGAGCAGCTCCCCCTGAGTGCTGGTTAGGTACACATGCCAATACTTTGCCGTTGTTGATCTAGGAAATCTCCTAGGGACTCATAACAAAAAATGATATCTACTACCATAGAAAGAACAGATATAGCCCAAATACAGATTGAAACATACTTTCACTTTCTTTCTTTCATGAATTTTATTCTAGTATAAGAATATATGTTTTGTTTTACAACATGACAAACAGGGAAATATGTGTTATGTGATGATAGATGTACAACCTATATAGTATTACATGCTTTCTTGTGGTGGGTGACAGGAGGAGGAAAAAATGAAAAAATAAATGAGACTTAAATTTTTGGACACAACTAATGTGAGATTTAGTTTCTCTTGGCTAAATATGATCATTACAATTTGTTATATATAACATATATTTTACAATATTTAAGTTACATTCATTATATTATATATAAAAATTTAAAATAAATGGTAACAAAAAAAAAAAAACCTTATTCATAGTAGGTATCACAAGTATTAGCCTGCAGGCAAGGAAATTGAAGTTGAATGTTTGCCCATCATACAGCTAAGTGTCAAAGACAGGATTCATACTTGGGTCTTCTTGACTTTTAAGTCAAGCATCTCATCTACAATGCAGCTCTTCCCACAAAGAATTCTGAACCAGATCTCAAGGGGATTAGCTAAATTCTAAGATGGCCTTCAGAATCCTGGATTCATAGGATTTTCCTATGAGGTTTATCCTATTTTCTGCCCTTGGCATACTTTAAAAGGGCAGTACAAGACATTCTGACCTGGGAATTTCAATTTCATTTGAAGTGAAGCCTCTGTTCTTTTGCCTCAAAGTACATCTAAAGAACCTCATTTGTAGACAAGGGCCAGGGCTCATTGTTATCATCTTGTACTGACCCATAAACTAAGCAGGGTTAGTCATTTAGTGAGAGGCCACAGCAAGGATCACTCTTGTCAGATCGCCGCCTCATTTTAAGTGAGTGTTTGGAGTTGAATGCTTGAGTTTTTTGGAGTCAACTGAAACGGAGGACATTTTTTTAAATTTACATTTGCAGCCTTTTTATGGAAACAAAACCAAAAAGATGTTCTTTACAGTTATGAAGCAATCCATAAATAAATTTCTCCTTAGAGACAGAAATTGTGTCTGAATCGTAATTGTTAGATTGGAAAGAGAGATGATCTTCTTTGTCCCTTAAGAACCAACAGTTATATATTTTCCATATCCTTATGTACTAATATTTTATAGCTTTTATTATATAGGAGTGAGGAGAAATGTTAACAGGAATGACCAAATCTCATCATCCATTACCAACAAGTCATTTGAATAAAGAATATTTTTATACAAGCTATTTCCCCTTTACAAACAATTTTTAATTTCCTTCTATCATTTAAGAAATGGGAAAGATGCCTTTTGCTATTATTTATCTTTCATTTTTGAAGAAAACTAATAAAATCATAGAGTAATATATTGACTTACAGAATTGCACAAAGTTGTCAGCCTCACTCTCTCTTCCAGAATCATCAAAGTATAGTGGCTAAACAAAACAACTGGTGATGGCCCTGGTTGCAATAGGTGTCATTGACATCTTTGATTACTAACCAAGCTGTGTTTCTGTGTTCCAGAGCACGTGCTTCAGCAGCCTTCACAGCTTTTGGAACAATTTTTTTTCTCATCTGGCCATGGATACATCTTTCATCAAATCAATGAAGGCCAGGCAATGTTTAAACAGTCTTTATAAGTCTTTACTAAAGCATGGCAAGAGATAGATCTCTATTCTTTCAGAGTTCCTCTATGGAGGAAATATTAATAGTTCTAGCAAAAGTCAGGAGAAAAGGAGTAACTTGTGCATGGGACTCTCAAAAGTATAAGCTCAGAAATGGGTAGTGATAATTACAATTGTAGGAGGGGAAGGAGGCTAGGGAATGATACCTGACTGGTCACTGAAAAATTGTCCTCATACCACATCCACATACCAAGGACAGTATTGCTATGCTGGGTGATGATAGAACTAAAGAAAGATAAATACGATGCTCCCTTAACATGCTGACCCAGAGCTTACATGCATGTTCTTAATTCCATCTTTCCCCATTGTCTTTACCTATATCTATATCTATATCTATCTATCTATATATATGTATATAGAGATAGATAGATAGATAGATAGATATAGATAGATATAGATATAGATATTTAAAATATATAACTGAAGCTTTGTTCTCATTTATATTGTTATACTCTTTACTGATATCAATCAAGGTGTAAGCCAGCCATCTTACTGTGTGAGGTAGAAGAATATAATAGAGTGTAAGAGAGTTCTAGATTTGGCAGTAGGACAACCTTGGTTAAAAATCTTGCTTTTGATGGTAGATGTATAGATTAGCAAGCCACAACTTTGTGGAATCTTAGTATCTTTATTGTAGGGAAATGATATAACTTTTATAACTGACTCACAGGGTTGTTCTTACAATCAAATTGTCTAATATATGTAAAATGCTTTATAAACTCTAGAGCATTGTGAATCCTTTGTTTGGAGTCAGAGGACTAAGAAGGGAACATTAATAATAACTAGAAACATCCCAGGTCTGCCATTTTCTGCAACATCTGACCTCAAGCAAGTTGACCAATAGCTTCTCTGTAACTCATTTTCCTCCTCTGAAATGTAAGGAGATTGTACCATATAACTTCTAAGTCCTCAAAATCTAATATTGTAAAATGTTTAACATCTGTTCTCAGATGTAGAAGTATCAACCCAAATCCACTAAAAATAAAGTGAATTGTTTTATATATGACAATTTAAAATGGAAGAAATATAAATATCCCACAATTAGGAGAGCAGTTGAATAAATTATATGCCAATATAATGGAATATTAGGTATAACACAATTAAGAGCAAAAAGTATGAATAATATAAGGAAATACAGAAAGAACTTTCTGGAGTAATACAAAGTCAAAAAGGAGAACCAAAAGTTATAGCACATACCAACTATGTATGGCTCTTAAAAAAGAAAAGAGAAGGAAGAAAAAGAAATTGCAAAAATAAATACATGAATAATTGATGGAAACAAAAATGATTGAAAAGTTTCCATTAGATTTTGTACATTAAAATGTACTCATTTAAATGTATTATGTAAGCAAGTTGACTTAAGCTTACAAATGGTTACTATTAAGCAGATTACATTAGAAAGAAAAATCAAAACAACAGAGCTGTCCAGACACTGGAAAGTCTGTCACTGTCATGCTCTTGAAGGCCTTCTCTTCCACAAATATGAAACTTAAAACCTATGCACAGGGTTCTTCAAGGCTATTGTTTCAAAGCCAAATCTTTGCCTGTTATTCTACCAAGTTGGAACTGTCCTCAACATGATGGACAATAGATTATGCATTTGTTATGTTAGGACTGTCATTGTCAAATATGGAGAGGATCATCACTAATATGCTGACCACTATAATTCATGAAGAACCATCTGTGAAGGTGTAGATGGAATGTGATTTATATTGGCTCAGGAAATGTCCACACAGATGCAATAATGGTTCTTTTAAAATATCAAGATATAGATATAGAAAGCTTTTATGGATCACTAATGTGGTAAGCCAAATAAGTGCTGCTTCAATGGATCTCCAAAGAGTGTTTATAATAATAATTCCAATAGCTTACTGTTAATTTTATTAATCACTTTGATCACATGATAATAATTTTACAGTGAAAATTGGCAGGTTAATGGATGAAGAACCCATCTTTCAGTGTGGTAGACCTAGACTCAAATCCTATTTCTGATCCATTTTTAAACTATGTAATCCAGGGGAAGTCACTTTACTTCTCACTGTCTAAAACTATTACTTAAAGAACAGTTTCAGAGATGTTTCCTAATCAGGACTTCTCTCTACCAATGAAATTACGAGTATGAATAATAAAAACAAAAATTATTTTAAATAAAATTAAAAGTAAAATTTTGCAAAATGAAAATCTCTGCTTCAATCTCTTCTAGCTATTAAATAATTTGAAATAACTTTCAATTGCATGAAACTATATGCCATAAAATTCCATCTTTCTTTCTTCATTTGCTTATTTGTGATAGCTTCAAAGCAATCAAGATGTCATCATTGTTTTCTTTATAAAAAATGATCACTCATGTGATGGGAAAAAACCCTAATATTTGTGAAATGCTATCTGACTTGAAATAACAGGCAACAAATTCATTAGTAGATTAAATTCCACATCATAACTGTGAATCACATGCGTGATATCTTGAACACTCTGGCCAATTATGAAATCTGTTCCCTTTTCGATTCACTTTAATTATTCTCCAAGTAGCAGAAGCCACATCTAATCAATTAACACATTAAACAATAAATAAAATCAAGAATGTAAAAAATGGATATTAAGCACTACTGAAATTAACCCATCATCACTGAGATGAATCATCAAGTAGATTGATGAGGCTTCTTTGGGGATTTTTATGAAAAGAGAAAACCAATTACTTTGTTGAAAGAAAGGTGTCAGCACAGTCATATTCAGATGTGACCAAGAGTATTTAAAGATCTTCTTCCTTATGGAATCATTGAATAAGATAAGAAGGCCAATAATACCTTATGATTTATAATGGAAGGAGAAGGGAGGGAGGAGAGGAGTCAGTCAGTCATAAGTATTTACTAAGGTATTGTACTAAGTGCTAGAAATAGAATAAGCATATTAGGTAAATATAGAATAAAAAATGAAAAACATGTACTGGTTGAGAATTATTTAATCACTGGACCATGATAAATCTATGATCAGCTGGAGAGAGAGATTCATATCTTATAATGGTTTCAAATGCAAGTAGAAATGGGGGCCACTAAGCCATATATATAAATATCTATGGACCATATGCTAACTTAGAAAACCAGAAATGTTTACATGCTTATTTTTAATGATAAACTAACATATGAAAATTAGATAGGAACTACATGTTTACTTTTATTTGGGCTGTTTTTGGGAGTGTTATGGACAACATGGCAGCTTACAATTTGCTTATTTGACACCTCTTGCATATAACACATGAGTTTCAGTCTAATGTGCATTGTTTGGTTGGTTCTTTGCCATAGGAATTTATAAAGAACAGACCTCTCTCTTTAAACTCTTTAATATTTTCCCTTTCATTTTTTCATCTTTTCCAGTCTGGTAGATGTGAAATAAAATCTTAGTTATTTTAATACTTATTTTGCATATTATTGTTGTTTTGGGTCACTTTTTCATTAGTGTTGATAGCTTAGATTTCTTTATTAGCAAACCACTTGTTTATATCCTCTGACTCTTTGTTAACTGAGGAATGGCTCTTCTTATTAATTCAAATAAGCTCTTTTTATATCTTAGAGATTAGACTTTTATTAGATAAATTTGCTACAAAGATTTTTCTTTTCCCAATTCTCTCCCTTCTAATTTTAGTTCCACTGCTTTTGTTAGTGCAAAAACGTTTAAAATTTAATCTTCTGTGATGTTTTCTAGTTGTTGTTTGGCCATGAACTCTTCCCCTATTCAAAGATCTGATAATGTCTTCCTTATTCCTTTACAATGTGATCTTTTGTCATCTTTAAATTGAATCTGATATTTGTTTATTGTGTAAGATAATAGTCTAAAACTAACTTCTACCAAACTGCTTTCAAGTTTTCCCAGCAGTTTTTTGTTTGTTTGTTTGTTTTTCAAATAGTGAACCCTCACACTAGTGGTTAGAGTCATTTAACTTTGGTGTGCTCCATTTTCCATACTTGTAAAATGGGACTACTACTTACCTTTTAGGGTTGTTGCAAGAAGAAATCCATTTACTTTACTAGTAGTAGCAATACAATAATCCAGGACACTCCTGAAGGACTTATTAGAAAGAATTCTATCCACATTGAGAGAAAGAACTATGGGAGTAGAAAAATGCAAAAGAAAAGCATATGATTTAACACTTGTATATATGCATATATAATTTGGGGTTTCGACTTTAAAAGATTATAGTAAAAATGGATAATGTGGAAATAGGTATCAAATGATAACATTGGTACAAAACAGTTGAATTGCTAGTTGATTCTGGGAGGGTGTAGGGAAGAGGGGAAGGAAAGAAAATGAATTATGGAAACATGTTTTTAAAAAATGAAGTTTAAATTAAAAAAAGAATAAATCCATTTACTGAATTCTAGGGCTGCACTGCCATTCTTCTCCTAGTCCTCTTCCTGACTTGAAACATCCTATCCTGTCCCAATCAGGTCCATTAATGGTAAGATCTATCCATCTTCTCC
The DNA here is from genome assembly GCF_016433145.1 of Gracilinanus agilis. Taxonomy (NCBI): domain Eukaryota; kingdom Metazoa; phylum Chordata; class Mammalia; order Didelphimorphia; family Didelphidae; genus Gracilinanus; species Gracilinanus agilis. The sequence continues at coordinate 79,674,371 of NC_058134.1, forward strand.
AATTGGCAGATTCTTTCTGAAACCTCCTAAGGTTCCATAAGGCCATGATTCTGATTTCCTCTGGACTTCAAAACCATGCCCCATCATTAGAATCCCTTTATTCCTTCTCTCTGTCCTCACCCCTTTTCATTTTCTTTTGTGTATTGTATCACCCTCATTAGAACACAAGCTCTTTGTATACAGAGACTTTCTCATTTTGCTTCTATTTGTATACCTGGTACCTAGAACAGCACCTGGCACATAGTAAGCACTTAATCAATGATTGCTTTCTCTCTCCCTCCTTCTCTGCCTTTCTTTGCTTCTGGGTACCTAATCTGTTCCATTGATCCACTTCTTAATTTGACGATTCCTGCTTTACAGTATAATTTGAGATCTGGTACTGCTAAACACCCTTCCTGCTAGAGGTAGTTAGGTGACACAGGGAAAAGATGGTTGGATTTTGAGTTAAAAAGACCTGAGTTAAAATTCTAACTCAAAAGTTACTACCTCTGTGACTGTGGGCAAGTAATTTAACTTTGGTCTGCTCTATTTTCCAGATTTGTAAAATGGAATTACTACTTACATTCTAGGGCTATTGTAAGAATAAAATGAGAAAATATTTGTAAGGCTTTTGTAAACTTTAAAGTGACATATAAATGCTAGCAATTTTCAATAAAACTTTTTTTATTATTCCTCTTGAGATTCTTGACATTATTTCAGATGAATATCATTATTATTTTTCTAACTCCATAATTAATAATTTTATAGTTTGATGTTACATTGAATAAGAAAATTAATTTTGGTAGTATTGTCATTTTATAATATTGGCTTAGCCTACTCATGGACTATTAATATTTCTCCAATTCTTTAGATCTATTTTAACTTCAGAAAGAGGACTTCATAGTTGTATTCACATTGTTCTTCTTTGTGTGTGTACATGCTCATGTGTGTCTTAGTAAATAGATTTTTCCTACCTATGGAGGAGAAATCTGTGTAAAAATAAATATATTCCAACCTCTCTAAGCCTCAATTTCATTAAACTCAATTCAACAAACATGTAATATTCACTTACTAGCTTCAACAGTAGTATTTAGGAAAGAAACTGTTTGAGAATGACTTAGAAGTAAATGTAAACAACTGTGTGGATAGAAAAAAGACTAAAGAAGTTTCAGACTCAAGCCCAACCTCTCCCATATACTAATTGTGCACCATTTGACAAATGACTTCTCAGGGCCCCAGGAAGTTCTTTAGGAATATAATTTGCAGAATCACATTGATAGAAGAAGTTTACTCACACCTGGGATTTTCCTACAGCTATGAAATCCCAACAATAGCAAAAGTCAAAGGCTCTGGGGTAGGTGTCATGGATATGAAGGGGAAAAAAAAACACCACTATCAGTGAGATCATACTCTAAAGCAGGAGATTGACATACAACTAGTCCCTCTAGAGGCATTATTAGAGGCATACACAGAGCATGAGTTAAGTGGTTTTCAATGTGGTAGAATATATGGCCCACACTTTCAAATAAAAAATCCTCTGGTAAAAGTTCTCCATAATATCATCCAGGCCTTTTATTCTTACACTTTATACCCCAACACAGTCTCTTCTTTGAATAAAACCCTCTATTCCTCTGCCAGAACATTTTCTTTGGCTATCCCCATGCCTAGAATATTCTCCAACTACATTTCTGCCTCTTGCCCTCCTCCCTGGCTTCTTTCATGTCCCACCTAAAATCCCACTTTATACTGCAAGCCTTTCATAATCCCTCAGTCCCTCTTAATGTTTGTGTCTTTCCTCTCTTGAATATGTAAGGATAGAGAAGTGAGTAAGAGGACCCCACATGAGTAGAAAGGACTCCTCCTGTAGGGAGAGGGGGACTGTCACAGAGTTACTAAAAGGAAGACAGAATACATCTCTAACCACTTTTCCCCTCACCCTTTTCCATGGGAGATTTCCATTCCTTCCAGGAAAGGCAACAAGAAGTAGGGACCAGAAACCATCACTTTTGTTTTCAGTGATAGGGGGTAGCAGGGTAAAAAGATTTCTATCTGTTCCCTTAAATATTTCCAGTCTATTATATTATTGGAATCCATCTAACTTTTAATTATCTTGATACTTCTGGGGAGAAATGGGGATCTCATCCTCTTTATCCAAGGCCCGATTCCTTCCCTAGCTAATAATTCAACAATGAACACATAGTGAATATCAAAGAAAGTCATTTATCCAAATAATAGCAAAATATTAATCAGAGTGGATAAACATGGCATAAAATACACCAGATGATACATAGTGAAGGAATTTTCTCATTGAGAGTGATGTAACTCAGCTCAACCAAGAGAGAGAGTCCTACATCTTACTTAAGAGGAAATTCCACCTGAAGTCCCTAGTGTAGTTACTGAAGGTAGTGATATGCTAGGACGTGCCAGCTTCTTCCATATATTCCCAAAATCTTTTCTTTCAACATATTGATGTAAGGTTGATTTCTTTCATCTTCTGGATTAAAGTTGGAAGCCATTTTGATTCCACATTCAAAAAAGAAGATGCTTGAAGAAGATTCTCCCTTATAAAGTCCCAAATGGGGAGTCTTCAATGAAGAGTCTCCAAAGGGTGACTGGCTGAGAACTTGACAACTCCATTCCACCCCTCATATGCAGCAAAAGACATTAAACTTTGCCATAAAAGAAAATATCCTATATCAATAGGCTTTGGAAGAGAGCTTACAATTTCAAAGCTATTATTGACTGACTCTATCCAGACCTATGAATATAACAAAACAGCATGCATTGAGGACAAAGAAAATATCCAGACTAAATTCACCAGGAAAATCTGAAAAGAGAAAAAGAACCTTTGTAGCAGTAAAGATTATAGAGATGGAAGGTCAAAGCTTAAGGTAATATGTATAGAAAAGTTGAAGATCATATAAGCATCAATTTCCTCATTAATAGAATGTGGCTACTAGCATTTGCACTACCAAATACTCATAGTTATGATTAATAACATAGTTTATAAAGTTTTGCCAATCATTATTATTATTTCCTGATAAATGACATCAGTGTCTTGTCCTCTTCTTCCTTTTCTAACCCACCAAATAAACCTCCCATTCTTTAAAATATACCTTAAATTAGACCTCAGCAGATCTTCCTAAGGCTTTTTACAAGTCACCACAAAAGCTGATTTTTTATTCCCTTTAATATATGTGGTGAGTTTGTGTTTACCAAAGTGTAAAAAGATCTTGTGGCAAACATGGCCAAAGGCATGCCCATATTCTGCTTCTGGTAACATGCCCTTAGTGCTCAAGATAGGAAATTTGTGATGGTACCATTATTATGTTCTCCTTTCCTCTTATGCTTTTCCATATTGCCCTCAGTTAATCAGTTTGAATGCAAAAAAAAAAATTAAACTAATGCTTGGCTGATTTTGGTTATAAAAAATCATTCTGAGCCTTTCAAATGCAACGTTTTACCATTCAATTCCAACCCGAATTCAGATGAATCTGCCACTAGGAGTATTTTCCAATTTCTTAGTTCTGTCCCTATTTTCTAGCTGTGGTCCAAGCTCACTCTAGCACACTGTCTCAGCCCCCCAGTTATTGACAAGGCATTTCCTTTCTCTGCTTTCTTACCTTTGCCCTCTGAGCTCTGAAAAGCCTGGGTAGTAATTGTCACTGAATTTCAACTAATTTGTATCTCTTTTGTGTGCCTGTAATCTCAGATCAAGTTTCCCAAACTGCCTTTTGTTTCAGACATTTTAGGAAGCCCTTATTTTGTGTGAAGATATTTTATTTCACCAATTACATGTAATAATTTTCCACATAAATTTTCTTAAGTTATATGATCCAAATCATCCCCCTCCCCACTCTCAGAGATAAGTAATTTGATCTGGATTTTGCATGTATTATCATGAAAAACATATTTCTATATTGTTCATTTTTGTACGAAAATACTCACAAAAAACCAAAACCTCAAAATAAAAACCCAAATAAACTAAAGTGAAAATTTGTATTCTTTGATCTTCATTTCCCCTCCAAGAGTTCTTTTTCTGGAGGTGGGTACCATTCTTTGTCATAAATCCCTCAGAATTGTCCTGCATCATTGTTTTGTTCATAGTAGCTGTCTTTTATGGTTGATCATTCCACAATATTGCTGTTACTGTGTACAGTGTTCTCCTAGTTCTATTGATTTCACTCTGTATCAGTTCACATAAGTCTCTCCAGCTCTTTCTGAAATCATTCTACTCATCATTTTTTATAGTACAATAATATTCCATTACCATCATATAGCACAATTTTTTCAGCCATTCCCCAATTGATGGAAATCCCCTCAGTTTCCAATTTTTTGCCACCACAAAAAAAGCAGCTATAAATATTTTTGTACAAATGGGTCCTTTACCCTTTTTTGATGTCTTTGAGATACAGACCTCATAGTGGTATTATTGTTCTTTGGATATAGAACAAGTTCTCTTTTAAAAAAATATTTATTTAGAATATTTTTCCATGGTTACAGGATTCATATTCTTTCTCTTCCCTCTTCCCTCCCCTCTCCAAGACCTGACAAGCAATTCTACTGGGTTATAAATGTATCATTGTTCAAAACATAGTTCCATGTTATTCATATTTGCAATAGAGTGAACTTTTAATGACAAAACCCCAATCATATCCCCATTGAACCATGTGATCAATCATATTATTTTCTTCTGTGTTTCTGCTCCTACAGTTCTTTCTCTGGATATGGATAGAGTTCTTTCTCATAAATTCCTCTGGATTGTACTGGATAATTGCATTGTTATTAGAAGAAAAGTCTGTTACATTTGATTATGCCATAATGTATCGATCTCTGCGTACAATGTTCTTCTGGTTCTGATCCTTTCATTCTGTATCACTTCCTAGAGATCTTTCCAGTTCACATGGAATTCCTCCAGTTCATTATTACTTTCAGCACAACAGTATTCCACCACCATCAGATGCCAGAACTAGAACAAGTTCTTCTTAAGGCTAGTTTGTGTACTATACTTGTATCTGCTCCAACCTGAATCCAGTTATTCTAGTCATAATTTTCTATTTTCCTCATTAGCCCCCATCCACCTTCTTTCTTGCCCACTCTCCATTGATACACTTGTTCTCTTTATGAATCTCTTACTGGTGCTCTATTAATTAAACCTCATTGCATTTCAAACATTTGCCTATCTAAAATAAAACCTACATTCAAGTTTTATAACCATCTACAGAAAATTAATATACACTCTATGATGAATCCTAAAAAATTGTATTTTTGTCCCATTCTTAAAGGTATTTTGAGTTTTTTTTTAAATTTCTTTAGCTATTTATCCAAATTAGATCAACACCAAAAGTTTTGGAAGTGGTTCTAATGTAAGGAAATGGCTTGGATCTGTGATTTCTTTGGGAAAGGAATTTCCAAGAGAGGAAACTTCCTCTCCCTCCCACCAGTGAAGGATGAACCTTCTCTACAACTTAAAGCATTTGAAGAGATGTTTCAAACACATTGTCCACTGATCCCTCAAAGATCCTCCAACACTACAGAATCAGATTAAAATGAAATTGCAGAAATATTAAATAAAATAAATAAAAATACAATAAAAACAAGTAATGTTACATTTCAAATATAAGTCAAAATGCATGTAGCAAGGATACTTATATATGTAATAGTTGCCTCTATTTTTATTTGAGTTTAATACTTAGTGAGAATACTTGACCTGAGAGTTGCCTGAGATTAAATACCTAGCCTAAGGGTCATATGCCTGTGTCAGTGGCAGGCTATCAACCTAGATCTTTTGGTATCAAAGTCAGGTTGCTAGGTACCACTGTCTCTTTGGGTATAGCTTTAATGAAAAGATATTTGTTATAATATCTGGAATATAATATACATTTTAGTACAAAGATCTTTAATACATTTTTAATTCAGTGAAGAGATTAAAAAGAACAGAATAATAAAGAAGCAAGTCAGCTCTAAAAGCTACATGTTGAATTTATTACATACTTAAAACTTATTATACAGTCTATTTTAAAAGAAAAGCAAGCTGTACATAATGGAGATTTGCTATTTCATGGTCAGTCCTCTTTTTCAATTCTCAACCTGAAAATGCTGGTTTTATTTGCTAAATTCAGAATTTTTTAATAAAAAAAGCTGTAATTTATCTTTGTCTTCATGATGTATTATTGATTTTTAAAAGTCAACTTTACGTTGGAAAGTAAAAGAGATGGGTCTTTGATTTTTTTTGTCCTCACATGATATGGTAATTGAAAGCATATGTTTCAGAACAAACTTTTCTAATAGATTCCTCTGACCAATGCAGGCTATAAAAGATAGGCATTCTCATTAGCACTTCATTAGAAACAGTTAAAAAGTAAGTCAAAAGAATCATCATAGATGCTGAACGTCTAGTGATTAGATTCAGCATCCTATAGATATAGTCAAGTCTTGCTTGTTTCTACATAACTTGTATCAGGCTGCAATTTTCTTCCTTCTTTCTTTAAAAAAAAATTTTTAAACCCTTACTTTCTGTCTTAGAATCAATACTGTATATTGGTTCCAAGGCAGAAGAGCGGTAAGGGCTAGGCAACAGGGGTTAAGTGACTTGCCCAGGGTCACACAGCTGGGAAGTATCTGAGGTAAAATTTGAACCTAGGACCTCTTGTCTCTAGGCCTGGCTCTCAAATCACTTAGCCACCCAGCTGCCCCCTCCTCTTTCTTTTCTGAAAAGAAATGTTTTTCTTAATCTTTATGTTCCTGGCCTATTCATGTATTATTCAATTTTCAATTTATTTTTTAAAATCTCAAGATTTTACTGATTTTCCTTGAAGTGCAGTGTTTTGAGTGACAATGGATCTTTTCTAGGAGGATCTAGAATTTTAACCTTCTATATAATCAGTCAAATATCTGAGAAGAGATATCTTGAGAATCTCCTTGGTGAATACCTTTGGCAAGCATATATCTCCCTGGTCTGTGACTCACTTGCTATTAATTACTGAAGGGTCACTGAATAAGGTTATTTCTGTTGTTACATATTTCAAGGAATCTTATATAAGTTTTATTTAAGTGTAGAAGAAGAGCTCTCTCCTTGTGGAGAGACTGGTGTTTTGCTCCACTGACTAAACCAGTGTTTAAATGGGTACATGTCTAATATGTGTAAGCATGTATTGTGTACTTGTGTATCTATATGCATACATGTAAAGATAGACTGCATATACTATTTGTGTGGTATATGAGCTTATAATATGTGTGTATATATTGGATGGAGGAGTAGGGAGGGGAGACCCAGAGAATGGAATAAGCATGTCTTTTATTTACAATGTGCCAGGCATTGGGCTAAGCACTTCATGGACATTATCTCATTTGATCACAGCAATGCTGGAAGATAAGTACTATTCTTATCCCTATTTTATAGATGAGGAATCCAAGGTGATTGGAGGCCAAGTGACTTGTTCATATGGCTAGGAAACATCTCAATCAAAATTTGAATTAAAGTCTTCTCCAGTGGACTGTCTAGCTGTTTGTTGTTGATGTTGTTTGTTTTTTTTTTGTTTGTTTGTTTTCCCATTTGTGTTTTGTTTAGTAGTGTGCAAGTTTTACTTGTCATTTGGCCCTGGTTTTTCTAATAAAGTGGCATCAATGTCTTTGACAGGAAAGAGAATTTTTAAAAAAATATTTAAAGATATATTCCAAATTTTAACTATTTACAATCCTCCTTCCATTTTCATTTTCACAAGGGCTTCAGATGCTTTTTTAGCAGATCTCTCACCAAGCTTTCTTTAAATTGAAATTAATTATCCTTGCTTCTTAATACTTAGCAAGTAAAAATGCCAATGCATTCTTTTTTGGATTTTACAAACAAATTTACACTCTAAATCAGTCATACCATATGCTGCCATACTTTTCCCCCTTGGCAAAAGGGTCAAGTATTTGCTGACTAAAGCAGTTCTCTATGCTCTTTATAATTGATGTATATTAATCTTCTATATGAAACAATTATAATCAATGTCAATTTCCCTTCTGCCATCTAGTTCTCATTTTTCAGCATCCATAATTTCTCTAAGTAATTTAGGTCACAGCAATTTAAATTTTATGCCATATCTTTTTCTCATTGATAATTTTTTCTTATAACTTTGTAATAATTTTGATCTTTGTTCCAACAAGTTAGCAGTCTGATTCTGCACAGCGCTGATTTAGGAACAACTTCAATATCAGTCAATGTGTCATTTCCTGTCTATTAGAATATAATCAATTTAATGTTCTGAAATTTTGCTCAGGGCTCAGCACATCTAACACTTAGCAAATCTTTTCTCAAAGAATGTATGTGTGGTATATAGCCTCTAATGTAGAGAGGCCAGGAGCCCGTGACTTAGATGCCTGATAGTAGTAGTGTCCCCAAGACAACTGGTCCTACTTTCAGCCTCGTCTTTGTAGCCATTATAAAGGAGAATAATGATTGTGGAGAAAATATCCACCATTCCCACCAACACCAATATGTCTGTAACAAGAATTCTAGGAACATCAATGCCTCTCATAAAATATGATCTCCTAACAGGCTGCCTGCAGAAGTTACAGCCAAGGAAAGCAACATTTTTAGAAATGTGACCTGGATCCCTCTGAAAGAGATTGTTTCTTTTGCAGTCAAAAATGCTGAAGACTAGAAATGAAAATCCTAAGCACTAAAGTCCTTGGCATTGTCAAATAACAACATCACAAACTAATATGGTTTCATAAATAACATTAAAGAAGAAGCATCACAATCTGTTCTCCACCTCATATATGTGTTATCTCTAAGCTCCATGAGAACATGGACTATGTCACTTTTCCATTTGTATCCCAATCCTTAGTAATTTAACATAGTGCTTTGCAAATATTAATGTGTATTATATATGTTGTTTTACTTGTGTGTATCTGTATGCATACATGCACAGGTTCATATACACTTGTTTATGCTTGTTGTATATACATACATGCATAGACACACTATATACAGATAATGAATTAAGTCCAGAACTAAATGTAAGGAGCAGGATGGATTTGGTTGCACTTGGAAAACTTATTCACTTCTCTTAAGTTTCCTTAGTTTCTTCCTGAAACTCAATCTACCTTTTTTTAAAAACAAAATTTCCAGGGACATTGGATATTTCATGACTGCAAGTAACACAGAGCACTACATTGGGCAAAGAAATAAAGATCAGCATCACTTAAAGGCCAATCGAGAGATACGTGGTGGGTACAAATGGGCTATAACACATTAGAAGTCAGTAATTATCAAGAAGTTGCACAAAGGTAAATATTAATGTCTTTCTGGGGAAAGAAAAATGATCTGCTCTTATGGCAAGAGCCAAAGGATATACCACATCTACCACTGTTATCATCATAATGTCAAGAGAAAATGAGGATGACCCTACCACAATGGATGAACCCTTGAGATAACTGTTTGGAAAAAGACCTAAGTAAGAATTATAAAGGATTGACAGGATTGTTATCAGCACAACAAGAAGGAATATCTAACTTGATGAAACCACGGACTCATCTGAGTATTTCAGTGAACAGCTTTGTCTTCCCTCCTTCCATAAGTTTATATGATTTTATATGTAATTAAATCTACTAGGTATCATTGGGATTCTGCCTCATACAGTAATCTTAAGTTGAAAGATACTAAAATCGTCGGCCTGAATATATGATTATAGATTTTAAAGTTAGACTAGACTTTAAGAAATCATCTTTACTAGTTTCCAGCTCATCCTCCAAAAAAAAGATATCAATGCCTTGATATGCTCAAAAAATGTCCTGGGTTTTCTATGCCTATGCTTTTAGGATCAAACCTCTGATAGTTATGATCAGGCTGAAAATGCTTCAAGAAAAGGCCTAGTGAGATATTTGTATTGATAATATCTGATGAATGATCTGATTGATTGCTGACAAGTCTAAGGTTAGGACAATTCAATGAGGATGATGAATCATTTTAGCCACAGGGATTCTTGAAGACTATTAACCAAGTCAGTGAGGGGTTTCCATCTATGCTAGTGGAGGAAGTATCCATGCCAAAAAATTGATAAATTCTACAAGTATGGACATATTCTTGTTCATATTTAATCTCTTTAGAGCTGAACTCTTAAAAGTGCTTAATGTTCATATATATATATATATATATATTGTGTGTGTGTGTGTGTGTGTGTGTGTGTGTATTTATGGTGGGGGTTTCCTCCTTCTTGGACATATTATGATGTCCATATATATTCATATATCATATATAGATGTATATATCATGACTGGTTGGGTTGTTGTTTTGTTTTGTTTTGTTTCTATCTTCCCAGTGTATATAATATAGCTCTAATCTAGGCACATAGTCAATGCTCTTCCATTTTTCACATTCTCTTCCTCTCCAACTTCCCCTTGCTATCTATACATTACTTTAACTCCTTGTTATTTTAATAACAAGTCTCATCATCAAAAATCTTAGGATACTTATAAACTCTTTAAGATCAGCCACTATTTGTCATTTTGGCTTTGTATCCCCAGTTCCTAGTACAGTGTCTTATACATTTAATGAATATTTGCTGGATTGAATTGAACACTTTTTTACCAAACAGTGCCTAAGAAAAGACCACAGAACTCATTTGCTTCAGTAATTTGTGCAAGAATTTATATTCATAACAGAAACAAAAGTGAGTAGGTTGTATTAAAGTACTAACTCTTGACCTAATCATCCACTGTACAGCTTCATAATGTTCCATTTATGGTGAAACCACAATCCCTGGAGATATTTGAGAATAAGCTAGAAATGTATCACCCCGAAATAGTTTAGGATTCAGGAGGCTCAATGATACATCTGTCATTCTATGATTCTATGGTCTCTGACATAGTTTCTAAGGAGAGACTTCCCAAAGGGGAATTATATGAAAACTATCATAATTAGAGACATTCATCCAAATGGCATTACTGACTCTACTGGGCAATGAAGACTTAAAGAATCAACTGCTCTTTATTTATGATTTTGCCCATACCATAGTAGAGGCCTCCTTAATGGAACTACTTGTTGTTATCATAGCTTGATATATTTTCTCTGACCTTTGAACAACATTGAGCAATATTCACAACAGTGATTCCAACATTTTAATTTTAATCATTAGGTACTGTGAATAGAGAATCAAACTTTTTTTGTCTATCAATCAGCAACTTTTAAATTAATCAATCAAGAACTCAAAGCACCCCTACTTAACATTAAGTATGAGAGTTCACAAGTCACTTGCCAGAGTGGGTGACAACTCCAGAGGCCACTGCCCTGCCCTTGGGCAGTGCTAGGCAAATTGAAAGACTGCTTGGTTCCTGTAAAGTGGAAGAAGGGTCAGGAAGTGATTTGGGAAAAGGACTATAAAAAGTCCTGAACTTCCTGTCCAAGGAACTTCGCTTTTGATCTTCTCCTTGGGACTGCTTCTTTGGAGGATGGCTTCAAAGACTCTGCGTTGATGAGCTGAACTGAAGGAGGAGACTCTTTCCCTGAGTCCTATGTTGGAGTGCTTTCTTTCCTTGCTTCTGGAGAGATTGGTTCCAGAGAGGCCTTCCTATCCTGGAGGAGGCTGCAATGGTGGAATCTTTGCTGAAGACATCACTGGGTCCTCTAGCTAAAGGTTACCAAGCCCTTCTTAGGATGAGCTGGACATCAGAGCAGCAATTAGGGCAATAGGATAGACATTTCTCTAGCCTCTTCTTACATTTCTCCACTTTCACTCTTTCCACCTCTTTGTAAATAAAGCTACTAAAAATCATTTTGACTTAAGCTATAATATTTTTAAATCAGTGGCCACAATATTGCTTTAGAACTTTCACATTAGTATAAAAACCTAAATTTTTCTTACAGTACCAAAGTAGGAGCATACTAGATAGAATTCTAAACTTAGATAGAGGAAGAGTGATATGAGTTTGAATCCTGCTTCAGACATTTACCAACTGCATGACTTCAGGCAAGTCAATTTACCACCAATACCACCTCAGTTTCCTCATCTATAAAATGAAAATAATAGCACCTAATTCATAGGGTTATTGTAAGGATCAAAGGAAATAAATTATATAAAGCTCTTTGCAAGCCTTAAAGTACTATATAAATACAAGTTATTCTTTTTATCATTATAATTTAAAATTCTATTGTTGAACAATTATTTGCTTTCTTTTATATTATAATGTCCATCTACTTTTCAGTGATTAATATTCAACAATATGACAAAAATATATATTTGATTTTTTACTCAGAATATTAGAAGGCCCATGTAGTTTCAAGTTCTTATTTAATATCTGAAAAAGTAGTGGACTTTTGATGGATTGAGAACTAGTAGGTTCAAATCTCACTTTCCATTTTCTCCCTTATCCCTTAATACTATGCAATGACACAGGCAAATCACAATCCCTTCTTGCCCCCAGGTACTATTTTACATAGTTAGAGAGAGTTTCTTTATTGGAGTTCTCAGTGCCAAAGAAGTCATAGATCTAACCCCCCCCCCAAAAAAGTTATCAACTTTCTTTTGTTTAATTAGCTAGACAAAAGGGAAAATAATGATAAAATTAACTAGGAGTGTAATTGAAACTTATACTACATAGTACATGGATGCAACCATCTGGGCTCCCATTGAAATGAGCAAAATATAGCTTCCAACTTGTATGTTCCTGAACAGATGTTTCAAAGCCCACATGAAGGATATGATTCTCTTAAAATAACATACCATTTCCTGGAGCCATCCTAGAAATATCACCAACCAACTGTTAGCAGCTAAATCTTGAAATCACTTTTTTGAATTCAGGTAGACTTTTTCATTCACTCATCCAAGAATCACTTATTAAATGCCTAAAAGGTACTATAAAGGACTGTTTTAAATATGTGGGCCTTCTGTTCTCATAATTATCATGACGGATTTTTAATGGTTCTTTAAGACATTTCATATCTTATCAATTCTAAACCAGGTTCTGTCAACAGCTTTCAGGTTTGCTTCTCTTCATTGAAAGTCTGAGAAAATACTGTCTAAATGCCCTGATAAAGATACTGTCTAAAGACTCCTCTCCCATGACAACTCCAAGTGATGACATCATTTAGGATGTAATCTTAGAGCTATTTAACATGTTATAGGGCTTGTGACTAATAATCGTATATCCATTGTAACAATAAGTATTACTATGGCTTAATTAAAGGAAAAACAAAATCAGACATTGTAATCAAAAGAAAAAAATCTGAGCTAGGAAAAATCAGGAAAAAATGATACTTGCTTGCCTGTTGCTATATAATGTGTGTGTGTGTGTGTGTGTGTGTCTATACACTGTGATTTGTTGTTTTTTTCTCCTCTAATCTTGAAGTGAAGTAAAAAATAAATAATGATAGTTGACATTTAGGTGACTGTAAGGTTTGTGCCAGAATTCTATACATTATTTGATTTGATCCTCAGGGCACCCTTGTGAAACAGGGGCTAAGAGTATTACTATCCCCACTTTACAGATTGGGTAATTGAGGATATCACCCACTGGCACATTATACCCTGTCAGAAAAGGAATTTGAACCCAGGTTTTAAAAATTCATGTGTGGATTTGGAAGCATCCCTAGTCTGGTCAGAGACAATGAAACTTAAAGGTAGTAGTAGTTATGTCATTGTGTTATTGCCTCGTCTAATTTTATTTCAGAAAAGATCCTATCTACCACCATAGAAGGAACAGATGGAGTCTGATTGCCAGTTGAAAGATGTCACTTTTATTTCTTCCATGAATTTTTGTCTAATACAAGCAATATGTGTCTTTTTCACAACATAATGAATATGGAATTATGTATTATATGATAAGATATCTATGACCTATATCATATCACCTGTCTTCTCAGGGAGGTTGGAGTGGTGGAAGGGCCCAGAGCATGGATTGCAAAGTATCAGAAAACAAATATTAAGAAATTGTATTGACATAGTAATATGGAAAAAATAAAATTAATTTTTTTCAAAAAAAGAAGAGATCACACCTTAGTCATTTGATATGGTAGGTAAAGGTCTTCCCATTTCCTCCCTTACCACTTGCCACCACCCCAAAATGGTAGAAGAATGGTAGAAGGCAATTAAGGAAAAGTTTGGGATTTTGAAGACAAAGAACATGAAAATCAGTGGGAAAATTTACATGAGTTAATGGCAAAGAGAAGGACTCAGCCAATCAATCCATAAGAAAGCAGCAATGTTAGAAGCAGGATAGATGGGGATGTTTGAAATTAATGTTAGTACTAGAAGGGACCTCAGACCAATAACCAGGGAAATTTCTTTAATAAATGAGAAACTTAATGGTATAGAGAATTTAAGAGACTTCTACAAAACCATAAAACTAGTGACAAAACTGGAGTAAGAACCTATATTTCCTGATTCCAGAATTTCAGAACACAATGCATAGTGCCATTGACCTCCCTTAAAGTTAAACTTCAAAGGGGTGGGAGGGGATATTACAGTGAGTTTCTCTAATAAAGGTCTTAATTATCAAACACATGGAGAATGGAGTCAAATTCATGAGAATACAAATAGTTCCTCAATTGATAAATGGTCAAAGGATATGAACAGGCATTTTTCAGATCAAGAAATCAAATCTATTTATAGTCATAAGAAAAAAATGCTTAATCACTCTTGATTAGAGACATGTGAATTAAAAAACAAACAGACTCTTAAGTACTATTATAAGGGAAGAGTTGCAAACAAATAAGAGGGTTTGCACAGAGAGCAGGGGCTGGACTGACCCATACATGGACAATCCCAACACCTCTTTCCTTATAATAGTACTAACTCACAAATATAAGATTTCCTAATATGATGTTAAAAGAAGGAAAATGATAACTCTTGGAGGGAATGTGGCAAAATTGGTGCACTAAAGAATTATTAGTGGAGCTGTGAACTGACCCAAACATTCCTTAGAACAATTTGAAACTATGGCCAAAAGGCTATAAAATTATACATACCCATTGATCCAGTAATACCACTACTAAATATATATTCCAAAGTGACCCCACCACCACCAAAAAAAAGAGAAAGGAGAAAAGAACCTTTTTTACACAAAAAATTATAACCACTCTTTTTGTGGTAGCAAAGATTTGGAAAATGATGGAAAGCCTGTTACTTAAGTAACAAATTGTGGCTTATGATTATGGTAGAATACTATTGCACTATAAGAAAGAATGAGTAGCATGATTTCAGAAAAACCTGCAAAGTTCTACATGAACTTATGCAGAGTAAAGTTAGCAGAACCAGAACATTGTATATAGTAACAGCAATATTATATGAGCATCAATATCTATTCTCAGTAATTCAATGATCTCAAATAATTCTGAATGACTTATGATGAAAAATATTATCCACCTCCAAAGAAAGAAGTGATAGTCTGAATGCAAATCAAAACATAAAATCTTCCATATTATTTATTGTATTTGAGTGTATTTTCATTTGGGGGTTTTGATTTTATTTGAGTATTTCCTTATAATATGACCAATATAGAAATATGATTTGCATGATCTTACATGCAACAGATCAAATCATTTACCATTTCAGGGAGTGGGGAAGGGAGACAATCTCAATCTCATAATTTCAGAAAGAGTATATTAAAAATTACCATTACATATAATTGGGGAAAATTTATAAATATTTTTAATCACATTACAAGTTGTTGGTGGGACATAGCTATGAAAAACTTAAAATAAGTTGTTTCCCTATAACAGAATAGAGTCAAATTCAAAGAATTTCTATGGGTAAGGTCTAAGTTGGAGTTTAGGCGGCAGTTATTTGAGCAAACCCAGGGGTGTACCCCAAGACCCAGGCAGTGAAATATTTCTTCAGTGACTATAGAAGACTTACAATAATTTCATCCTTGGCCTGGGGAGTGAAGGGGAAGGAAAATTAGGATCATGGCCCAAAAAACTAGGCTAAGGAAGAGTAAGCAAAGAAACAGGGAGGGCTTGGAAGAGGCTTGGTACTGTCAGAAGTCAAGCCAAACCAAGCTAGTTGTGTAACAGGATATTAGGTACCTATAACTACCTACATGGCCTCTAAGGTTCCTTCCAGTTAAGAAATTCTATGATTCCTTGATTGTCTAATTCGAATAAGGATGATTGTCTAATTTAGAAATTGAGTTATTTTCTTGCTGGAGAAGAATATTTTCTTGACTTGGAAATGACAAAATTCAGTGCTTTACTGCAATCTATTAGGCAAGCATACTATTCTGTTTAAAGTAATAAAAATAAAAGAGGAAGAGATTATGACTTCTAGGGATCATCCAAGAATGGCAAGAAAAACTGTCTCTGATTCTCAGAGTGGTAGATGTGGAAAAGTACTGACAAGACATAATATCCAGTACTAACTTGGGAGTCTCCTGTTTCAAGATTTCCCTGAGAGATCACCCAAGGGGCAAGGGACTCCTCTCATCATCAAGATTGGGAGAGAGATATTTTTCTCCCAGAATTCTTTGTACTAATCAGACTATGGTCTAACTAATGAATCAGGTTTAGGGATTCCTCTGCTTAGGGCCCATAATACCCTGAGGCTTGATGAGTTTTTGGTGACTAATTTTGCTCTGAGACCAGACTACAATGTTCCCCCAATACAAGCTACAACTAGAAAGCTGATTGTATCATGGTAAAAGCATAAAGGAAATTACCAACTATGAAGACATCTGAAATTACAAATGAAATTGAGAATTTTATTCCTTATACATCAAAGAATTTTGATTGAGGGCTTATTCCATATGACACTGAAGTGACAAAGGAAGATATGATTTTATGTCTGTACATATATATATACACATATATATGTGGTTATAAACATATTAACACAGAAGTATAGATAAATATGTGGGATAACTTCAAAATAAAGTTCTTTCAATTAATGTGAAAAGAACAGGAGGCCCCAAATATTACATTCAGAAACTCAACCATGGAACATAGAAACACCATGACAGAAGCATGCTTAATTGGCACTCCAATTTCTGTAATAAAAACAATGATATGCACCAAATTTCCAAAATTAATGATTTTCCCCCAAGCTTTTGAGAAAATTAGGAGTGATGATATAAAATAAAATAGGTATTCATCTCCTACTTTTCCTAGATTTTTATACATGTTCTATTTCACTACTAAATATATTAGTATGTTTCTCCAAAATTAAAAATAATGATTCCAAAAATCTAGAAAGCCATTTAAGAAATAGTATGAAATGAAAAGAATCAATCTGGGGAAGTAGTATATGCACACTTAGGAGAGTATGAAAAGAAAAAGCTATAAAAATTAATTGATGAAGACTTGTGATAGGAACTTGGAGGAACTGAAGTGTTATGATATTTTCTATAATGAAATGAAATTATTTCATGGTAAAAAGTTACTAACCATGTTTATTAGTAGGCATTGATGTTTCTTATTAATTTTAATAAAATATATTTGAAAGAAATTCAACCTCATTTTTCATATTTTCTTAACAGTGAAGAAGACTAGTTTGATTTCAAACCTCTCTCAACATATAAAGAAATGAAAGAAAGGAGATATTTCTATTTATGTAGAGAGTTCAGATGGAGAAAAAATGTATTACATGTAAGATTACATTAAAGTGTGGATATTTTATCTAATAGGAACTAGAAAATGAAAAATGAAATGAAATGTCAAGAACATAATTTAGCCTTGGGAAATATATATCTGGGTCTTTCCTAAATCTTTTGCATAGAGATTTCCAAATGACTTAGAAAAGTGTGCCTTTTATTATTACTGGGCAGCAAATCAGTAGAAATAATATTCTGCTTTTAAAACAACTAAGAGTGATACCTCCTTGATTAATTTTACATACTCTATGTCATGGATTGAGAGCTAGAAGGGATTTGTTCTGTTCTTGTCCAAAAATCTGTGGAAAGTGAGGTCCAGGGAAGATTACTTATTCAAGGTCACATTAATAGGTCCACAAGAAAGAATTTGAACACAGATCTTTTTTGACTCCAAGTCCATCTATCATGTATACTGTCTTCCATGTCTCATTCTCAAAGCCAAAACACTCACAAAGAACATTCTTCCTACCACATGTTAACATTTAGTGTTGTGGAATGAGTTTTGGCTCTTGGAGTTAGAGGATATAATTTTGAATCCCAGCTCTTCCAAGGAGAGTTTGCATGACCTTGGGCAAACCTTTCTAAGCCTTAGTTTCTTCATTTGTAAAGTGAAAGAATTAGACTTGATAATCTTTTATGATATGTTTTATTTCTTCTTTGTTTATTTGTCTTAAATCTTTACCTTCTGTCTTAGAATCAATACTGGGTTTTGGTTCTAAGGCAGAAGAGTGATAAAGGCTAGGCAATGGGATTAAGTGACTTGCTCAGGGTCACACAGCTAGGAAGTATATGAGGCCAAATTTTAACCCAGTTCCTCACATCTCTAGGCCTGGTTCTCAATCTACTGAATCATCTAGCTGCTCTCTATGATATATTTCATTTCTAAATCGTTTCATCCTGACCTATTGAATTTCTACTTTTTATGATAAAATATCCCACAAAATATCATCAAAAACAAAAATCAGAAAGATGCCAATTTCATTTTTTTTTGCATTCCCCCTCACTTTCTTTGTCTAGAAGCAAAATTTATAGATTGATATATTTATTTGAATTTGTATATACTCCAGACACTCAACTACTCATCTTTTCCATCAAATCCCACTTCTATTAAAAAAAAACTGGAACTAAAAGTTGAACAGTTTAGTTTTTTGGTAGAATTGTTTTTGTGTTTCGTAAGCAGAGTCTTACCTGTAAAATTGTGAATAACATTAATTCTTGCCAAAGTAAAGCTGGCAAAAAAACCAATGTGAAAAATTAATTCCAACAACTTTGCCCTTATAAATAGGAACCTTTATAATAAACAGTCACATTTAATGACCAAAGAGAAGAAAACAAATTTGGTTTCTGAACTTTTGAGACACTTTATACAAGTCCAGTATTTTCATTATTTGACATGTTTTGTAGCCCCGCTTAGCATGCAGAATTGGACACGTGAGGATCCAGATAAACAACAGATTATCAGAAATTCTTCAGCCTGTAAAATGAAGATTGGAATGTTCCATACACAGGCAATAGGCTTTCCCATAAGAATTTGGGCTAATATCTGTTCCTCTGAGGGTCATAAATATCATGAACTAGTTTGGAGCAGCCCTGATCTTCTCTTACACAGTACAAGACAGTAATTCTTACCGCTTTGGTGGTACCATGCAACATTATGCTGTATTAAGGATATTAGACTGAGATGAAAGTTAAGATTCTGGTTTAAAAACATTGAAATGCATTAATTAAAAAGTACTGATCTCATTAGTTAATTAGTATCTGTCCCTGCTCCCTCCACCACTCTCCAGGGGATACTTGAGAGTTGCAAGGTTTTACTGATATCTCTTTAAAATCAAGACTAAGTTCAAGACACAGAAGATTATTTTTTAACCATTATATATCTTAAAAGTTATTACTTCTGATATCAGATGCACCTGAATCAAACAGGCATTTATTAAATGCCTACTATATACTAAGCTCTGTTATTAGTGTTAGGAATTCAAATACAAGAATGGAAATAATCCTTACTTCAAGGAGTTTATATTTATATCCAAGTCACATTTCATCCCTCTCCCCTGTCGTGTAAATTCTTTTAAACCAGAGACTATTTTCTTTGTTAGGCATTATATCCCAATACCTAAGATCATTCCTTGCACACAGCAGTTCTTTTAACAAATGTTGAATTTGTTCACAGAAATGATAAAGTAAAACAATTGCCCCAGGAAATTTGGTAGGTTTAGAATCCAATTATTTTCTCTTAGATATACCTTAGTCTCTAAGGTCTATATTAACTCTGTCCCTTGTACCACCTTCCTAAAGGGGTTTTATAATAACCAGGTAGAACTGGGTGGGTTAATTAATTAGATTGACATTATTTTCAGAAGTCAGGGACAAAGAACTGCCTTAGAAAGAATGATCTGCTTCCTGCCTGGAGGTTTTGCCTAGAGCAGAAGTTAGAGATAAAGTGATTAAGAGTACTGACTCATGCTACACTACATATATGTATGTCATCATTAGGTTTGATATATTTTGTTGAAAATACTGGCTTAATATTTTTTTTTACGATGCATTTTTTCTTAGGAAAAAAACTGCATTAATGCAGCTTCCTTAAAAGTTAAACAAAAAATTCTGGTAACAAAAGTTCCACATAATAAATGACCAGAGCATAAAGGATCCCCAAACTTGGTTGTAATGAAAGTGACTTCCAATTTGCCAGGAGCTGAAGGGCAGCAAAGCATTTCCATAAGAACCCACACTTTAATTTTCTTTTTCTTGGAAACCCGTAGCAAGACCATGATCATGAGTTAAGCTTGTGTTTTTGTTGCTTGTTTTGGTTTTGGTTTGGTTTAGGGTTTTTTTGGTAATAGCTAAATAGAAACTGCTACTTTGGGTTCCTTAGTTCTAAAAGACAGTAGTTTCCCATCTTGTTCCACATATTATTGCTGCATCAATATGAAAACCTATAGATATATAGTTAGGGCTTAAATAAAGGCAGCTAGTTATTGGGAGAACTATGGCCTGTTACCCTATGAAATCTTAGAGAAAATAACTTTGAATATCATTTCTCTGCAACCTTTACATACACACTCACCCAACCTTCATCTTCAGAGATCAAGTTTTGAAGATTCTTAAGAAAAAGGAGCAAGAATACAGAAGAATATAAGAGAATTCTCACTCATGCATTATGTGTTATCTTCATATAAGAGTGAGAGCAGTTAGGTGGCACAAGGGATGGAATTCCAGGTATGGAGCCAGGAAGGTTCAACTTACTAAATTCAAATCTGGCCTCAGACACTTCCTCACTGTGTGACCCTGGTCAAGTCACTTAATCTTATTTGCATGGGTTTTCCTCATGTATAAAGTGAACTGGAGAAGAAAATGGCACCCCACCCCAGGATCTTTGCCAAGAAAACCACAAAATGAGTCACTAGGAGGTAGCTACAAATGCACAATGTAAACAAGAATGAAATGACATTAGTTAAGATATATTATAGTAGTAGTAGTAGATTTATTTCACTGAATAATGCATTTCTTTTCAACCAGTCCTCTTGTAACTGGGTACAATGGAAAGAGTAGAAAGAAGGAAGGAAAGCAGTATTTATTAATCATCTATTGTGTGTCTAGCACTGTGCTGGGAAGGAGATTTGGACTTGGTTAAAATCCTTGCTCTGACAATTTCTAGTTAGTTGTTTAGCCAAGCTGCATATTAGCTCTGAACTTCAGTTTCCTTATTGGAAGAATGGGGAAAAAGACACGTATGAAACCTATTCCACAGGTTATTTATTGTGAGGCTCCAAAGAGATTATGTACCTTGAGTGTGTTAAATCTTTAGATGTTTATATAAATGTCAATCATCATAGCCAAAGTCTCCATGTATGAAATATCTTAGCTCAAGTGGAATTTACTATTTAAGATATTTTCTGATCCCCTGTACCCCACCACAAGTTGTGAGTACTCCTCCTGCTACTACAAGAAAATATTTTGAATTTCCTTTCTCTCTGTTTCAGATTTGCTTATCTGTGTTCATAATGTTACCTTCTCCAGATCAGTCACTCTATGCAAAATGCAAGTTCCCTGAAAACAGGGACATTGATTTTTCATCTTCGTGTTTCCACTCTTTTCTATACTGCTGACACATAATATGTGCTTCATCCGTAGATGCCTGTTTCATTGAATTAACACTAACTTAATACACTACAGGTACATAATTTCTGAAAAACTCTGAAAAGATAGAACTACTCTATGGTACCTTGTTCTTCTTGTTGGTTAATAGAAAGGATCTTAGAAGGTGGTATAGTGGAGAGAGGGCTGGAATGGGAGATGGGAAGGTCTGAACTTGAATCTTGCTTAAATTTTAACTATTTAGTCACAATTTCATTCAGCCTCAATTTGCACTTTTGTAAAATTATGATAATAATAGCATCAACCTCTCAGAATGGTTGTGTGTAAGAAATGAGGTAATATATGTAAAAAACTCTAAATGTCTCAAATGTTGTTACTGCTCAGTCATTTTTCAGTTGTGTCCAACTCTTCATGACCCTATTTCAGGTTTTCTTGGAAAAGATATAGAATAGTTCCCATTTCCTACTTCAGCTCCTTTTACAGATGAGGCAAGTAAGGTAAACAGGATTAAATGACTTATCTAGGACCACACAGCTAATGAGTGTCTGAGGTCAGATTTGAACTCATGAAGATGAGTTTTTCTGTCTCTGGGCCCATCACCCTAGATACACTGCCAAATTGATATATAAATATTAGTTATTATTATAATCTATTCCAAACCCTTGCTTTAGAGATGAGGAAATTACATGTTAAGTAACTTGCCTGCGTGAGAAAATTGAGATTAGTGTACCAAGTGGTTAATTGAGGTAATTGAGTGAACCATACTGACTGTATCTTGTGACTCAATTCTAGAACCACCTTAGTTCCTTTTCTATGCAATTACTTGTCTAGGCCAGCTACTGTCTTGTGACCAAAGTTAATTCAGTTGTGGGAATTGGGGGAAAATGTTATTGCATTGCTTGAATGAAGCCCTGCATGACTAGAAAACTGGACCACCCAGACCCCAAGGACCTAGGTTCTGCTGACTAGAAACCCAGTGACACCCAAAGACTGACAGGAAGAATTTTCTCATCATTGTACATCTCAAGTATCCTATATGTCTTCTCTGAAAATTGATGCCATAATGATCCATCCAGTATTGTTTCCATGTTCCTGTGCTTGATTACAAATACTTGGGGAGGAGCAGAACACTGTTTTTCTCATTTCAGAAAATTGCACCTGTTCTCTCCCCCCCCCCTCCACCCAACTAGGAAAGTCCCTATTCTCTTATCCAATTAGAAATGAGTAGCTAATGCTGTGTTGTTCCTTTTACTTAACTGGATTTATTTGATTATTTTTAATATATAAAAGTATGTCACCTCCTATATTCAGGGTCCAACCCCAAACTAGTCCTGGTATGTTAGACAATTGGCTTGCATTGCTTAATAAATCGATATACTCTGAAGATCAAACTTTGTTTCCTCATTCATTCCATTTTTTGTTCATTCTATCAAGTGTTCATTTTACTTGAAATCAACAGGTAGTGAGACTGAGGCTTCCACATCCAATTCTCTCATTCTAAATCACTGTGACATGATTAAAGGTAGACTACTGGAGTTCTATTGTGCCTACTTGTTTCTTACTCCTTAAACGGGCTTTTACAATATTTGTCTACCTACATGCTGAAGAAGGAGCAACCAAATTATTATGATCACACACATACACACACGCTGCTTTGCATTTATGGCACATATCATTTGTCCCTGGAGTGTTCCAATGACTTTAGTTTTCTCCTTTAAATCTAATCAATCATCACTGCATCATTGTGAACCAAACAAAGGGCAAAGCCTAGTTATTATGTTTTTACAGAGACAAAGGAAAATTATGTCCTTTGGCTGGTGTCAGCCAGACAGCTAATGACAAAGCAATGAAGAGGGACTTGGTATGATGATTTGTTGTTATCAACAGGCACTAATCAAGCATCCACAGCCACTGTATTGGCTGCAATTTCAAGGAAGTTAAATAGATAGCTCCCTGCCCTGTAGGAGCTTATTATCTAAAAAACAATTTTTAAAAAATCTGTCATGCTCTTCAATGAAAATATGTATCATGAACAGACACATAATGGATGCTCTCTGCTTCATCTTGTATATCTTATTATTGCAAACAACAAATCTGATCATTTTACCTGGTGTCACAACCTGGTGTCACCACTGAGCTGCCTGCCATTTGGGGAAAACCACTGGAATCAGTTTCTCTCTGGTTTGTTGGGTTTATCTTTACACAGCATTGGGAATAGGAACTGGACCTGAGATTTCATTAGAATGGCAAATTTTCAGGTAATGAAACTCTTTGCCACAATTTAAAGCCTTAGTCGCCTAGTACAATGAAAGGTTAAGAGTTTTATCCAGCTCAGGTCACTTAGCAAGTATAGGCATTACACAGAGGAACTTAGACCTCCATCTTCCTTGTTTAAACACATTGCTTATAATCATAAATGATTTCCTTTTCTTGCCAATGCACACTGACAGTTTATTTATTTTTTTTCTCTTTTCAAAAGTGTTTGGCATATCACAAAGCAAGTTAATTGCATGCTGAAAATCTGGGTGGCTTTTATAAAAAACTATAGCCATCTGTCCCTCTTTTCCATTATTCGCCTAATATGTCCACTTTCCCTAGACAGAGAATTAATTTATACCTCTGTAGCACTCAGCTGAGTGAATGTGCACACACACACACACACACACACACACACACACACACACACATACACACACACATCCCTCCACCCAATTCTTCCAGAGAGAAGCCTGAGATTGTATGATTACAATGGAACAATCTCTTATAACTGCAAAAGGCTAAATAGGGTATGATAACTTTCCAAGTTTAAATATGCTTTCTGCTATAAAAGTCTGAATTGCACCACAATGTGTATGCCTACTGACTTGGAATGACACTAGATGTCTGAGGGAAACCAAATAGGAATAATACAAGAGTGTCCAAATTTTAAATATTATTTTATGCTAATAGAGCAAGCAAGGAGAGATTAAATAAAAATGTGCCCTAGTATTGGTCATTTTCATCCTCCTCCATACAATAATGATCTCTGACTTTGATGGATCCCTAATTTCATCTGTGCAGGCTCTCCAGAAGCCAATTAAAATCACACCTCTTCTGCTAATTCACATCCTATGTGATTTTTATCCATGTTCTCCCACAAATCTCGCATAAAGGATTTGCCCAACCTGCCGAAGGCCAATCTCTGGCTAATTTAGTATGTCAGGGATAGTAATGTAGAGCACTTGGGCGGTCTCTCATTCTCGATGGACAATTAATCTGTGTCTTTCTCTGGTCACAAATATGTTTGGTGAGGTTTTTTTTCTACTTTTGCTTGCACAGAAGTCATTATTGGTAGCATTCTTATGTCCACCATGTATTTTTCTTATTTCTGCTGTCTTTTGGATCACTTTATAATTTTGATTCTTTGATAGTGTGGTATTCCAAGCTATGTAATTATATGTTTAACATATATTATCAATAATGAGCAAATATATGGAATGTATACTATAGAAACAGTATAATATGTATCATTATATAAATATTTCATAATAGATTGCTATATGATGTATCATTACATAGTCTATATTATCTTATATATAATCATTAGTAGAATATCAGCAGTAAATAAGGGCATGTATAGCATTCTATGGGGCACAGAGTGAGCTGGAATCATTGAAAGCATCATTTTAGCAGTTTAATCCATTATCAATATTTGGGGCTCAATTCATTGTTAACTTAAAGCAACTGTCAAAATTGATGACAGATAAGTGGTTGAGCCAGTTGAATGGGATAGCATGGTTAATATACCTTTTTCATCCATTTTCTTCCTCACTGTGCATGGCCAGGCCAAACCCTCCTTAATTTAACTTTAGATTTCACCCAAGAGGTCATGTAGTTCCAAAGCTCACTGCTTTAGGATGTAGTAACTATCATCTAGGGATCCAAAAAGGAATATTTGGGGAAATTCTTTCCTCTTAAGATGAAAAAAGGCAGGAAACAAGTATGTATTTATCACCTACTATATGTCAAGCATTGTGCTAAATGCTTTACAAATATTATCTCATTTGATAATCCCAACCACCTTGGGAAGCAGGTCTTATAATCCCCATATTACAGTTCAGGAAACCGAGGCAGACAAAAGTTAAATGATATGTCCAGTGACAGCTAGATACTATGTGAGGTCATTTTTGAGCTGAGAGCTTCCTGATTATAAGCCCATTATTCTATCCACCTTGCTCCCTAGCTTTCCCTCAAAAGAATAAGGATGTGTTTATTTGTTGAAATACTATTATTTTCTAAACTTCTCAGCATTTCATGTCAATGGAAAAATCTTAGTGAGAGAATCTGTATTTTATCCCCCAGGACCAACTATTTTGCTTGTGCTAACAGACAAGCAGTCCTCTACTGCAAGTGAAAGAATCATGTCAATTTGCCAGATAATTTAGGAAAACGAAAACATCTTTTTGTCCCATCCATCTAGTCTCTTAAGCCCATTATCCGTTTTTAATGGAGATCAGTAAACTTGGGATACATAGGTGAGAATTCTGTGTTTTAAAAGTTTTAATGCCATCTCTAAAAACGTCATTTCCGTCTCGTTAGTTGAGAAAAGCAAGAGAGAATATTGATTTGAGATTAGTCACACTGCCTAACATACATAAAGTCTGACCAGAAACACAATGTTATTCCTCCTGAAAACAATATCAAAGTATTCTCTCCATATAAAATGGCTTCAAATGTCCACTGTTGTCTGCCTGTTAAAATTTCATGCAGGAAACAAAGTGACAAATTTGTAAAAATTATATTTCTGGGCTTCCTGGAAGGCACTAAGAGAATAATACAAGCCTTGGGCTTGAAGTGTTGTTAAAAGAAGCCTCAGACAAAGGACTATAGAGGTTGTATTGGGAATACACAACATCCCTGTTAAGACAAAGTATAATTTCCTGTCAATGTCTCCACCACTCAACCTGGAAGGCTACGTGCTCAGACAACCCAGTGAATCAGTGAACCCAGGCTTGTGATCCCCATGACAAACTTCCTTGACTTCAGTTCTGTCAAACCTTTTTCCCCCTAAATCTTAACTCATTCTCATTTCCCCTGGTTTTCAAAGACTAACATGTCCTATCATGAGTAAGCAGGTTTATCATGATGTGCTTTATATCTTAATAGATAGCAAGGCTATTACAAATCTAACCCTGTCTTTATTTCATTCACAAGGGAAGTGGGTTGGTCTAAGAATATGGCAATGGTCTGAATATGCTTTACAAAGGTTGAGGGAACTGGAGAACCCACACAGGTACATTCCTACACTTGTGCCACAATATCCTGCCAAGTTTGTCCTTATAGGGAAATGGGATCATAGGATTAGAATGAGAACGGATTTTCTTTCTTTTTTTTTTAAACCCTTCCCTTCTGTCTTAAAATCGACAGAAGGGAAGGGTTTAAAAAATACTTTGTATTGATTCTAAGACAGAATAGTAGTAAGGACATGAGAAGAGATTTTCAAGCTCTTCCAGTTCAATGTCTAGTCCTAAGAAAGAAAGGAACAGAAATAAAAAAATCTTGATTTGGAGACAGCCAACCTGGGATCAAATTCTACCACTGTCTCTTATTTAGTATTTGTGCCTCTTCCACCTTTTCTAAAGTCTCTCATTTCACAATTGAGGAAACTAAGGCCCCGGAAAGACAAAACATGTGCTCAAGATCACACATGGAGTGAATAACAGAGCTGATATTCATGACCTAGGTCTTCTGTCTCCAGACCATGAGAGTGTATTTTTTTGTTATCTCATGTCAAAGTGTGCTTAGACAGCATGGAAAGGCGCTTCCTGGGAACCATGAATAGATGCAGGAATTCTGAAACACAGTATCTGATATAAAATAGAAAGTATAATAAATTTTGCCTGGGCACTGCCCAACACCACCATGTTCAATCTTCTGTCTGAAATGAGGTAATTCTATGTAACAGTAGCACAATACTGCCAGCAAGACACTAATTAGAGATAAAAAGATAAAAAAACAGTGTAGTCTGATAAAATGTAAAGAACACAGCACTGAGAATCAATATACATAAGTTTTAGTTTAGATTTTCTACTAACTAACTGAGTGACCTTGGGGAAGTTATTTAATTTCTTTGTCACACAGGATCCTTATCTGAAAATACATGAGTTGACAACCTCAGAGTAAGAGCAGTTGCTAAAGTATACTGACAAATAATAGAAATCAAAATTCCATTCTAAATTAATTAAGGTGCAATTAGAAATGAAGCAAGTAGGATAATAGGCTACCCTTAATTTCTTTGAACAGCTCTAAAAAAAAAATCCATGATTCTTAGTGTTCCTCTAACTTGTATGCCTAAATAGATTTGAAATTCAGACTAAAACAATGACTGTGAGTCATCCTTCTACAACCCATTATCTGCTGAGTATTCAGTTAATCACTGGCAAAGTAGATACCTCAGTTGCCAAAGACTCCATTCAAAAGAAAAATCCTTAATTCAAATCAGCAAGAAGAAAGTTCTTAATCAAGCTATAAAATTCCATTTCTTTGAGGGGTTTTCTTCCTGATTGGCTGGTTTCTCCTTGAAGCTCCATTTTCAGGAGGAAGTTCTGACCACCTAATTGTTCATTCCTCTCGAGGCTGCAGTCTTCTTGGCAGGACCTTCTCTATCATATCATAGAAACCTCTTCACCCTAGAAGGTCATTCCACTTCTGTACTACTCACTTGAGAGTTTCCTTTAACCATTTTTTCCTACCATGTTGCAGAAACAGGTTTCTTCACCATCTTACCTTTTCTGCATTCTTTCTATAATGTGTAAGCTCTTTAAGGGTTTGGCATTATTGCAGTTGTTCTTCAGTCATGTCTGACTCTTTGTGCCTCCATTTTGGGTTTTCTTGGCAAAGATACTGGAGTGGTTTCCCATATCCTTCTCTAGTACATATTACAGATGAAGAAACTGAGGCAAACAAGGTTAAGTGTCTGAAGTTGACTCCAGGTCTGAAGCTCAATCCACTGCACCACCCAGCTGCCCCTCTATAAGAGTAGGAGTTGTCTTAAATTCTGTTATTTCTCTATCCTCAGTACCTAGCACAATACCTGGCACAAAGTAAACATTTAATAACTATCTCCTGGGATACCTCTATACAGTGATTGTTATGTACATTGGAACAGCATGACTTCATTTAAGAGCCATTTCTGGTTATTGCTGTATTCACTGTAGCCTCAAGTATAGATCGTTAGATCTGCAGTCAAGAAGTTCTAAGTTCAAATTCTGTCTCAGACATTAGTTATGTGCCCCTGGACCAGAAATTTAATAATTAATATGAATGTATTTCCTGTAAAATTGGGACAATAAGACCCATAGTAATTACCTGATAGTTTTTTAGGATTATATGATATAAAATAATTTGTGCTTTGCAATACAAAATGATATTCAATTATTATTTACCATTTCGATAGATATCAATAGATAGATATCCAGGTATGGGAGTCCTGGTTGGGAGTCCCTTTGATTGCTTCCTTTTAAATAATCATTAATCGCTTTGTGTATATAAAATTTTCACAGAGATCATACCTGATTCTGATATTGGTAACTCTAAGAAAAATAATGAATTCATGAACTTAGCAGATTGTTTATTAATACAATATAAAAATTTGGAGCAAGTACATGGATCTGGCCAGTACTGTTTATTCTAACTGTGGCTTCCAAATCAATCTAAATTTTGATATTCTACATGCATGTACCAGGGTCCCTGCCATGGGCACAAGTTGTCACTGGTGCCAGGCTCATTTTTCATGGTATCAGAAGTGTTAAGTCAGGAGTATGATGGGTTGTTTAGGTGAACAGTATGAAATGAGACAAGAATGGATTAGTTAGAAGTGATACAGCCAGACTTAAGAAAAGAGGGTTTGAACAAACACAGTCAAGGATAGAGTGGCATGTGGTTTCCCTTGCCTTCATCATCCCGCAGGACAATATACTGGGTGGTGGTACTGGATAGAACTTCTGATTGAAGGTCCAGTTCCATGAGGGGCCCTAGTTTACACAGGATTTTCAGGTAAAGGCTCTGCTATAGCATCATGACCTTTGTGGGGTGATGGGTTCAGAGAACATGGACCAGCATCAAAATGGGGCTTTCTAAAAATTAACCAGAAAAGCCTTCTTAAGATGAGAAAAGTAGTCTTGTAATACCATCATATAAATGAACTTGCTCGAGAGTTTTTGCAGCTATTTCCACCAAGAAATGAGTTATGATTTTGTAAGATTAAAATTGTGAGACTGGCTGTAAATTTTATTATTTTATTAATCAGAACGGAAAGATGAGCTTCCATTTTGCTAACTAAGGCCTAAAGCTCCTTACCCCAGCTAGCACCTCTTGCATCTGCTCTATATCTGTCCTGGAAGCCAAAAGCCTATCTCCTTCCATATGTAGTCTTTTAAGTTCAACTAGCTTCTTCTCCCTTTGTAGCAGCATTGTGTACTGATGTTCAGACTGCCTTCTGAGCACTGGGGATGTTTAGGATGATGCCAGACACCTAGTCTATGTTGAGGATAGCCATATAGGCTATATTCATGGAATTCCAAAACTTGGTGGATGCTGGGAAGGTGGATGGAGCTATTTTTCCTCACTCAGTTTAAACTTTAAGCATACCAGATATGCATGAAAAGAAGTAGGACTAGGAATCCTCCTCTAACTCTTCTAGTTATTTAAAGATAAGTTTTATCAGTCCAGAAGAAGACTTTTTCTTTTTTTTAAGCAACAGGATAAACCTAGGAAAAACCTTGATATAGTCAACACTTATTTGTAACATCTCTCTATCTTCTTGTCCAGTGGACTCAGCCACCAACACATATAACCACCAATAAATGTTAAAGGCTTGCAATCTACTCTTTGGCTGCCCAGGGCTTCATCTCACAATAATACTTGCCCTCAAAGCAGCTAATATTCTACTGATAACGTAGCAGAGATATAATGTGTATAAGTAAATAGTAGTATGACTACTCACATGGCTAGAAGGAGAAGGGAAGAAAGTAAGCCCTAAGTTAATACTGAAATTAAACATGTGTTCTTTTAGATAAAAAGAGTACATTTCAAGTATGGGGGACAGTGTGTACAAATGAACAAGAGAGGAAAAGGAATAACAAGTGTGGGCAGTACTTAATAGTTTCCTTGTCTCTAAGGGATCTGTCTCTGATGGTAGAATTTCAGGTATCAATGATAGGTCAACAATGAAGATATTTATTATGAAGAAAGTCTCTGGCTTCCATCAAGTACTAACTACATAGGTATTAATCTATTTTATGTGCCCAGAACAACTTTTCCCCCCTCTGAACACATATAGATAGATTTGTACATATACAAATCTATCTATCCACCCACACATTCTTGCTGCCTTTATTTTTGCACCATCTATTCATGTCTTATAATTAGGATTCTAATGGGTTCATTGGGAGGAAGTCAGAAAATGAGATCTATAGAAAGAAATCAGAAAATAAACACCTACTGTGTGCCCCCAAATTAGGTGTTGCATTGGATAGACCAACCAGGACTGGAATCAGAAAGATTTACTGGCTACTTGATCTTTAGCAAGTTACTTTATCTCTATTTGCCTTAATTCCTAGTCTGTAACAGGGACACAATCGAGAAGGAAATGGCAAACCATTCCATATCTTTGTCAAGAAAATTCCATAGACATTGTCTATGGGATTATGTAGAGATGGACACAATCAAATGATTAAACAACAATAAATATGCCAGGCACTATGCTAAGTGCATTACAAATATCTCATTGGCTCTTTACAACAGCTCTAGAAGGTAATTGCTATTATTATCCCCTTGAAAACTGAGGTAAACAGAGTTAACTGACTTGCCAAGAGTCACATAGATTTGTGTGTATGTGTATATGTATATACCCAACTATATTCACACTTTATAATAATAATGAACAAGAAGAAAGGACATTTAGATTATTGACCTCAGAATAAAGACTTGGTTTCAAGACCTACCTCTTCACTGTGGGCAAATCACTTATCACAGTGACCAAGTCAAATCTCAAACAATAATTTATAGAACAATTGCCTATCTGTGAGAGGGGAAGAAATTTCTGCACTGGGAGTGTCCCTCATCAATTAGCTCAGAGGTATAGACTCACTTTCACAAAACCTAATACTATACCCCCCAAAAAAAATTTCTTTAAAGATAAAATCTTTTTTTTAATCTTCTCATTCAATGATTTGTTTTTAAGTTGGGAATTCTTGTGATTCTTGAATTTTTATTTTTTTTAATGCTTACATATACTCCCTTCACTAACACTTGTTCCAGGCCCAGGCAATTAGTCATTCTTCTCATAACGTATAATGACAAAGATGTCCCAGGATATTTTTTCTAGGGGTTATATTTATAAATAAAACATGTTAGGGAACTCAGTACCTGTCACCCCACTGAAATACAACCCCAGTTAGGAAAATGATAAACCTTCCCATTCCTGGATGTAGAAAGGGGGTGGGGGGACAGGGATCTCGTTAAATAAAAAATGTCCACAGCCTCCTTGTAAATGTCCTGATCAATCATTTTCTACTATCACTGGGGTATTGAAAAATTCATGGTCTTAGCAGACAGTGTGTGACTTGATCTCTTAAAATGTTGCTTTGTTTATTGGTAAACTAACATAGCCTCCATTAAATATAGATGTGTCAATCCAGCCTTTACCACTTTTATCACATGTATTTTGTTCAGGGAGGCTGCTTCCCATTAAAGGCTACCAATAGAAGATGGCATGCCTTCTTCTCTTGTTAAAATCATGGTCTTGTATGTTTATCTAAATTAAACTGATTTGATCTCACTGAGGTAGGTGGCAAGAGATGGCTGCAAATCACATTTAAGACAAGTTGAAATGGCTGTTTCTAATAGTCATGTTACGACAGATGACTTTTTATAGTACATATAACTCTTGAAATTCTGTATCTTTGTCCCAAATTCACTATGTCTAACCGAATGACCTACATTCTGTTGAATGTTTATTTGGAGTTGTGAAACTCTATGGCTTTTTTTCTTTGATTATTTTTTAGTCTGGTAAAATATATACTGCCTTGTTTATAGGTTGTTATGGAAATGACCTTGAATTTGTATTAGTATAGTGGTTGCTTGACCGAAGAGAACCAGCAGAGTATACCTGAAAAGAACATTAGCTTTGAGATTAAAAGGTCTGCATTTGTTTGTGTCCCAACTGGGTGATCCAACAGGTCACCTAATCTCTTTCTGAGCCTCAGTTTCTCTATCAATAAAATGAAAACAGTAATGCAACGAAAATAAAATCCCATTTTATTTCCTCATGAATGTTTCTCTAGTATAAGCAATATGTGTCTATTTCACAAAATGACAAACATGGAAATATAATATGCACCTGTATAGTCTATATCATATTACCTGCTCTCTTGGGGAAGGGGAGGTTGGAAGGAAGGAGAAAACAGGGTTTGCAAAAGGTCAGAAAATGATTATTAAAAATTGTGTCAACATGTTCTAGAAAAAAATTAAAATAAATAAGTAAAAATACAAACCCATAGGAGTGTTAAGGAGATTAAATAAGATCATGAAGGGAAGGAGTATGATTTAGTAGAAAGAGTGCTCCTGAGTCAGAGGACCCAGATTCAAATCCCTTCTTTCATGCTAACTACCTGTGTGGTCTTGAGCAAGTCACTTAACTTGCCATGTCCTGTTTCCTTATCTATAAAATGATGGAGTTGAAATATATGGCCCTGAAATCTCTTTCAACTCTAGAACTGTGACCAAATGCAAAAGTATTCTGTAATTATGTCACTATTAATTGAAAGCTTTTTGGTACATTTGTTCGTCATGTGGGTGCATGTGGAAATCGCTCCTCTAATGTAGATGAGAGATTTTTCTATAATTTAATCTTAGATAGTTGCCTAGGTCACAAAGAGTTTCAATGATTCATTCATAATCAGCCAGTATATGTCAATGGCAAGATTTGAACACAGGTTATCCTGACTCCAAGTACCATGACACCTTCTACATAATACATTATTTTTCCAGACTTAGAGGGGTAGCAACATTCTTTATAACAGCAAGAGGTACTTCAGAAGCTGAAATCCCAGTAAATAACTGAACTAAATTGGCTAGAGAATCATAAAGAAGATGCAAAAATTCAGTATAAATCCATTAATTAGTCAATTGTTTCACTTGTGTCTAACTCTTCATGGCCCTATTTGGGATTTTCTTGGCAAAGATACTAGAGTAGTTTGCGATTTCTTTCTCTAGCTTATTTAATAGATGAGGAAAGTGAGGCAAGCTGTGTTAAATGATTTGCCCTGAGACCTTCCAGATAGTTTTGAACTCATGAAGATGAGTCTTCCTGACTCCAAGCCTGACACTCTATCCATTGTCCCAATTAGCTGTCCCATAAAGACATTAAAGCATATATTAAGCACCTACTATATAATCATCTTGATTAGTTATATTAGCTCTGTAAGAAAATAAAAACATATTCAGAAACATTGTGATAATGGGAGGTTTGGCCAGGTTGTCTTAGATGTCCTCTTGCTTTCCCCAAAACAGAATGACTACTACAGAGATAAGAAGCAGTGGAACCAGTTTTCCATTTTGGCAAGGAAAGTAGGAAATCAAAGCAAGGACACAAGGGAAGGTCAATTGGAATAAAAATAGTTCAGGTGTGAGAGCAGCTACTTTATACAAATAAATGGCAAAATCAGGCTCCTCCTCCAAATTATATTTTTGTTCCTACATCTTATCAAGTCACTTTTAAAATATTCATTTTAAGTTTAAGTAGTCTTAATCACATTGGCATCCTTTTGGTCAGTTGTGTTCTCCCTGTCCTCATGAGATATACTCAAATTTATTTCATTGAAATGGGGAGAGAGAAAGGTAGTGGGAGGAAAGGTAGAGAGGGATAGAGGGGAAAATGGGAAGAGGGAGAGAAGGAGATACAGAAATTTTCCCTGGAAGGCTTTCCTTCTGTTTCTTTATCTATTAAATACCACCTACCCATCTTCTCCATACAAACACCATTTCCTTCAAGCTACTCCCTAAGCGGTAATTACTTTCTACTTCATCTCTCTTAAAGCCAATTTTTTCATAATTTCCTAATGTATTCATATTGAATTCATGAAGGAATGGAGAACTCTGATCCTGGAGTCAGGAAGACCCAAGTTCAAATCTGTCTTCACACACTTACTAGGTATATTACCCTGGGCAAGTCACTTAACCCTGTTTGCCTCAGTTTCCTCATCTGTAAAATTATTTAGAGAAGCAAATTGTAAACTCCACTATCTTTGCCAAGAAAACCCCAAGTGGAGTACCAAAAGTCTGATACAACTGAAAAAATTGAATAAAAATACATAATACCCACCTTTGTTTGTATGTGTCCCTCACTTCCACTATATGATAGGCTCGTTGAAGGTAGGAATCATGCTTTAATCTAAACTTTGTGTCTCCCCCAAAACTCTCTGGGTAGGAGTCAATTGATACAGATGCTACTATAACTAGTCCTTTAATCACTGTGCTATAGATTCTGATGACTTAGTTCAGCTAAGCTAAATTCCCTTGGACTTCGAAAACCGTTACATAGCCTTCTGCTAGTTTCTGCTACTTTATGATCAAGTTTAAAGATGACCATTAACTAAGTCCTTCTGGCCTCTACTGAATTCAGCCATAATTCTGGGTTTTTCTTCATATCTGTTTAAGCTACTGTTGTCCTGAAGCATCAGGGGTGTTTACCTTTTCAGGAATAAAACTTAAATCTCTCTTCTAGGAGCATAGATAACCAGAGTTGGGCCCCTGAGCCAGGTCTTTATCTAAATAAATTATTGTAAATAAAAATACTTAGATCTTACACAAAAGCCTTTCATCTTCAAAGGGCTTTAAAAAAGTCAGTCAATAAATCAAAATGAATGAACTCATAGGACATTAAGAAGACAGCCCAATTCCTGGAAATTCCCTCATTGGTGACTTATCTTCTCTATTGCACCAGACCAGACAAATACACTCAAGCACTGGAGACAATTTACCTGACAGGTTAGAGCAGTTTACCACAGGTTCTGAAGAGCATTATTTTAACCAGATTTTTAAGAAATCTAATAAACAAAACATAAATGAACCATTGTTCTGACCTATCTCTTTTGAATCCCCACCAACTATTTTTGGATTTTCTCTAGAAAAAAAGTATGACTTCCTCGTGACTTCATTTATGGATGATATCACTATACTTTTATCTCAGGATCATAGCAGGAAAAAAGAAAGGCTGAAAAAAAAATTATGATTCATCATTAAAACCTGGTCATAAGCTCCTGCAGTCACCAAACCCTGAAGGCAATGTTTTGTAAACACCACTGTAGCCAGTCTAAGAATCTAAGATTGTTCCCCCCACCCACCCAAGAGAAGAAAGACTTTAATTATTAGAAGTCTCCACTATACCAGAGATGAGAGGTTCAGAATGCCAGAAAATCTACTGGACACAGAGTGGTGGAATAGAAGAATGTACTGGCTCTGAAGTCAAAGGAACTGGGTTTGAATCTCATTTTTTTATGTTTGATGATATTCAGTAGTTTCAGTCGTGTCCCACTCTTCATGACTCCATTTGCAGTTTTCTTGGCAAAGACACTGACCTGGCATCCTTTGACATTTCCTTCTCCAGCTCACTTTACAGATGAGGGACTGAGCCAAACAAGGTTATCTCACATGCCCAGGATCACATAATTAGTAAATATCAGAGACCAGATTTGAACTCATGAAGACGAACCTTCCTGACTCCAGGGCTGGCACTCTATCTACCGTACCACATGGCTGCCACAAAAATTGGGTTTTTCTTGTCAATGACACTGGAGTGGTCTGCCATTTCCTTTTCCAGTTCATTTTACAGATGAGGAAATCAGGGTAAACAGTGATAAGTAACTTGCCTAGGGGCACGTAGTAATATTTACAGTCTATGCAACTATGAACTAATTACTTAAGGTCCCTCATCTTCCTAAAGGTGGATTAGATCATCTCTCTAAGATCTTACATATTTTTTCCTCCCCACATAGTAGGCATGTCTGAGTCTGTGTACATTTTGTCCCTTCAAGACTTTGATTTCTGTATTGTGCATACTCTAGACTCCACTGTATAGCCTTAAATAGACACATCAATAATGAATAGGTGGTGAGGGTATGCTTCTTTTCAAGCATCCTTACATGAGTATGAAATTATGAAAAGAGTGAGTTGGGCTAGAGGACCTCTGAAAATCCTCCCAGCTCTAAGGTTCATTCAAGCTTTAAATTTCTAATCCTAAATCATAAAACTAAAGCAAAGAAAGACAGTATTGAGGAATTTTAGAGATGGGGTAAGGGCAGACCTTAGAAATCCTGTATTATAACTCTTTTTAAAGGTGAAGAAATAGAAGCAAAAAGAATAACTAGACTAAGGTTAAATGGCTATTAAAGTATATAGTCAGTTATTCTGTTGATTAGCCAATAAGTTTTTAAATGCTTAATATATGCCAGGTGTTGTGCTAAATGATTTGGAGGGGAAGAGGACCTAAACTCATGAAGCTTAACTTCTAATCAGACTTTTTTTTTTTTAAACAGATGAGAAAATGGAGGCTCAGGGAGATTATATGGCTTGCCTAAGGTTATACAAGTAGTAAGATCTGAAACAGGATTCCTTGGCTTCAGAACCAGTGTTCTTTCCATGTATCAGTCTCTGTTTTTGTCTGTCCCTTTACCCATTTTCATTTTTATTCAATTACTTTTTTTGAATTATTTGGGCTTCAGCTATTTAATCACATATTATGTCTTCTGATTGTTATCCCTTCTTCAGGTATTGCATTTGCTCTTTGCTTAAATGAGTAGATATGATTGTACACAGATAACTGATTCTGATATAATCCTCACATCAATAATAAGTTTTTACTTATTTGTTAAGATATAGGCAATTTTATTTAAAAATCATGCTATTTGGTACTCATCATGTCCAGAATTTCCAAACTTTTTAATTCAAGCATTTGTGAAATATATTTATATATACATATATATATATATATATATATATATCATCTATAAGACTTCTATTATTTCATGTGTGTGTGTGTGTGTGTGTGTGTGTACACGTGTGTGCTGATGAGCTTGTTTTCTGGGAACCCAAACTTTACTTTGACCTTTGGGAACTTGCCTTCAGGGAAGTCTCAGACTGACCTTGTCTTAGACTGAATAATAAACCTTAAAGTATCCAGTATTTTCAGTCTAGATAGAATTAGTCACTATATCAAATTTTAAGTACCCTTTTGTTTTAGAAGTTTCTTACATTGTATCTAGGCCTCTCCCAGGTAGTCCAGCCCCTGGCTGATATCTTCATTTCACAGGTCTCCATATAAGCCAATCAATTGTCCTTTCTGTTCTTTATTCCCTAAAAGATATATGACTCCAAGTTCTTCAGCTCATTGGAAAATCCCCTTATGAGTTGCATTTTCCAGGAGACAGTATTCTCACATTCCCATAACTTGTCTCTGTGGTATTTTGTCCATGACTCTATATCAAAATTTACATTGATGTCATCAAAGGCTAAGATTTATTTGGACTAGTGAGAAGGAGGAAGGAGGGAGGGAAATATCTGGGATTTTTATTGTAAAAAATTAATTATTAATACTTTTTTAAAGAATGATCACATTGAGTTATTAGTGAAATTCCTCACTTCATTTCTATAACTGTTGACCCAAATACTTCAATTATCTTAATGATGATCATTTTTATTTATACTCATGATAGAAGGCAAGTTGACCCTCTGTCCTATGAAATAAGGATGTGTAAACTGTCCTTCCATAGTACTGCTATGCCCTTTACAACTTTTGGTTGTATTTATATTGAGAATGTCAATATTGTTTTTACTCCTTCAATAAAATAATGACTTGTTGGTCACTGAATAAGGATTTCACATTAGGGCTCGGTTAGTTAAACTGATGTTTATTCATACTTGGTCTAAAGAGTGTTATTCTTAGTACCTACTTCCCCTGCTTTTCTACCATGCCACCAGTCTCATTGTGGAAGGGGAAGGAATGAGGGATATTTTTTTCTGATTTTTTGAAGGGGATATTAATTGATATGACCAAAGTATTCATTACAAAATGGCAGTCAGTGGGTGTTGGGGAGGATAGTAGGGAGGAAGGAGGGAGGTTAAACATCTTGAAACTTGGCCTGGTCCTTGGATAGCATAATCCAACACCAGCAACACATTTGAAGATTTTCAATCTTGTTCATGTCTACCAGAGTTCCTGTTTCTTTAATATGACCTTCAGGAACCCTAAGAAACCTCCACATCACATTATTTTTCAAGTGAGACTTTTGTAGAGCTAATTTAATTGAACTAAAGAGGAGAACATTACTAATTAGTGAAGGGGAAAGTAAATGAAAACAAACTGGAGACAGAGTTTAGGTGATGAAGATTACAAAGGACAGGATTATTGGTATCAAACTCCTTGACTAAATCAGATTTCTTTCCACAGTTTTCTGCCCAACTTGTATCACTTTCAATGATATCCCTCAGCACAAAATTTTCTTTTTTGGCTAAACATTTTCCTAGAATTTTTGTTCTGTATTTTCCATTTGCCCCATTAATCTTTAACTTGTAAAATATATGTGTATCTATACATTTACATGTACATATGTATACAAATATACATGTATAAATTATGTATATGTATATATATACATATGTATATGTATATATATATATATATATATACATTTCCATGGGTGTTTTATGACT
Organism: Gracilinanus agilis; assembly: GCF_016433145.1. NCBI lineage: Eukaryota > Metazoa > Chordata > Mammalia > Didelphimorphia > Didelphidae > Gracilinanus > Gracilinanus agilis. The sequence continues at coordinate 79,713,767 of NC_058134.1, forward strand.
CCTGCAACCAACATCAAAGATTTAGGGCACAGATATGCGGTGATCACCAAATATGTTACTTTCTTTCTATTTGGTTTTGTAAAGAGCACTAGAAAAAAAAAGGAAAAGAAAATAAGAATGAAAAGAGTACTGGATTTGGAATTAGAAGAACTGTGTTCTAATCCTCACTCAAACATTTCTTAGTTCTGGGACCCTATATTGCTTCTAACTTACCCTTTCAGACCACAGTGGATAAGTTTATTTGACCATCTACATGACTGTCCTTAAAATATTTCAAGCTGATTATCACGTAATCTCTAAGTCATGTTTTCTAGCTACATATTCTTATTTCTTTTAACCTTAAACAAATAATTTAACCTTTCTGATCCTGTTTCCTCCTCTATATTGGGAGAATAATAATATCCTCTGGTCCTATCTCATATAACTAAGAGGATCAACTGGGACCATTTTTTATAAAGCAAATTACTTTGTTAACTATAAAACTATACAGTCTTTATTATCACCTAAACCAGTAACAGTGATCAAATGGAGAGTTCTGAGACACTAATCTATTATTAAGAGAGACCAAAAACAAAAACAAAAACCTCATCTACAAGTTTTTAAGTGACTATTTTTCATCAGATTAATTATTGTTAGATGGTGAGAAGGAACAACCAGAAAATGCAAAATCTAGTAGACTTTTATCATCACAAGGTAATACATATGAATTAAATTGATTGAGTTGACCCAAAAAGATAGAACAAGGGCACAGATGGAAAAGTAAAAAATACTGAGAATAGAATCATATATATTTAAAGGAGTAGGTGTTGTCTTAGAAATCAACAAGTTTAATCCCCTAGTCTTTTCATTAGAGGAATAGAATCAAAGAAATGAGTTGGTACTGGTTGACCTGGTCACATTTGGACAGCAAAGGAAAAGACATGGAGGGATGGGGGCGTGGAGGATTGGTAGAGACCATGACAGCCATTTTAAGTATTTGAATACCTACAAAATGGAGAAACAACTAAATTAGCTCTATTTGGTTCAAGAGGGAATAACTGGAGATAACAAGTAGCTTTGGGGCTTATATGAAAGTGTTCATGTTTGTTAATAATCAGTTACCAACAAGAACCAGGAGAGTAATTTTCAGTGGCTTCACAAAGCCATTTAAATATCATCCCAATCAACAACCCCTCCAATTTATTGTCCAAAATACTATGTGGCTCACAAATCCTTAAATGATAAATCACCCTCACCATTGTATTTGGCATGATTAGCAAAGTAGCAACAAAACATCTTTACCATAAAACCAGAATTGTACTTTCCCAAAAATATATCAGGCAGTAGTGAGTAGTCATGCAGAAATATCATAAAACTAGAAATACACACATATGACATTTATGTGGCCAAGGATTGTTCAAAAAAGTAAAACTCATACCTCTGAAAATATAAAGCCACTAATGTCAATGTGACCATTGACCTTGACCTCTAGCCTAATTTATATATATGACATTCTGCTTTTCATGGAGAAGTACAATTACCCTGAATTCTACCTCACCAAATTTTGTTTGGCTATAGACTCTATTGCGTCTAGCTTCTGGTTCCACTGAAATCCTTGAGTAGGTTATTATAGTGATCCCTCACCTATCATGGGAGTTTTCAAGAGATCCCCACAGCAGGTGAAGTAGCAGCATTCACTGCCAGAAGCCTTAGAAGATGCGAAATGTTTGGGTGGCATAGGGTTTGAAATAAATTCAAACTTTTATGAAAACTTCACAAAAACACAACACCACAAAGCAAGACTACTTGCAGAGATCAGACATCAATATGAAGTGAACAAGGATAGATACTGAACTTATGGGCACAATGTGGGAGAGCAAACAGACCAATGCTACAATCACTGAGCAAATCAGAACACAGCTCTGTGGTCAGTCACTTTTCATTCCATCAGCCAATAGTATGCTGTGTACAATGTCATGTTGGCAAACCTGTGCAAGTAGTAGTGGCATACTACATTTCCATTGTGTACAGCATGGTATTCATCTGCAAGATCCCATGATATAGCAAAAACTCCCCAATACAGAATTTTATATATATATATTTTTTTAAATCTGCAATACAGTAGAGTTGTGATAAGTGAATCACAATATAGTGAGGAACAACTGTAATTGGCTATTTCCAATCAACAATAATCTTTTTCCCTTATGAGTAGTAGAAGCCTGTCTTCTGTTCCCTCATTGAATTACTGGGCTTTCTTCCTACTGCTTCTACATTCCAAAGAAGGCAAGTAATAGGACACAGGTTATATATGTATATAACCTTTATCTCTGTGTATACGTGTGTGTATATATATATATATATATATAATCATAACATATCTTTTCTTGTTCATCATATTGTGAAATAAGACACATTTTGTTCATACTAGAGAAAAATTCATGGAAAAATAAATCACAGAATGGTATATTTCAACTGCATTCAGACTCTATTCTTTCTATCTAAGGTGATGGATATCCTTTTTTGTCATGAATCTTTTGGAGTAGTCCTGGATCCTCATCTTAATTATTACCATTTAAATTTAAAGATTTATGTGATATATTATTCTGATCAACTAAAAACTTACATAATTATCATGTAATTTTGGTGTTTGTGTAATGGGAATTAAATATTTTATTGGTCTACATATTAGTAAATGGTGATCTACAATTTTGTGAACCATTCTTGAATTGTAAGAGATTGAATTTAAAGACATAGATCAGCATTGTCAAATACCTGACCAGTGGACCAACAACCCCCACCTGGCTTTGAAATACATTAAAATGTAAAAGAGAAATATATAACAAAATAAAATTTAAAATGCAGTAGAACATAAATAATGTTGATAGGTGGTTTTCTAAGTCAATTTATGGTTATAGGTTTAGTGGCCCCCATTTGTAATTAAGTTTGACACCCCTGACCTAGAATACAATCCATCTTCTTTTGGGAAGAATATTTCAATATTTAGGCCAAATTTTCATTGTTGTGGGTAGGGAAGAGAAGAAGGAGAAGGAATACAGGAATGAGGTCATTATATTTTCATATAATGTCAGGATGCTTTTATAAAATCTTACAACTTTAGATGTATTTTTCATAATTGATTCTTACAGATAAATATTGCTTTCAGACATATGCCAGTCCAAATACAACTTCTGTCCTATGTCATGTGTGATTACTATGAACTCTAGAAGGGGTTTGCAATGAATAGCCTAAGGATTATCCATATAAATCTGGATACACAAGTTGGCCTAGTTAATAAGTAATATTTTTTTCTCTATCAAATTGCTACTAAAATGTGTTATGAAATCAATCTCCCTATGTTTATTTAATTCCACTTGTCAATCAACAGTTTAGATTTTATAAAGACAGATGAGGTAAAAAATAGAACTGGAATTCATCGGGTTTCATTTATATCTTTTCATTGTTTCACTTCAACATGTTCTGAAAGACTTTTAGTTTTCTTTAAATAACTTCACATTTCATGAGTCAGTCAAAAATATGAGCATCTGAGTATGACAAAAAATATTCTATAAATACATTAATAGGGGAAGATATGTAGGTAATATATACACACAGATATATATCCCTCATCATGTATATAATAGTAATGTATTACTATATGTGCATTTGTCCATATGTAGTATAAGGATTAAATTTTAATGGTTTGGCTAAAATATAGGAAGATTATAAATAATAGTGTCGGTTGCTGATTCAAAGTATTATTGCTCAAAGTCAAAATGACTTTAATAGGTTTTATTTGCAAAAGAGGTGGAAAGAGTGGAAGCAGAGAAATACAAAAGGATAGAGAAGATATTAGCCTATCTAGCTAAATATTGCTCTGGTTCTCCATTCAACCAGGACTTATTGACCTTCAACAGGAATTAAACTCTATCCAGAAGACTGGAAGGGAAAGCCAGTTGTCCACTCACCCAAGTTCCCTCCAAGAGGCAGGTAAAAACAGTGACTCAAGCTGAAGGTGATTCTTGAGGCCAACTTTCTTTCTTAAGTCAGGCTTCTTTTTGAAGCTGACTTCCCTCTTGAAGTCCAACTCCTTCTTGAAGCTGACTTCCTTCTCTAGCCCCAGAAATGCAGGGTTCTTGTCTCTTCCCCTTTTCACAGGGACCAATCACAGCTTCCAAACTGTCTAGCACTGTTCAGGGGACAGTGTTTGTGGGAATCAGTTCTCACCTTCTGGAGGGGTGAATACCCATCAAAAGAGTTCACAGGTTCCTGGCTGATTGAATTTCTGAGGGTGTGAATTCTCTAAGTGAACTCCACCTAGTTCAAGCTTTTGTTGATTCAACCAAAAGGTAGACAAAGTAGAGTTAATCCTGTCTTCACAATCTAGTGAGGTACTTAAGTTATTGTTAACTAAAGTGTTAGCTCCAACTAGGCAAAGAGAATAAGGGATTCCCTTTCACAAGTGTAAACTCAAAGAATTCCCTTTTACAGTAGAAAAGTATGCATATAAATAAACATATATATACATATATCTATATATATATATATATATATACAAACTTATCTATACATGCATATAAATTCTTTATTAAGGGAAATTACCTGAGGACCTTGTAGGCTTCTTTACTTTTTACTACTTTATCATGGAGTATGATCTAGAGTTGAAACATATTTTAATGTCCAACTACCTCATTTTATAGATAAGGAAATTAAGTCCCAGAGATGTTATGACTTGTCCATTTAAATAGAGGGTAGGGTCAGTATTTATGCCTAGGGCCTCTGACTCCAAATGAAATAATCATCCTATAGCATCATGTTGCCTACTATGTTCAATAGTACTATTATCTCTTCTTGAGACAGGAATATCAGAAAACAAATTTCCTTTGTGTTTAAGATTTGAATGGATTCCTTCAACTACACTCCTAGCAAAATAACTCTGGTAGAAGAAAGTATGTGTTCAGTACTGATTCCAGCTGATAAGTGTGTTTATCTCTGAACTACCTAATTTCAGAGTGAAAGAGAGGGGAGGAAGAAAGAAAGGAGAGAAAAAGAAAGAAAGAAAAAAGAGATACAGAGAGACAGAAAGAGGCAGAGACAGAGAAAGAGAGACAGGGAAAAAGAGAGAGAGACAGAAAGAGAGAGAGACAGAGACACAGAGACAGAGAAAGAGACAGAGAAAGAGAGACAGAGAGAATCTTTTACTTTGTACACAATCTCTAAATTATCTGGATCTGAGACTATTTTTCCCCAATAATCCCAAGATTAACTCAAAATGTAAACAAATATTGTCATAAAGTCAGTAATAGTAGCATGTTTAAAGTATTATTCCTTTCATTCATGCAATACATAGCATTTTACATCCAATATCTCATTTCATTCTGATAGCATCCCTTTGACATAAATACTAGAGGTATCAATATTATTATCATTCATCAGACAAGAAAACTGAAACTCCAAACTTAAGACATTTGTCCATGGTTATATAGCTGATAATATTTAGAGGATTAGATTGAACCCAGATTCTGGGTCCAAGACATTTTTGCCATTCTTTCCCTTGGGTCTCTCAGATGCTGAAGGTCCTCCCAAAAGTAAATATATTCTCCTAATAGATTATCATCTGTATCTCTGGATTTAAGAAATGGACAATGTTCTAGTTTTTGTTGTGGCTGTTGTTATTTTATTTCTCTGTGCCTTTTAAAGTTACCTGACAGAGTCTAATATTTTGTAATTGTAAAGTACTAGTTGTGCTTCTAACTTTTTTTTTTTAACTCTTAACTTCTGTGCATTGACTCATAGGTGGAAGAGTAGTAAGGGTAGGCAATGGGGGTCAAGTGACTCGCCCAGGGTCACACAGCTGGGAAGTGTCTGAGGCCAGATTTGAACCTAGGACCTCCCGTCTCCAGGCCTGGCTCTCAATCCACTGAGATACCCAGCTGCCCCCTGCTTCTAACTTTTTGAAAGAGTTCAGAGCTGAAACGAATAGTAGAAACACAATTTTGAAATAGACTGTCTTTCTTCTATTTGTTATGTGCACTTTTTTTAAACCCTTACCTTCCACTTTAGAATCAATATTGTGCATCAGTTCTAAAGCAGAAGAGTCATTAGGGCTAGGCAGTAGAGGTTAAGTGACTTGCCCAGGGTCACCCAGCTAGGAAGTGTTTGAGGTCACATTTGAACCCAGGACCTCTCATCTCTAGGCCTGGTTCTCAATCCACTTAGCTTTCAGTGACCTTATAAAGTAGTTGCTATTATTATTCCCATTTTACAGATGAGGAAACTGGGGCAAATAGGTTAAATGACTTGTGCAGGGTTACACAGTATCTGAGGTGAGATTTAAACTCAGGCTATCCAAGTGTAAAGCTATATGCATTGTACCATATAAATGTCACCATTTGCCCAAGTCATTGTGGCCAAATGATGGAGCATGAACTTGGCAATAAAGAATCATTGTCATTACCCTACTTGGGATGACAACTTGGAACCACTTCAGAGAGCTGTGAAAGGAATTCAGATCACATCATTCTAACATGAAATTTCTATGCCAAATGGATAAAAAAAATTATATCAACTGTAGACCCATTGCAATATTCACAGTAAAGTCAAAGAAAAAAATGGGAAGATTTACCCTAAGAGAATCCCTATCTGTGAATGGTCAAGTACATACAGAATATCTTGCACTTTTGTTTCTTAATTTCAATCAAGACTAACCCAGTTTCCACTCAAGTATCTATAAAAATTGTTACTAGCATTTATAGTATGAGTCAATACATTTTATAATAATCTCCTTAGTGTAGTTTAGTGTGCATCGTGTATCCCCAGGGCCTGGAAGAGATGAGAAGTTTCTCCTTTGATTAGACACTGTTTCATTCTTTATATTTGTATCCCTAACACCTAGCACAATGGCTGGCACATAATAGGCACTTTATAAAAGCTAGGTGATTGATTCCTCCACCCAGTGTTTTTTTTAATAATTATATCATGATGTTGCTGAGTATTTATTTAGGTTAATTGAAAAAGTAAAATTTCAATATTAGTTTCCATTTTACATTCATTTGGATAGTTAACCAACAATCATAAGACCAAATCAAAGACTTGTTAGTTCTCCCTTCTTTTCCAATGGAATTCTCTGTCATTCTTATTCATTTTCTTTAACCCAAAATAACATACAATAATAGCTTTTCTCTACCCATTGTCACTCATTTTGCTCTAGTAAAAAGCTCTTTAATCAGAACTTTTCCCATCTTATTAATAATGCAGATATTAGTGTAGATATATGCAATATCTTCCTTGAGTTCTTACGCACAATATCTAGCATTTCTGACATATTTTTGGCTCTAATAAATCTATTAATTTAAAAAAGAGAGAGAGAGAGTGCATTCTATGTAGACAACAGTCCAATCAAGCATAAATTTTAAAATATCGGGTCTTTAATTCCTCAATATTGACTCAGATTTAGGAACATTTCCTAGTTTTAAATGGAAGTAAATTTAGGAGAGATGCTGATTACTTTATCAAATGATCATATTATTTCTGGTAGTGGTAGTATGTCATTCCATGTACTCATTCATTCTAGTAGAGTATGAGTTTTCAGGCCAGGCAGAATGGTTACAAAATCAATACTGTAAATGTTCTCGCTGTCACCTCCAACCTGATATTTTCACCCTATCCCCCACCTCTTGTCATGGATTCAATTCCCATCCTTACCTCTGACTCATTCTGAGTCAGATTTTTCCATCAACCTGGTGCTTCACTTCCCCATCTATGCATACTGTGCATGCCAACTATTTTATGGAAATGATGTTTAGTCAAGAAATGAAAAGCTTTACAAAGGACAGCAATGTATGACACTATTCACCAAAGATGTCCTCTCTGACTGCTTTCCCTACTGACCAGAACTCCTTGCTACCTTGGAACCAATTGTCTTTTACTACAGTACAGTGAATCAATGAGCAAAATGGGTCACAAGAATACCAGAAAATCCCAGAATCTCATTTTAGTCAGAAGCCTCAATCTTCTCTCCTACTCACAAAATCTTTTAACATTTCCTCTAGATAGATATGATTTTACAATGAATTTATTTTTTAATTGGCTCCAAGATATGTATAATTCAATTAAATGAGCATCTATTAAACACCTAAAGCATGGAAAGCATAGTTCCAAGCACTAAAAATACAGAGAAAATATCATTTCTCTGTCATCCTTAGAACCTAAGAATAATTGAAACATACAAAGCGACTAAGGGAGAAATCTTTCACTTAATCTAAGACAAATTTCATCTGAATTTTGAAAAGAATTAATTTTTATTAAAAAGAGATTAGTCCTTCCCTTTTTAATAGAGAGTAAGGGGATAGTATGACTGGAACTCTGCATACATTATTAAACTAGCTCAATGAGTAAGTTGGGTTTTGTTAATTGGGTTTATTACAAGGGAAGACTCATTTGGTGGACATAAAGAGGGAGAGGACTGAATGATATATCTAGAAATGATTATATAGTAAAAAAACAGCATCAATAGGACTTTTTAAAAAAAATTCTTACCTTCTATTTCAGGTTTAGAGATAGATGATCTTGGTTTGAGTTCTATTTCTAATAGTTCCAAGGCAGGTCGTAGGACAATGATGGCAACTTTTTAGAAACTGTGTGATGTGCCCAATCCCCTACTGAATGTTGGGCATGCCCTGTCCCTTACCCCACATAGGGGTAGAAAAAAACTCACTCCCATTGGACTCCTGGCTGGACAGCTGGGTGAAGTAAGGAATGTCCTCAGTGAGTGTAGAGAGGGAGAGGGGAGTGGCCTGAGCAATCTGCTCCCCTCCAACTCTGCTGCTTTTGAGTCTCTCACCTTACCCACTGTGCTTTCCCATTGGGCTGCTGGGAAGAGGGACAGGGGATGTGAAAAAATGTCATCAGGCACAGTAGAGAGATGGAAGGGAGCAGCTTTGTCCATGTCCTTCCAGTAATGAACTCTGGTGGGGTGGAAGAGGGGGAGGAAGGGCAGCATTTATGCCCACACAGAACTCTCTGCATGCCATCTTTGGCATGCATGCCATAGATTTACCATCACGGTCATAGGATAATAGATGGAGCCATAAGGAAACTCAGAGGAAATCTAGTCTAACTCTCTCCTTTTATAGAAAGGGAAACTGAGGCTCACAACGGTTGAAGTAACATGTCCAAGGTCATGAAGAAAGCTTCAAAGATGGTATTTGAACTCAGGTCCTGTGATTGCAGAAGAATCTCTTCCCACTATATCATATTACTTCCTCCAAATCACAAGTTATAGATGGAAAATGAAAAGATGAGATTATCTAATCCTCTCACTTCACTGATTAGCACACTAAAGCGCAGAGAAGTTAGGTAACTTGTCTAAATTTGCACAGGTAGTTAGGGAAGGGAAGAGGATGTTAGCTTTGGGCCCTAGACTCCAAATCAAGTTCTAAATCTGCTATGCTGCAGTCTCCTACTGTATTAACAAAATACAAGTGTAAAGGGTTAAATGGCAGTAGTTCAACAAAAGTGAAGAGAGTAGTTGAATAAGCACTTAGTTTAATTTAAGAAGAAGTACAGTTAGAAAAGAGAAAGGAGGAAAGAGAGATTATTATTCTAATACCCTATGACTATACCTAAATTCCTAATACTAACTAAAATTTCTAAAACTCTACTTCTGTCTTCTGAGGACAGGTTCTTCTTGCCTTGCCAGACCAGGCCTATCTAACCTATACTATCTAAAATTAATTCACTAACTACCTTATACTAATAAATCAACAGCCACCACACATAACCTCCTTAAATAAGTTTTATCCTCCAACTGTCAGTAGTAAACTGCCAGTAGCCCCTTGACTCAGAGACAGACCTCCTCCCCTCTTGAGATCCAAAGGCAAAAGCCCTGAATTGCCAACTGATTCCTTCATTATCTTTCTCCTTGTCTCCTTGGTAACAGAATCCTCAGGACTGGCTCACTCACCCCTGTTGGCTCTGTTCCACCCAGAAATCCCCCTCTCCTGACTCTTAAAGAGACAGAGGGAGAGATTAAGAAAATCCCTTTAACACAAATCACTTAACCCCCTTAAGTCTCAGTTTTCTCATTTGTAAAATGGGCAAGTAATATATTACTTATCTCACAAAAATGCTATTAAAAAGATTTTTCTCAATCTTAATGTGTGATGAACATTTTTAGCATTAAGAATAATAATAATAAAAAGAATAAAGAATAAAAAAAAATAAACATTTGTTTCTTTAATGGATAGCATGACATTTTCATCTTACCAAAAAAAGTTATTTTTAATTTAATGAAAAAATAGGTGCAGTCATCGATATTTTAAACTGTGGCTTGGCTTTCTTAATTTTGAAAGTGGTCCTTTTGAGTATAACCAGCTCCAGGGCACTAGTTACCACTCTGGGTTAGTCAAAACAGAAACATTCTGTTGCATACAGTGTAGATAAGTAACACTGAAATAATTATGACTCAATGGATTTAAAAACTACAATGACAAATCCAGTTCTATTATAAATCCAGAGGGATAAATAAAGGTATTTGTAACAGGGAAAGTATTTGTAGCTGGCAAAGGAAGTATAGAATTATTTCATGAGTAATTTTAGTCAACTGAAATAGCCCTGTTTTGGGGGCAGCTAGGTAGTTCAAAAGATTGAGAACGAGACTGTGAGATTGGAGGTCCAAGTCTGGCTGACTTCAGACACTTCCTAGCTCTATGTCCCTGGGTATGTCATTAACCTCTATGGCTATGCTATCCCTTATTGCTTTTCTACCTTGGAACCAATTTACAGTTTTGATTCTAAGATGGAAGATAAGGGATTAAAAATAACTGTATTCAATCTAAATTACCTATTTGAATACTGCTACTCAATAATGTAATTTACCTTCTGAAATATGTGTCAAGTTATTGGAAACCTATGATTAAATGTACTTTATCAACAATTTGCTTACAAAAACATCAGAGTTTTATGTATGGGAATTTACTCTGGAACTAAAAAGAAAGGTAAGGAGATCATCAGCTATATAAGGATCAGTCATATAACAATGATAATACCTATGAATTTATCCTCCCACCATATGTTCTAAAGTTTCAGTAAGAGGTGACACACATAATGACTGGTTGATTTGGTCAGGAACCAGCCATGATTATGAGAAGTATCCAGGAATGTTTTGAAATTTTTTCATCCCATTCAGTTTAACAAAGCTTTACCAGACTTGAGAGTTAACATAGGATTGGAGCATAAAAAGGGAGGTAAAAAAATTAAGACTTTTTCACTCTTTGTTGATACAACAAAAATGAAGTCATCCAGTTAAACTCAACATTTATTAAGGATCTGAGATGTACAAGATTTTGTGGAGAGTCAGTAACTGGACAAAATAAAAGGAAATGAGGTTTAAAAAAGGTCCTAAGCTTGTGATGAAAGGTAGTACAAAAGAAATAGCAACCAGTGAAACAAGGAGAGAAAAAAAAAAGATGAAGAACAGAAAAGGAAGTAACCAAATATAGCTCTGGGTCTTTGTCATTCAAGGGACAGTGAGAGTCAAAGGACTTACTTCCAAGGATATCAAACACATTACATCTTAACTGAAATTCTGGAAGAATGGATGTTCTCATGAATCTGATTTCTAAAAATTAACTGTGAATAGTATAGAAGACTCTTTTTGTTGCTTTATTTTAAATCCTTCAATATGGTTACTGTTATGCTTGTTAGGTATGGACCTTTGGTTTCACTGTTTCAAGTATGTACAACATATCTTTACCAATGTGGATCTATAATTTGTTTTTGATAATTCCCAATGGGCAGTGAGAGGTTAAAAACAGGATGATAGAATTGGTGTATATCAAAGGCAAAACTTGGACTAGGGTTTTCTACATTCCAAGACCTTCCCTCTCACCATCTCAACATATAATCCTAATTCTGAGATGTATTATTGAGAGCAAAATTGATTTTTCAAAGTTGTTTATTGATGTTCTCAGAGCAGGGTCATGATTCTGAGCATTGCCATCCTTAAGTAATAATAAAACTTGCCTTTCTGGAACTTTATTGAGAATGAGTTGTTTAGGATAACCAAATTTCCCAGAGAGATAAGGGTCAAGAGGCAATCCACAGATAATAGACAGATCATTGGCTATAGAGTTAGAAGAAACCTCAAAGATCATCTGATCCAGTTTCCTTACTTGGTACATGAGAAATCATATGCCCAGTGACATATGCCCATTGTGGCAAAGGTAGAAAGTTGCCAAGCTAGGGTTTGAATTTGTCACATTTAATCTCAATTTCAGTGTTCTTTCCTATGAGCACATCTAATTTGTATTGAGTTTATTACTCTTACTTCTTGGTTCGTTCCTGTTTGTACAGATTCTTTCTTATTTATTTGCCATCTTTAGTTGTTTCATTTCCTTTTCATTTTCTTAACATGGGAAACTAGCCAACAATGAGGTCCCCATCCTAAAATACATTATAGTCTGTATTTTCTGCCCAGCCATTGAAGGATATCTGGAGATGGAAGGGAGTGTAAGGGATTGAACCTTTTTCTGAAGGGAATGATGTCCTGGGTTCAAACCTAGCTTCATACTTCCTAGCTATGTGATCCTGGGCAATTCACAACTTCAATAGCCTAGCCCAAATCATTAAACCCCAAATGCCTAGTTCTTACTGCTTACTCAAGGCATTATTGCTTACTACCTTACTTAAGGAAAGGGTTTGAAATAAATAAATAGAAATAAAGTGAATGGTGACATAATAGAGGTGCCCCTAGTTCAGATCATATTTATATAATCTGGGTATGTGCCCTTTTCCTTTATTAATTAGGGAAGAAAAGTCTTTCAGTTGACTGTTGAAAGAAAAATGAGAATGCTTTTCTCTAATAAATATTCCATTTTTTCCCCACCAGTTTAGATGATGATAATCTGACTTCCTTCATTGGCACAGTATATGACTAGGATGAGGTTTCTCTCTTAGTTTTCTTTCCTTTTGTAGAAGGCTTCCTCAGATACCAGTAGGTTAGATGTAGCACCAAAGCACCTGAGCCTTGGAAGGAACCCACCCTACAGAATGCCATCCTTGATCCATCCCAGCAGGGGATGAAATGGAACCCAAGATGACAAAAAAAGAACAGATCCATATCAATCTGGATGCCATCCAGGGAACTAAACTCAGTGGTGAGAAGAATACTAGTAGCTATATCTTACTTTGAATTGACTCTGCCCAGAGATTGAGGTAGAGATAACTAAATGTTTCCTCATTTGGGGGAGACATTTTGTACTAAGTATACCTTGTTGGTAATTATCCCTTTAAAAAGGCAAATTGCTGTTGAGGAGCAAGTAACACATTAAATGACAATGACACAATGATCACTGACAACTGATACTTGGGAAAAATATATATGCACATATATATGTATATTTCAGAATTTGAGCTTCATCTCTTTATTTAGGAAAATAAAGAACCCTACTGTCCCTCAGAATTAGCTGAAAATCCAAGGGGAAGGAATGTGGCCAACTGTGATATAGGGACCCAACCATGCTATGCTATGGGTTGACAGTTTAAGTCCAAAGTTCTTATGCTCTTTTTCAGAGAATTTTTCTTCACATAGACTATCACAATCATTAAGGGATGACTTTGGACAAGTCACTCAATTTCCCTAGCTCTCTGTTTCCTTATTTGTAAAATGGAGTATAATAGAAAAGTCATACATCATCAGGTCAGCAGTAGTGGCTTCAAATGCTGGCTCCTTTACTTACCAGTTATACAACTATGAACAAATCACTTATGTGACCTGGCATTCTTTTTTTCCTAATATGTAAAGTGGGTAAATAATAACTACTTCAAAATGGTTTTTACAAGGGCAAAAGGATAAAAGGTTTATAAATGCCTTTTGTGAATTATAACATGCTTTGATACAAGTTAAAATGAGAGGATTTAGTTATTTGACAAAAATATTTATTGTAAAAGGTATTGGGGAAAAAAGAAATAAAGCATAATTCAACCCCTCAAGAGCTTACAATCTAGTTGAGGAGATAAGGCAAGTACATTAACAACCATAATGCAAAATAGAATGTGGCATATTCTTGAAAGGCCAAAATAAAGTACTCTAAGAACAAAAGCATCTCCTAGGCAGGCCTGGTTCCTCTCAAAGCCATGCCCAAGGACCCGCCATTTTCATTTTCCTTCCTTCACTTTCCAACCCCCTTTTTTTGTAGTTGTTATTTCTTATTTAAATAGAAATACCTTTTAGACAAAAACTCTCTTTTTGCTTCTATTTCTATCCCGGATACTTATCTAGTATATGATATACTGTAAGAGTTTAGTAAATGCTTGCATCTTTCCTTCCTGTTCTTCCAGTTCTTAAGAAAAAGACTTATTTTTCATTTTTTTCTAAGAAATATTTGTAATAAATATTATGCACTGAAACTTTTAAGATATAATTTCATTTTTTTTGTCATAAGAGGAAAAGGAAGTTTATGATAAGGGCTTCCTTTTTTATATAATCATATAAATTCCCTTTAATTGCATAGTTTTTTTAAGTTTCTTCCATAATACATACTTAAAATAACAACTATTGATCTGTTAATTTTGTTCACTTGTCCTTCTGTAAAGGTACAAAGATTTAATGACTCATTGAAGTTTACCCATGTTTCCATGCCCTGTCACTGATCATGTCTCATTAATGAAAGTTTCTCCCTCCTTACCACTGTTTTTGAAAAGCCCAGATTAAGTACCTTATCCTAAAGGAAACATGTATTGATTTTCCTAGCTGTTCTTGGCTTGATAACTTAATATCTCATTTTATTTTTGTCCCCAATAAGATAATAACCTGTATAAGAAGAGAGGCTATTCCATTTTTGTCATTTGTATATCAACACCTAACACATAATGGCTGGTTAATAAATAAATATTAATTGATTACAAGCTGAAGGATTGATATGTTTCTTACACAATAGAAATCATGTAAAAGGCTAGCTGGGGATTTTGATTTATGGCTGTCAAAATTCCCATGTGCTTCCAAAAAAGAATTCAGAAGAAATCCAAGAACACATCCTGTATAGAAGAAATGCTAGCATATCTCCAAGGAAAATGGTGAAAAATAATTTTCCTCATCCCCCAACCTCAAGTCAAACCATGCATCTTCATAGTATGTGGCTGACTACTGTGGGATATTCCACAACATTGATTACAATCCTATCTCCCAAGGCAGGAAGAGATTAATAGAGCTCATTAATTTTTCAAAATGAATCATCATTAATGTGCAAAAATATTCTAAAGAATGCTCAATTCTTCCTTGCCTTGACAAGGGCCAGAGTTTATTCATTGAGAAAGTTTCAGAATGATTTTTTGTGATCCTGATGCAAATTATAATTGGCTTATTATCCATAATTACTATATATCATTATATATCATAATTGCATCAGTTCAAGTTATAATTGCATGATTACATGTATTTGAGCTAAGTATGTTATAGGATGTAATTACAGTAATAATGTTATGTCCAGGTAGTTATGGTTTAACACTTTGCTGTTTCCATCTCATAACTCAATGACATTTGAAATGTGATGTGGATGATACTATGGGCTCAAATAAAATTTCCTCCTCAATAATGACTTTAATGTAAAAGTTAAGAAATAGTATTTACATACATGACATTTTAAAGGCATAGGACAGGAGTTTTCTATAAATACAGATTTCTCTTCTAGCATTTGAGTTGCTACTAAAATATATATATATATATATATATTTTCATATATATATACATATATATATATATATACACTTGTCTTTATTCATACCTTGATTCTTGGATGAATCTGTGATTGCATGAATATGGACAATCAGTCTGATAAATCAAATCACATTCCAGCCATGTCTACTCAACTTGTGTGTGACTCTTGACCCTATCCTCCATTGTCTTCAATGTGGGTTCCATCCCATGTGATAGGTGTGGGAGAAGAAGTATTTCTCTAAATCCCTTGACATGAAATGGATAATAATGTAATATGAAGATTTCCTTTTGTTTCCCTGCTCTCACTACAAGACCACTCAACTTCCTCTCTCTTGAGACATATATTTCTGATGTTAACCTTTAAACATCTTCTCTTTTATAATGCCATTTTGGTTACACAAAGACATTCGTGTATTTCCATGTTGCTTGTATGACCTGCAATTTTAAAAACTTTGAAAACTGGCATTCCATGCTTTGCAGCTATATAGTATCATCAGAAAATAATGGACCCTTTATTTCAGAGTGATCCTCAGAGTTATTTAAAAACTACATAATTTTCATGAAGTAATCCAGTCCTCTTTTTCCCTTCTTTTCATTTCTGACCATAGTTAGTCATCTATCTACCCAAAGCCCACCCAAGATATATGTCTTAGAATTTCCTGATGAACCAGTTTCATAGGTCATCTTTTTGACTATCTCTTGTAGTCTGAAAAATAAATATTTTTTTTT
>NC_058134.1:79734445-79786311 GCF_016433145.1 Gracilinanus agilis
TCTCTCTCTCTCTCTCTCTCTCTCTCTCTCTCTCTCTCTCTCTCTCTCTCTCTCTCTCTCTCTCTCTCCAACATATCATAGACAAAAAGAGGAAGAATAAAATTGGGAATTAAATGCCCACTGTCATTTTTCAAACTTGAATTGGAACTTTTCATTGCCTAACACATCTGCAAAGAAGAGATTGAGAAGCCTACCTGAGGAACAAGTGCCAATATTGTGCATTCCTTTCTCTCTCTTTTTAAAGTAAAATTACATTAAGCCAACTGGCAGATAAAATACAGGTATCCCTTCCACATCATGACTTTCCCTATCACTGTTTCAATATATTATGGGTCAGAGTAGTTTTCATTTGCATTTCTCTTTCCCTAATTTTAATTCTCTTATTTAAGTTGATTTAATTAGAGAATTTAATTCTCTAAAATTAATTTAAAATATTTTTTCTAATGATTATAGATATATTTAATGTCTTCATCTAAAAACTGCCTATACATATCTTTTAACAAATTCTCACTTAGGGAGGCATTTTTATTCTCATAAATTTGACTCAGTTTTCTCTATATTTGAGAAATGATGCTTTTATCAGAAAATTTGTTAATTTGTAAACATAAATTCCCATTTGTTATTTCCCTTCTAATATTGGTTGCATTGGTTTTCTTTGTACAAAACCTTTTTAATGCAATTAAGAATAATCATTAATCATTTTACATCTCATATTATATAATTTGGTATTCCTCTCCATTCTACTTTCCATTTTTGTTCCTTCTCTTTCTCCTTTTACTCTTTCCGTCCTCATAGCTGTTTACTTCTAACCACTGCCTCCCCAAAATCACCTTCCCTTCTGTTATGCCCTCCTTCTTTTTCTCCTACTACTTCCCTATATGGTAAACTAGATTTCTATACCCAATTGTATATGGATGTTATTCCCCCTTCAAGTCAATTTCAATGAGAGTAAGGTTTTAGCACTGCCCAATATTACCCTCATTTCCCCCTCTACTTTAATAGTATTTTTGTGCCTCTTCAGCTGAAATAATTTTACCCATTCTACCTCTCTCTTCCCTCTTCTCTCAGTACAATCCTCTTTTTTATGCTTTGATTTTTTTGAATATTATCTCATCACAGTTAACTTATTTCTACACCTTCAGTCTATGAATACACCTCCTAACAGTCCTAATAATGATAAAATTCTTTATATGTAAGCCTTCCCATATTGCAATATAAATAGTTCAACCTCATTGAATCTCTTAAGTTTTGTCTTTCCTGTATATCTCTTTATGCTTCTCTTGAGCCCAATATTTGAACATCAATTTTCTGTTCAGGTATGATCATTTCATTAGGAATGCTTGGAGATCCTCTATTTCATTAAACGACTACTACCCCCACCTCCCCAACCATATATACTAACTTTAGCTTGGTAAGTGATTTTTGGTTATAAATCTACCTTCTTTGTCTTCTGGAATATCATATCCCAAGTCTTTTAATATAGAAACTAATAAGTTCTGTGTAATCTTGACTGTAGCACCATGCTATTTAATTGTTCCTTTATTGTTACTTGTGGTATATTCTCCTTGGTGTGGGAGCTCTTGAGCTTGACTAAAATATTCCTGTGAGTTTTCCTTGGAGATAATTTTTAGAAGGAGATCTGTGGGTAGATTCTTTTAACATATTTTACCCTCTAGTTCAAGAAAACTAGGGCAATTTTCTTTGATAATTTCTTGTTATATGATGTCTGAGCTTTTTTTTTAATCTTGGCTTTCAGGTAGTCCAATAATTCTTAAATAATCTCTTCTGGATCTGTTTTGTAAATCAGTTGTTTTTACAATGAAATATTTCATATTTTCTTCTTTTTTTAATCTTTTAAAGTTGTTTTATTATTTCTTAATATCTCATGAAGTCATTAGCTTCCACTTACCCAATTCTAGTCTATAAAAATATTTTCTTCATTGGCCTTTTTACTTCTTTTTCCATTTGGCCAATTTTGCTTTTTAAAAAATTCTTCTCATCACTGGGTTTTTGTACTTCCTTTACTATTTGGTCAATTCTTTTTAAAGGTTTTATTTTCTTTTTACTTTGCTTTAATTCCTTTTCCACATTTTTTCCTTTGCTTCTTTTATTTGATCTCTAAAATCCTTCTGAGAGTTATTACATAGTCTGAAATCAGTTCCCACTTTTCTTTGAAATTTTATATGTTGCTGCTTTGATGTCTTTTTCCGCTTATGAGTTTGTTCCTTGTTCCACCTTGTCTCCATGTTAATTTTCTTTGGTTAGGTCTGTTTTTTTAATTTAATTACTTCTAATTTTCTAGCCTTTTTCTTGACTTTTATTTTTTTTTCTTAAAAGTGGGATCTGTTCTCAGAGTAGAGGGAATACTTTACTGAACTTCAGTATTTTCTTCCTGGTACTCTCAGATTTGACTCCAGGTATTTACAGGATTCAATTCTTCCAAAGTAGTTTGATGGCCTATGGGATGAGAAGTTGGTAAGTGATCTCCCTCAGGGCGTGCTGTTGGTTTACACACTGCTAGGGATCAGGGTCTCTGGCATTTGGGGCCTCACAACAGGCCTCACCTCAGCCTTGAACAAGCCAGGTATACTGGGGTTTGGGCTAGGGCTCAGAACATCAAGGGTCAGGCATGGGAGTGATGTGCTATTGCCTTAAGCAGGGTCTTGGGGTCTTCTCATTGCTAGCCTGAGCCCAGGTTCAGAACTTTAAACAGTGAGTGACTTGGGGGAAAGAGAGGGAGAGGGGATCTCTCTCTTTGGCTGCACTGTTAGTATGGTTTTACTGGGGACTTCTGCATTCCCCTCTCACTCCACTGAAAGAGACCTTTTTTTCCCTACTTTCTAAACTGTATTCTGTGGGAAATTGCTATCCCTTTTCTGGTTCTGCCACTCTGGTATTCAATTTCGAAGCCTTATTTTAAACTTGTTTGGAGGGGGTTTTCAGAGAAATTTCTTTTGTTTTTTTAAACCTTACCTTCTTCTTAGAACCAATATTGTATATTGATTCCAAGGCAGAAGAGTGGTAAGGGCTAGGCAATGGAGGTTAAGTGACTTGCCCAATGTAATAAAGCTAGGAAGCCTGAGGTCATATTTGAACTCAGGTCCTCTTCTCTCTAGGACTGGCTCTCTATCTACTTAATCACCTACCTGCCCCTCATCTGCCTTGTCATTTCAACAAAGTCAATTTATTTAAAGGAAAAAAATATTTTCTTCTACTGAAATTACTTTTAGCCTTCAAAAGACTTTCTATAACAAGTTTCATTCGAAAGAACCAAATCTAGTAAGAGTGTTACCTAGCTTTCAAAATATATAAAGAGGAGCCATTTCTCAGTCTCTTTCTGAGTGAAACTCTCATAGAACAAATCTAAAAGAAGAAGCTAATGAGTTTTCTTTGTGCTGATGTATTGCAAATGGCCAGAAGGTACCACAATATCCTTCAGAAAGGAGGAGAGTTGGATGGTAACTTAAAATTATACTAGTCAAAGCTATTCTTCATTAGAAAAGGAGCCTATTCCAAGATTAGAGTCCTTCACATTTACTCAGTTTCTTCATCTATCACTGTCTGATTTCATAAGTCAGAGAACAAGAGAAAACTCCAATTATACGAAAGGAATATACCTTTACAGTATATTCGTGGAATTCAGTAGCTACTTTGAGAAACTGAAATTGATGAGTTAGTTAAAAGTTTCCCAAACAAATCTCAAAACAAAGGCAGAGTCAGGTATACTAATGATTATGAAGGAAATTAAGTTTGTTCTTTCTTGTTTTGTTTGTGTTTTTTCTTCTAGCTCCTGACATTTCTCTTCTACTTTGAAGCCCTTGCTCTTGGGTGCCTTTATGTAGAAGAGCACCCCATTATATACCAGATCTAGATCTATATCCCCATGCCAGTAGAATCTCATGATCCAGACCTTTCCTGATGCCAATTCCCTGGAGATTTGAATCTTACTATATAAGAGTGAGACAAGTGTCAGACTGGAAGTAAAAAAGACCTGGGCTTGAATATCACATTCGATATTTACTAACTGGGTTACTAAATTCACTGAGCCTCAGTTTCCTCATTTTTAAAAAATGCCTACCTTCCATTTCATTTATTTATTTATTTAAACTCTCATATCTTTTATATATATACATATATACACATATATGTATATATCCTTCTATATAAATTTTATTTGTTACAGGGCTAGGCAATGGGGGTTAAGTGACTTGCCCAGGGTCACACAGCTAGGAAATGTCTGAGGTCAAATTTGAACCTAGGACCTCCTGTCTCTAGGCCTGGCACTCAATGCACTGAGCCATCCAGCTGCCCCAGTTTCCTCATCTTTAAAAGGGGATAATAATATTTTAGAATGTAGCTGGTAAAATTGATGTGGTTATCAAACTTTACAGTGCCCCACATTGTTTTGCAATGTTTAAATCAGTAAAAAAAATCTATCATCAATGGAACTTTTTGTTTTTATTTATGCTAATATAAATTAACACTTACCGATTTGAGGAGGGCTGACCTTGAGTAAATGAAGCCTGAGGTCATTTCCTGCTTCATTCTGGTACATAATACTTGTGGGACCTTGGATAAAATCTTTACCCTATTAGTACTCCAGGCAATGTTACAACTATAAATTATAGCTAAGGTCTAGATCTATGTCATTGGAGAGATTTTCTTTCCTCAGAATTCCCCATAGCAATGAAATTACACATTCGGGAAAAGAAAAAAGGTGGAAGGAAACACTCATTTGTTATGTTCTCCAGATAATAGGATCTCATGTAGATAGATCTTTCTAGTCCATTATACAATCTGTTAATATCTCTAGGTAAGAAGTGAATTTTATAACATGAGATGCTTCTGATAAGATCTATATTGAGGCAGACAGATCACCTTAATCTATACCATTAGACCTATTCTATCTTTTAATCATTAACCCAGGCTTTCAAGGGTTTTCTCATTAGGACCAGGTGAGTAATACTTCAATATAATTTTAAAAAAATATTTAATTGTTACAATGATTCATGTTCTCTCTTTCCCCTCTCCTGGATCTGATAAGCAATTCCACTGGGTTATACATGTATTATCATTGAGTAATCCTTTTAAGAAGAGATTCTTCCAAAAGAGAAAAAGAGCAGATTCTTCTCTAGAGTTTAGGTTGCCTTCTTGTGGTTAGTCATGCATTTCTGTTCCTAAGATACCAACTGGCATATTGTAAAAATCAACAAATTGAGTATAAAATGAGATCTTGGACACTAGAAGAGTTTTTTTTTGTTTTTGGTACCCTGAATTTATAAAACACTTTCTTAGAAATATATAGAATTACCATCAACTCTTCATGAAGGCCAATATGTTAGTATTAGTTATGATTGACAATGGTTAACTGCATTAGGATACATAAACAAAATAAAATTAGTAGCTTTGACAAAGAACAGATAAGTTTTGTCTCCAAAGTGGCCTCATTGCCCAAAACATAACCTGAACATTCTGCTCGTTGAGAATGATGATATGAAATCATGCCAAGGTTAGATTTTTTTCTAAAATTCTATTTGAGCTGAGAACAAAACAAAACCTAAGCATGTGAAAAATTCCTTAATGGATGAAACAATATTATTCCCTATTCAATTTCCTCAACAATGACCAGATAATGTACCTCACAGCCTAGAAAAAGCAGGAACATTTTCAGCCCAGAGGGCAATCTTCAGAGAAGTCTGAGAGAATGTATTAAATGAAAATGTTTCCTCAACCATAGCAATGCCATCATATATGAGGCGATTGGATTAAATTTGTAAAAAATTATGTTTGCTTTAGTAATATTCTTTTAAAAACTAAGTCCTTTTTCCAGCTTTGTCACACAGTTTAAACTGCCAAACGCGGTGGCAAGATACCAATTTTTCTTAATATCTTAATTGGCTAGAAGACATACTGTTCTTTCTAATTAAGATCTATAGTTTAAAGTGTATGAAAATTTACAACCTGATCAAAATGCAAGCATTTTGCTGACTACCTTCTTGCTGACTATCTTCTCCCTCAGTGTTAGACTCCAACTCTAAAAGCAAAATGAATGGTAAGAGAAAAATTAAGGTGTATTTAATTTAATTCAACCAGGATTTTTGAGGAATTCTGTGGTTTGGGTGAGTGTTATTTGTATTTTGTTTTGCATGAGTTGTTTTGTGTGTATGTTTGTGCTAGAGAACACAAAAAAAATGATAAACAAAATAAATCGTCCCTACTCTCAAGTGGTTTCTAATTTCTGAAAGATCAAACCAAATAAAATATTAAACAATCTTAAGAAACAAGACCAGAACAGCAGTAGGTAATATAAAATAAAGAGCTAAATTAAATAAAATTAGGGATCAGAGAGCAGGCCATCTAGAATAGTGGTGAACAGATGGTAGTTATTGTGGTTCATTCACTATATTTGTATCCCTAGTGTCTGACACATAGTAGGTACCTAATAAATATTTGTTGATTTATACAGTGCTAGAACTCTTAATGTGAGATAGAGAAGAAATGCAAACAGAAATGTTTTCAGGAAGCCAGGGGCACAATGGTCTGTGCCAAATCAGACTTGGCACATGAGGCTCTAAACTCTTACCATGCCATCCATCATTCTTTAAATCAAGTAAGCTCAGGATAACTGAAAAGATTCAGAGGTTTTCTAGGGAAGGATGGAGTCTTATTGCTTTCCCACTCTTAAAGTTATTTGAGACTTCCCAATTAACTGGGAAATAGGTGAGTCTGCCTTCAAAGTTTCTGGGTATTCAAGATTCCAGATATGAGGAGTTGTAGAAACAAGAATGAGAGGAAAATATCAAGGATAAAGTAGAAAGGGAGTAGCCAGGGTAGAATCAATCTATCAGTATTCAATGTACTCAAAGACTAACAATGAATTGAAAAATTCAATTAAATCATTTTTTTCTGCTTTTAAGTATAGATAGATAATATACAAAACCAGTCTTTCTTACCATAAGGCTTAAGAAAGAGGGTTTTCAGGCAAGATGGAAATATTATCCATGTAAATTTCTCCTAGATTTTAGACAGCCATAGAAACAATAAAAGGGAAATCCAGTCAGAGAATTTCCCAGTATTTAGGAATGAGGACCTCTAGTTAACTCTCAAAGAATTTGGAAATAAATGGAGTTATATACACCCTAGAGTTAAGAACTTAGGGAGGAAGGATCCATCCAATTCTCCCTTCTGATTTGATGAATAAGGAAACTATGTCCCAGGTACATTAAATGTCTTAGCCAAAGTAAAGCAAGCAGAAGGGCCAGAGCTATAATTGAAACACAGATGTTCTCATTCCATATCTGTCTTCTCTTCCACTGTACCACATTCCTACCCCAGTCTTGGATAATCCATCATTTCCTATATTTCCTAATCCTTTCTTATAAAACAAACCCACAAAAAGTCATTTTCAACATTATACATATGTAATATTATGCTTAAAAAAATGGTTTCCATCAAAATTTTCTTTGGGCCTTTAGTGATCAAAGTGTCCACTGTAACCACCTAGCTTCACCCCTGGCCCTCTTTCCCCCACCACTTTTTCAAAGACCCACCATCAGCTATTTCTCCTGCCATTTTATATAGAGCACTAAACCTGATTTCAAAAGCATAAGAGCAACTTGACTCTGCCACTCACTAGTTAGCTGTACCTCCCTGGACAAATCACTTTACCCCTCTATACTTATGTTTCCTCAATTCTAAAATGATGAGGTTCAGTTAAATTATTGCTAAGGCCCCCTCCAGTTTGGAAAAGTCAAAGTTCTCTTCACCTTCTCCCATTTCACCTCCACCTAAATCCCTTGAACTTATTAATCTTCCCACTGACTGATCTCTCGTTTTAGACCTGATGGAAGAATATACATTAGTCACAATAGACTTTCCATCTTATTCCTAAATCTATTATAGGAATATCTAGAGGATAAACATCAGGATAAAGGGTTTTTTTTTCACGTCGAAAAAAAAGAAACAGGTCACTCAGAATCATGTTACAAGGTTCTCCTTGATATGTTCCTTATTCATATAGCACTATCAGAGCACCTGGGTGGGTATATGACAAAGAGACTCCTAAATTTATTGCCACAATCACAAGTTCTCACAGTCAGAAAGGAGAAAATTAAACTATTGGCTGACTCATATCTGTGGGTTGGATATTTGTATTATAGATATGAATAGGTGTAACTCCATGTACACTTATTCAGAAGCAGAATATTTAATTTTGACAATAGTGAAAAATGTGCCATAGTGGATAGAACCGTTCTAGGAGTCAAGAAAATCTTGATTGAAGTTCAGTCTATGTTGTATTTTGTATGGGCCTAATTTATAAGTCTTCTCTCTACATTCTAGGACAGACGTGTTAAATATATGATCCTTAGGCCACAAGGAGCCTGAAACACTCTTCAGTTTGAGCCAAACCAAAAGAAAATATAGTGAGGAAATATTTAACAGAATAAAATAAAAATATAACAAAATATAGTTAACATTACATTTTAAAATTAAGTCAATATGTGGCAGAGAAGGATACTTTTATGTACAGATTAGTGGTCCCTATTTTCATTTGAGGTTGGCATCACAATTTTAGGTAGCTCTTTAAAAAAACTATAAATCACAGAGGTGTTGATCTGTATTATAGAGAGAGTTTCCTGAACATGTAGTTCCATAAACCAATGAAATCCTTCACCATTTGCTTATAAAACTATTTTAAATCTCACACTAATTCAATATTTATATAAAGTTTCAATTTAAACATTAAGTTCAGAGGATTCTCTTTGGCCCAGCAGCCTCCTAAAAGACTGTAAACTATTATGTTATTGAAGATAAATAAAACCAGTTTTTTTCTTTATCTTAGGGGAAAAAAATCCATCTATACTTTAGGTCTTTATTTCAGGCATATCCCATCCTCTCAAATGTAGCCTCCCTTGTGACAATGAAAAACAATTACAAACAGAGACTGCGTCTAAGGGCGTAGACAGTATTCTTTTTTAGTAGTTCTATACATTTCTGCCCCAAAGGAGGTCATATGTTAGAATATACAGGTCATAGGCAGCCAGGTCCATAATGAACAAAGAACTAAGCATGGAGTCAGGAAAAAAGAAGTTCAAATCCAGCCTCAGACACTTACTCCTCAAAAGAAGCTGGAGAAGTCACTTGACTTCTGTCTTCCTTTTAGATTCCTCAACTGTAAAATAAGGATTATAATGCATCTACCTCATCTGATTGCTATAAGGATCAAATATGATAATATTTATAAAACATTTTCCACAATGCCTGGTACATAGTAGTCACTTAAAAAAGAGTCATTTCCTTACTCATTATGATAAAAACTCTTTGAGAGTAGGAGTTTCATTTATTTTTCAGTCAATAAACACTTATTAAGCACCTACATGTACTGAGCACCATTCTAAGCACAAAGAAAAAGAAAAAGTAGTCTGCTCTCAAGGAGTTCACAATATAATGGGAGAAGACAATATGCAAACAACTATTTACAAAACAAGCTACATAGAGGACAGTATCTCCAGTACCTTGCATATAGTAGGTATCTAATGAATGCTCTCTGATTGTTTTATTATCCCTTCACCAGTCCTACATTGTTTTTTTGTTTCTTCCACATATACAACCTTTATTCAGCTCAATTTTCCTTTCAGTGCTTTGTTCACCCACATTGTAGTAGTCATTATTTTCTTCTTGGTTTTCATGCTTTTTCTTATTTGTCATTGCTTCATTTTTTAAACTTTCTTATGTATATATGTTTTTCCCCTGTTATAACATTAGCTCCTTGAAGACAAAAACTATTTTGTTTTCGTCTTTGTAGCTCTGGTGCCTAGTACTCAGCAGGTTCTTAATAAATGCTTGCTAAATTAAACCAAATACTAGAACAAGAATCCCTTCTACAACATTCCAAATAAATCGTTATTCAGGTTTACTTTGACAATCTCTAGGGAGGAAGAGGGTCCCTTCCAAAGCAGATTATTTCAATTTCTGATGGCACTAATTGTTCAAAAAGTTTCCTTAAAATAAGTTTAATTGTATACCCAGTTCTTTGACATGTTTTTGGTCCCTTTGGTTTATGAAAGTGTATAACAAAATTCTCCCCTTAGGACTACTTTGGCTGCAACCCAAAAATATTGGTGTGCTATCTCATTGTTGACATTACCCTTAATACAATTATTAATTGTTTTTATGATTTTTCTGAAATTGAGTTTAAATCTCCCTAAGAATTCCAGCCTTTGCTCCTAGTTTTGCCTTCTGGAGCCAAACAAAACAAACTAATGGATCTTCTACATAACAATAATTCATTGGGGTTATATTAAATATAGTTTATATCAACCTAGCTCCCAGTTTCTTTCTTCTCTGGACTCCCAAATTCCTTCAATAGCTCCTCATAAGACATCATCTCAAGGCCTCTTATTTTGATTAACTTAGGCTGGATGTTCTCCAATATATTAGTACAAGCTTCTTAAATTATGCATTGCATTCACCTTCCATATTCTGCATACTGTGATGATATACAAAGTAATTTTTGTCATTATCTCTATAAATTTCTGAATCTTTGGATATTCAGTAGAGATCTTTTTCTGTACACTGGAAATAAATTATCATTAACCTTAAGTCAACGCAGTATATGACTATTTAAGATTATGTTAGTTGAAAAATTAAAATAAAAGAATAGTAAAGTGCTTAGTTTGGTGTGTATTGTGTATATGACAGATCTGTATATTTGTAAGTATATAGATATAGATATAGATACAGATATATATATATAGGTATAGATATAGATATAGATACACATACTCAAGTTTTATGCACCCATCTATGTAGCCCTTTCATATGATTAGCTAACCTTATTAATAACTACAGTAATATGGCTAAAGGATCTCCTCAGCTCCTTCCTTCCCTGTTTTCTTCTCCCACATTCTTTATTTTCTTTGGAAAAAGAGTGCCTGGGCCATTTCTTTTCATTCTTCTTCCTATCTCTCACAATCACATAAAGTAACTTGGCTCTTTTTTTCCCAGGGGCACTCTGGGCTTTTTTTGATGTCACTGTGTTCTGGAATAATAGAATTTTTTCTTTTTCACAGTTCAGAAAATTTACAGCAAAAATTACATATGCATATACATGCATACACAAATATGTATATGTTTATATATATATGTGTGTATATACAGATGTGTGTATATACCCACAAAGATGAGATAACTGAAAGTTGTGTGACTTGCTCAGTATCACAGGTAGCAGTAGCAGAGCCATATATATTTTTTGACATTCATTTCATTGGTCTTTCTAATATACTAGGCTTCTTTTATACTACACACATTTCCTAGAAAAGAAAGCTTTTCAACTCCACAAATTTGGAGTATTTTATTCAGGAAACACATTCTTTATGATGTCTAGATAAAAATAAAAATGAGAAGAAAACACAGGAAGGAGACTTTTAGCCATTGATAATGAATAGAATAACACCATTAATGAAATTATATAGCTTTGGGTCATAGAACACAACAGACTCTGAAGAAACAACACTGAGGATTACCCAAAGAACAGCAGAGAAACACACATAGTAGGGATGAGCAGTGTGCATCATATTGGTTTGCCAAAAAGCAATGCTGAGATCATCAGAAAAATATATAACCCAGAAAAACAATAGACTAGTCATGCCACAGAAACAGGAGCTATCCAAATGGACAGTCTGTAAGCTACATTGATAGCTCTATATAATGTAAAGAGAGCACAAAGAAGAATCCATCATCTTGGATAGAGCCTTTGTGGGAATTTTATAGGAAGACTTGTGTAAGAGTTGTCAAGTCAGTTGACCATTACTGAGTTGTGATTGCCATTATATGAAGAAGTGTCTACACCAAAGAGACCACAAATTCAATGGAATATTAGTCAAGATATTTGGGGCCCTTTTCCCAAAAAAACTTTTTTGCATTCCGGATAATCTCCAACATTACTTCAGATCATATGATAGATATTACAAGTATCATCATCCTCATTTTCCAGGTGAAGAATCTAAACCTCAAAGAAGTTAACTGAGTTGTTCATGGTCATATTTTGAGCAAATCTAGGAATGACTTCTCTAGAGTTCTCTGCAGTTTACACCCTACTATAATGACAAATTCATCCCTAGGTGTCAAGGGAGAAAAGAATGGGTGAGTAGAGGGCTGAGTTTTGTCCAAGAAATATCTCCAAGGAGCTATTCTGGAAGTAGGGTCTATAACTGGAAGAAGGGTCTTCCACTACTGCTTCCCATCTTTGTGCAGTGAGGCTGGCCTCTCAGCTTTCCTACAGCTATACACTCTTATAGTCTCAAATTATTGCTATTACCCGACCAGGACTTTTAAATTGGGGGAGCCTCTGTTCTCATTGCTTGACAGTTAGGAAAATGAGAAGATGTCTAGCCATACATAAGGATGGAGAGGTCCAGGGAGAAATATGGTAGTACTTAATATCAGTTTCAATTCAATAGCTTTTGTAGACTAGTCCAGAAATGTATCACCCATGTTAAATGTCTCTCTGGGAAAATGCTGTTTGACTTCCAAGCATCCAGTATATAAAGCAAACTTTTTTCTAAAATGGCACAAATTTTAAATTACATATTGCAAGCTCAAATTTGACAGAAAAAAGGGGATACAAAAGTGTTTTTAAAAAAAGAATAAGCTGACCATTTATAATGATTTGTTTTAAAAAGATCCTACTTGGAATACTGTGGCTTTAAATGAGATTGCTTTAAAATGGGATATCTGGTATATTGGCAAATTGATGAGTGGCAGTTTTTCTCTGTGCCATAAATTATGAACTTTTCCATGCTCTGTCATGTTCAAGGAAAACGCTAACAAATTAATTCTGACAAAAACAAAGAAAAGTAACACCTCACTCTAGGTGATTTATAAGGTCAAAAAATCAAACATCCAAACATTAAAAATCTGCCAATAAACCTTTCTTTCAACATGGCAAATATTGCTGTGGGGCATAAATCAATCACAAGACAAATTTCTTTCTTATAGAATTGAGATTTGAAGAAGCATTTGTGTCAAAGCACAGAAGCTCAGAATCCATCCTTAATTCAACTGAAGCTGGCTAATGTACACTAATGTCAGAAAGATCAATTGTAAATGAATCAGCAGACCCAGGTTAGTCCAATGAAGTGAGTGTGACTGTTGTCGCAAACATGATTATCATAAACATATGGACTTTATTGAACAAAGCAAACTAGATATAAATGATAACTGGAAGGTGAAGTAGCAGCATAGGAAATACTCTTATGTATGCTCCATTTCCTAATGGATGTTTTTTTTCCTTATTTGCATAAAACATATTTTATTTGGGGTGCCAAATTCACACTTTCTAAATATGAGTTGCTTATTTATTCTTTCATAATTTTATGACAATTACAAGTATGAAAAAATAATCAAATTTCTACTGCCTATAAGCTAACTATCTATGTATGTTGGCAGATTGTTGGGGGAGGAAAAGAGGGAGAATAAGATCACTGTCACATGTAGGATCTATCTTCTCTGTCTGAAAAAAAATGCCCTAAAGAATATTGACAATATAAGAAGAGCAAGGGACTCTAGAAGTAAAGAAAGGGCATCACCAAAGAGATCAGAATTCTCTACAAAAGTTATAAAAGCTCAAAGTAATATTTAGTGAGAAGCAGTGGTTGAGAATCAGAACAGAGAAGAGAATTATCCAAGGAATAAACTGATTCAAGTAATGGAAGGAAAAACAAAAAGAGTGATGTATGATTTTTTCACAGCATCATAGCATCTCTGATTTGGAAGATACAACTTATACCTTAGCAAATAGTACAACTCCTTTTGGAGCCCTAATAGTATAATTCATACCTAAGCAAAAATTGCTTTGAGAAGATTTCCCAAGAAGTAAGAACTCTAGGGCAGAGAAGCCCAGTGTGACCCAAAGCAATCCGTTCTGATTTCAGATAGCTCTGTTTTTAGGAATTTTTTTCTCTTAAATTTGTTTTTTCCTTCAAACTTTCACCCATTGCTAGTTCAGCCTTCTGAAACAAAGAAGAAATTTAATACTTCTTTCACATGAAAGTTTTCAAATTTGTAAAGGTTATCTATAAAACAAGTTTAGTATAGCATGAACTAAACTTAATGGAGTCATGTTGGCTCTTTGCAATAACTTTTTCTAGATGTTCAATAACTATCCCTTTAATGATGTTCTAGCATTTTGTCAGGAATTGAAGTCTAGCTCCTTGGCCTACAGTTTTAACACTACTGTCTTTACCAATTAAAAATCAGGGAAATAAAATATGTCCCAAAATTTAATATTAAATTTTAAACTTAAAAAGGAACTAAGACTTTTGGGACCACTTATATTTGTCCTTCTGCAACTTTTCCTGTTTTCCAAGATATTTTCAAGACCACAGACAATTGTTCAGCATTCCCCTCTGGCATTTTATTTTAATATCCTGACATATGGACCATCTGGGTCTGGTGACTTGAATTCATCAATGACAGTTAACTACTAAGCCAACCAATGGCCATTTTTGTTCTATCCTTAATTCAAATATTATTTTCCTTTGTAAAGAGAAGAAAGAAGAGTTGAATACATAAACAATATTTTTTATTTTCTATTTTCATCTTCTTATCTCCCCCCAAAAAGTGGTCTTATCTTTTCCATTGGTTTTCATTTTTTTCCTCAAAAATATTTCTTTATAGATCATGCTTGTATTTCTAGTATTATTGTCATACCATGTCAGATCCAAAGTAGAAGCCCTTTTCAATGATCTCCCCCACAACTTTTAAAAAATTAAAGTCAAGAAATTATTAACTAAGAGATAGTTTGAGTCATTATCTAGTTATTGACCCTTATCACTATTATATTATGTTTTTCTCTTTGTGCTTTTCTTCATGCCATTGCCTATGCAGCAAATGAACACCCCTCACCCTGGGATCTGTTGAAATCTATCTCTTCAAGGTCAAGATCATGTGCAACTTCTTCCATGAAAACTTCTCTGATGTTCTTATGCTAGAATGAGGCATTTCCTTCCTCAAATGCCTAGTGCCAATCTGGCTATCTCCTATTCACATACAGCAGAGAGAGAGAGAGATTAGATAGATAGATAAGTAGATAGATAGATAGATAGATAGATAGATTAATAGATAGATAGATAGAATGGATAGATGATATATATTATATATAGAGAGAGACAGAGACAGAGACAGAGCATCTTTCTCTATAGATTTTGATATTCCTTAACCTTCCTTTCTGGTAAGAAGATTAACCTAAGGAATACACACACACACACACACACACACACACACACACATTTATGTGAAAAGAAGGTTAAAAACAAGAAGTTTTTCAATGGGATGACAAAGAGAACAAAGAATCCAAAAAGATAGACCTGAATATTCATTTAGATTAGAAGATGAGAGAATGGAAGATTTGAAACAGAAAAAGAAAGAAGCTGTGTGCTAGCTTTAAGGTTTTTCACCTATAGTAAGAAGCAGGAATTGGGATGAAAGACCATAGGTAGCATGAGGAATGAAGCTATGTAGGATTAAGGATCATCTGATGACATACCACTAGACTTAGAATCTGGCTAATATATCTTCATATCCTGCCTCAAATAATAACTTAGTGGCCTCTGAAGAAGTCATGACCATTCTTAGCCTTAGTTTCCTCATCCATTATATGGTAATGATAATAGCATCTACCACTCAAGTTTCTTATGAGCATGACAGAAGATAACACAGATTTTGCAAACCTTAAAACTCTATGTAAACATTAGCTGTTATTATTCATTATTATAATTATCATTATTCCTGGTTACGAGCAGAATGATACAGTGGAAAGAGGGATGGATTTGAAAGTAGGCAACTTGACTTTGAACCCTTGCTCTGCTATTTATTACATATATGACCATGAACAAGTCACCTCACATTTACAGAACTCATTTCCCTCATCTTTCAATGGGAAATAATACTTTCTACAGATTTTACCTCGTAGGTAGTTATGAGAAGGCAGTCTGTGGGCCTTAAAGCACTGCATCAATGTTATTTGTTACTATTAGAAGCTTTCCTAAAATGACCAAGAAGAGAATATGCTTAGCTTTCTCCAGAGGATGACACAGAGAGCCCTGGATACTGTTCACACTTGAGAACCATTACCCTCTTATAACAATTCACATGGGAACAAAAGGTAACACAAAAGAAATCTTTAAAATGTTGCTAGAGATTTTAAGATCCTAAGCAGGAAACTGAAGGTCTCGTGGGAACAGGTGGTAT
Source organism: Gracilinanus agilis (assembly GCF_016433145.1). NCBI lineage: Eukaryota > Metazoa > Chordata > Mammalia > Didelphimorphia > Didelphidae > Gracilinanus > Gracilinanus agilis. The sequence goes on from NC_058134.1 coordinate 79,750,697, forward strand.
TTTAATCACTGCTGCCTAGAAAGAGACTTTAGAGGAAAAAGGTAGATCGTGGAAGTGATGATCTAAGAAAATACTATTTGAAAAGATTTAGGTTTCTGGAAACAATTTAATGATGAAATAGAGGAGGAAGAGAAGTTTCTGGTCAGGAATTTAGTGCATTTAAACAAATTATATAGTAATAAGGATAGAGAATGGTTATATGATTTCTTAGGTATTGGGTGATACTTGACAAGCAGAGAAATCCTCTATCAAAGTAGTTCATGATTTTCCTGCAACTTAAAGTCTAAGGATAACTGACTAGAGAATGGAGAGGTAAGTCCCTTTCCTAAGACTTTAGATCTAAAATGTATTAGAACTGGAACCCAGATCAGGACAACTCAGCCTATTAGTTCATGCTGTCTCTCAATACATTTATAGCTTTACATGCAAGGGTGTATGATGTTCTGAAATTTGCAAAAATATTTGATCTGTATTATCCCATAACAAATTGTGAAATAGGTAAAAGGGTTATCCTTATCCCCATCTTACAGGTAAGGAAAAGACTTGGAGGAGTTAAATGACTTGCCCCTGATCAAATAGCTGGTAAGCATCAGAGAAAGGATCTGAACTCAATTCTACCCAATTCCAAGTCTAGTAAATGATCCTCTGCTGGGGAAAAAAATTATCCACATATATTCATTAGGAAATTATCAAAGAGAACAACAGAAAGAACATAGGAAGAAAAGTGTCAATGAAGAGGGCTAATAATGCTTTGGAGATAATATCTATCTAGCAAGAGTGTCAATAATAAAATCCTTTGGCCTCAGAAGCCTCTTCTCATGTTGCATAGAAGGGATAACAATAAAAAAAGGTAAATTAGTGATTTTATGCAGAAAGGTAAACTTTACCTTATAGGAATCCAAAACATCAAAAGGGAAGTTATTCATGACTGAAATCATGATATAGAAGGGGCATATTCACGGGGCATTTCTATATTAAGCATACAAATGAAGAATAAACATGAGAAACAGGGCACATCATTTTTAGCCATCCACTGGCATAATAGGGTCATAGACATGAGGTTGAAAGGGACCTCAGATGTCATCTAGTCCCACCCCCTCATTTTCCAGATGAGGGAACTGAGGCACTGTAGTTAAGTGAGTTGGCTGGTAAGACCAAACAATAGAGCTATATTCATTAACTAATTTCTGAGAAGCAGCTAAGATTAAAAGTTAAAAGACTAAAAGAAGAAGGTATTTAATATGAGAGAATAAATCATTCTGTCACAACTTAGAAGCATGGCCAGCCTCACGAGTTGGCAGAGTAGTCAGTTACTTATGTGGCATGATTTAAGGAATCTCAAACAGGCTTTTAGACCTCAAAATCTCTCCATTTGCCTTTCATTAATGACCCAAATCCCACCATTAAGACTTGATTCCTTGGCAGGGGGTGAGGGTGGGGAGTGTCCAGATCAACGATTTCAGTGATTCATGGAAATCTTAAGGTGAAAACTCCTTCCACAAATATGAATTGGCAACTTATAGTACTAGAGAAGTGTTGGGAGGATGAAGAAAGTAAGCAACTTGCCCAGTCATGAGAACATATGAGAGGTAGAACTCAAACTCAGTTCTTCTTGATAGTAGGGCATGTCCTCGATCTACTTTGCCACATCACTGTAATTCCTATGTTAAAAACTCCAGTAAAGCACAAATATGACAGAAGTAGTTGCATGATATACCAGCTATATATCACAAACAATTTACTACACAATAACTCATCATGCCTTTTTAATAGAAAATTAGCTTAAAAGTTCTCAGGGATAGGAAGAGAAATTATAAGACCAAGAAACTTTGGTGAAGAGTCATACAGAACCACGTGGGACAAACTTCACCCATTTTATCATTTTGTCTAAAGCTGGCCTTATTTAATGGGATAATACCAAAGCTATATGCCTTATATCCAAGCACATTACAAATAATTTCCAACTATCTCCAATTCTATAGTCAGGTCTAGGAACCTTGAGCTTCTCTTATAAAATTTCCCATGACTTAAGACTTGAAAATGATCCTTTTTTATTTAAACCCTTATCTTCTCTCTTACAATACTGTCTATTGGATCCAAGGCAGAAGATTGGAAAGGGCTAAGCAATGGTGATTAAGTGACTTGCCTCTCACACAGCTAGGAAGTGTCTGGGACCAGATTTGAACCCAGGACCTCCTTTCTATAGGTTTGACTCTCTCAATACATTAAGCCACTTACCTGCTCCTTAAAATAATACTTTTTATGAAGATTTAGAGTTTAAGATAAATCTTATGAGATTTCACTGCTACCAATAGTGTTAAGAAGATATTCATCTTGGAAAAATTACAGGCCTGGAGAGTGGATGCAAAGAAAAACTACCATTTAGTAGGTCTATAAGCACTTTATATTAATGAGGATATTAATAGAAAGATAATTAGAACAGACTTGTAATGTGATAGGACAATTAAAAAGATGAGTGCAGTTTGGATGTGGGTACATTCAGAAATATCATGTTATTATCTCGAGAGAGAGCTTGCCTGGAATGTCAAATTAAGTTCTGGGCACCTGAACACTATAAACATGTAGGCAGATTGGAGAGAATCCAGAGGAAAGCATCAGGAGAGATTAAGGGACTAGAGTGATTGACATAGAAGGAAGGATCACGATAGGAATATGCATTGTCAAAGACTTGCCTGATTCACGCCGGCTTTTCTCCTCTACCTTTTAAGTAAAATAAATATTAAGGAGAAGAATTATTACAGATAGGGTCAAGGGTTAGGGCTAAGAGTAATGGCAATGAAATTGAGAAATAAATTTTATTTTATTTGTTAAAAATAAAAAAGATCATGATAGTGGGCCCTATCAGATGAAGAAATAGTTTCCCAGGGGAAGAAGTGCAAGCCAAATTACTAAGATACTTAAAACCAGACTGGAAAAATCATTCAAAAATATCCCACAGGGAGCAACCTTAGCCTGGCAGCTGGATCAACTGGATAAAGTCTTTCCATTTCTAATTTCACTAAGACAGATTCTTTCTGCTTCTGTATGCTCTGCATACATAGCTATCACTTACTGAACCTACAGATGAATGGAGACAAGAAAAAAACACAAGGAGGCTTTTAAAAAAAATCTAAAACATTAGAAGGATAGACACATAATTTTTAAAGTTGGTTTGTTAGAAGACAAGGAGTAAAGTAATCGCACATTTAAAGCTGGAAGGGGTCTCAGAGGTTATTCCAAAACAACCTCCAAATTACACTGATGACAGAAATGATACCCAGAGAAAGAAGATGACTTGTCCTTAGGGGCCAGAAGTAGAACTAAAATTTGCAAGGAGATGTATCAAAGCTTGATGTAGGGGGGAAAACCACTTCCAAACAATTAGAGCTCCCTCAGGGTAATGAAAATTCCTTTCAGGTGTATCTAGGCTCCCTTGTCAGGTATATTGTAAAAGGATTATGCCTTGTTATTTTTCAGAAATGTGTCTGACAAGATGATCAGTGAGACCCCTTTCTAATTCCATACCTACTATTTGTGCCCAGCCTGTGGTATAATGTTCCCATCTCATATTGGTCTGATCAGCCACAGTCAGAAACACCATACATTGATGCCTATATATAGTGATGTTATTTTGGACCTTTTCAAGTAAAAAGGACAGCAACCATGTGAAGTGACCCAGGCTGGCCTTCATTCCCCTTCTGGTCCTGTTCCTGGCTCCTGGACACCAAAACAAGGTCCCTTTTTATTATTGTCTCATCCTGGAATTTTCCTCAAAACCTGAAGCCCCCTCTCCCTGGAACATCCACATATCCCTGCAAACTTCTCAAGCTGGAATAACCCTCAGTAAGACCTGCTTTCTTCTTCCCCTGTTCTAGAATTACCTTGGAGACTCTTTCATGGCAGGGGCTGCTTGTCTTCTTGTTTATATTTGCATCCTCAATACTTAGTAGTATCCGGCACATTAAGTATTTAATAAATTCTTATTTTCTTCCTATCTTCTAATTAGGAAAATGGTGTGATTGTGTGAGTGACCTTAGGAAGCAGTTTTGTATTGGCAGAACAAATATTGGACTTATTTTTTTAAAAAACCCTTACCTTCCGCCTTAGAATCAATACCATGTAACAGCTGGGAAATGGGGGTTAAGTGACTTGCCCAAAGTCATGCAGCTACAAAGTGTCTGAGGCCAGATTTGAACCCAGGACCTCCCATCTCTGGGCCTGGCTCTCAATCCACTGAGCTACCCAGTTGCCTCTGAAATATTGGATTTATTACTGATTACTGTTAAGATTTAAAATGATAAAGACTGATATAATAATATAAATTCGTAGTTTAATTAAAGCCATGGCCATGCTGGTAAAATCATTAAACCACACGCTGGAAAGAATTCAAAACTGCTGCCTCCATTTTGTTACCTCTCATCTCTCCTCGAGCCTGCTAGCCAAGAGGGCTTACTTTTGATTCTCCTCCCATTTAAACTGTCCTCTGCATAGTGACTCAGGCATTCCCACGCCCAAAGAACCGGAACCAGAAACCTGTTGGACCACGGGAAATGTAGTTTGATAGTTCCCACGTGTCCATAGAAAATATATATATATATATATATATATACTTTTAAATGGCATTTCCCAAATTTCAATTTTACATTACTTGAATCAATTTAGGGAAGTCCCTAAATATATAAAAAGCCTCAATTTTTTTACCTTTGAAATGAATGGATTGGGCAAGATGACTATAAAATCCCACTCTCTCTTAAGATCATATCATTTTAGTCCAACCCTTTCATTTTACCAATTTAAAATAGAAACCCTGAAAGATACTTTTTAATTTGTTTCAAGTTGTAGAGTTTATTAACAAAAGCAGGGAAGGACCCAGGTATCCTGATTCCCAGTCAGTAGCATTTTTCAGTTAAAGTATTCAATGAAGACTTAGGTTGATGTGATTCTTTTATTTTAAAGGCATGATTTATCTTTAAATTCTTTAAAACTTTAAATATGCCTTTAAACTCCTCTTCATCCCCCATATAGCCCCATGAAAATATGATAAGGAGAAAAAAACTAGTAAATACTTGTCATTCATTTGTCATTTTTTTTGGCCTAATGACGTTTGTTGTTTTTTGTTTTTGTTTTTGTTTTTGTTTTTGTTTTTTTTTTTTTGATAAACAGTACCAACTAAGGAATGGCCATTGAGAAAACCTGATTTCATGCAGAAGAAAAACATATGACTGATCACATGGTTCAATGGGTATATGATTGGGGATGTAGACTCTAAACCAATGGTTCCCAAACTTTTTTGGCCTGCCGCTCCCTTTCCAGAAAAAAATGTTACTTAGCCCCCTGGAAATTATTTTTTTTTTATTTTAATAGCAATTAATAGGAAAGATAAATGCATCTGTGGCCTTCACCACACCCCTTGATCACTACAGCACCCACCAAGGGGCTGTAGCACCCACTTTGGGAATCACTGCTCTAAATGATCACTCTATTGCAAATATTAATAATATGGATATGGGTTTTGAACAAGGATACATGTAAAACCCATTGGAATTGCTCATCAGCTCCTGGAGGGGAAAGGAAGGAGTGCAGGGAAAGAACATGAATCATGTAACCACAGAAAAATATTCTAAATTAATTAACTAAATAAAAATTAAAAATGGAAAATAGAAAAAAAAGAAGACCTAATGTCAAATCCAGTTTAAGACACATTAACTGTGTGACCAAGAGTAAATCACTTAACTTGGTTTGTGTCAGTTTTCTAATCTGTAAAATGAGATCCTAAAAAAAAATGGCAAGCTGTTCCATTATCTTGGCCTAGAGAAAACCCCAAATAGGGTCATGAACAGTCAAATATGACTGAAACAATTGAATGGCAACAGTAAATACATAAGAACATAGATTTTAATCTGAAGGGAAGCTTAGGGGCCATCTAGTCTAACTCCTTCATTTCATAAGTGCAGAGATAGACTTAATGAGGTTGTAATTTGCCAAAGAACACTTACATAACTTTGTCTGTGGCAGGATTTAAACCCAGATCTCCCTGACTACAAGTCCACTCTATCCACTAGGTCACATTGCTTTGTTAGTATTTCATATCCTCTTCCCCAGTGATGCAAACTCCTTGAGAGCAGAAACCTTCATTTCTGTCTTTGAATTCCCATCATTTAGCACATAGTAAGTACATTTTGTTGGTTGAATTACAAAATGCATTAGCTGAACAGAGTAGATATCCTATGAATTAAGAAGTAATCCCAGCACATTACAGCCAAGAGGGAAATCTCCATTCATTCATAGGTTTCACATACATGCTTTCATTTCTTTATTTTCAGGCAAGTTCCTATAATCTGTGCTTTTGTATTTGGATGGGTGGCTAGAGAAGTTGCCCAATAATGGTGGGAAGAAAAGAGGGAAGGTTAAGGACAATTGTACTCCTCCTCTCACATTCTTGACAATAAACACCTCCTCCTCCTAAGCTTTAACCAGCAGCATCTAAAAGGATGATAAAGAATTTCAAAAGACACGAGCAGGCTGCTCCAGTTTACTATACTTAGAACATTGAGTTAATATTGTCTATATATGACATGTAATTTTATTTTCCAAGATCAGAGAGAGTGTATAGGAAATAGAGACTTAACCTATGATTTCATTGACAGAACTCCTAAAAGGAAAATCCCTTTAACAATATAGTTGCCCCCTTTGCAACTTCTAGTCTTAGAGAGTCACCTCTCTGAAGCACTGAGAAATTACATGACTTACCTAGAGTCAGCCAGCCAGTAAAGTCCAGGGTTAAGACTTGAATCAGGTTTATATGGGACCAAAAACAGCTATGTATTCATTGTCTTTTATTCACTATCATCTTTACTTTTAATTTTTCATATATCCTAAAAGCCAAAACAGCACTGAAATTGGTTCAAAAAGCATTTCTTAGAGTGCATACCCATGACAGGTGTTGTGTTAGAAGAAGAAGAAGAAGGAGAAGGAGGAGGAGGAGGAGGAGGAGGAGGAGGAGAAAGAGGAGGAGAAAGAGGAGGAGGAGGAGGAGGAGGAGGAGGAGGGAAGGGATGGAGGAGAGACAGAGAGAGAGAAGGAGGGAGGGAAGGAGGAAGGGAGTAGAGACAGAGACAGAGAGACAGAGAGATAGAAACAGAGACAGAGAGGGAGACAGAGAGAAGAGAGATCTATATGTATGGATATTCATACATATTTACTTTTTCACACTGACATATACAGATGTCTGTATATAATCACACCCACATATGTATATATTCACCCATATACACATATCCAGAAATATATGTATATTATATATGTATATTATGTATTCACACACATATATACATATAAGGACAAGTACTTGTAATTTTCTCCCAAACTAGGATATAATGAATGAACCAGAGAAGAAGCTAGATGAAACAGTGGATAGAATCCTTACCTAAGAAACAGGGAAGTCTCAGTTCAATTCTGCCTCTGACATCTAACTAAACAAGTATCCCACACAAACCTCTTAATCTCTTTCCACCTCAGTTTCCTTACCTGTAAAATGAGAGTAATAGCAGAACCTCTCACCAGATCAGTTGTATCACCTGGGATAACATATGTAATGTGCCCTGCAAAACTTAAAGTTATATAAATACTGTTATCATTATTAGTAGTATATTTATATTGAATATTGTTATTGCCTGTAACCTGACAATTACAGAGTAGGAAAAAATTCTGAGATTTTCAGAATAGGGAAACTGACCAACTTGTTAATATGCCTTGAGTCAGCTCTCAAATGTGGTTTCATAATTTTTTTTTCAAATTTCATTCATGTCCACAATGTTAGATATACTTTCATTACAACATAATTACAAATATATTCTGAAACTAAATAAAACCAATTTGCAGATTTCCCACCCCACTGCATCCCTCTTTGCACAGACACTCACATCAGCATGCATTGCATTCTCTGGTTACACTCCTACTATTTCTGAGGAAGGTGGTTAAGGATTCAAAATTTGCCACAAATAATCCACAGTGTGGATAATCCAACCTCTTATGTTCTAGAGTTGTCCATTGTCACTAGTATCTTCACTGATGAGGGCCTTAAGGTAATAATGCCTGAAGGTACAAAATATTTGTGACTACATCACTAGATGTGAGAGAAGAAATCTGATGATATAAACTCATCTAGCCTATTAAGAGAGAAATGCTGCCTCCTACCAGACTATCAACCCCAGGCCAGATTTAGTAATGAAAAGGATTCACTAAGCTGACAACCTGAGATGCCAATTTGACAAGAAAAGGACTAAGATTCAAAATTCTAGTCATTCTCATTTAATCACTATAGTAACTAGCCAAGGCTTATTTACAGAAATGTGTTCACTGCCCTTTCTGAGCAGCTGGTCAATCTGATGGTTTTACTTGGGCTGAAAGCAAGTATGATCAGCAACCACAGAAAAGAAAGGATAAGACAACACACAGCAGAGAAGACAAGGTTAGAAGTGTTGTTTTGCCTGTGAGGACTTTTTTTCTGGCAATAGGAGAAAAAGGATGAATGGTAGAAACAAGGAAAACATTGACTCCCTAGTTTCTAACTTTTCAGCCCCATAGTAAAACTTCTAGGCTTCCTCTCACTGCCACCCTTTCTCCCAATACTAGTGTTTAACATGATTCCCCTGCCATCTTCTCACTTGTCCCATTTTCCCTTAGTAAGAATGTTTAAGTCATTAACAGCCTTACAAGTCATCTTCGGGATTTGTCTTCATCTGAGAAATAAACACACCCCTCATCTCCATCTCTTACAATTTTAGCTACCTTTGAAGCTCAGTTTCTAATAATGTCCCTCGGCAAGAGAGCTTTATACTTCCTCACATAATCATGTGTCCACTCACCTGCTACATCTCCCAGTCAGATATAAGCGTGAGGTCAAGGATTACTTCATCTTTGTCTCCAGAGACCAGCAAAATGCCCAAGAGCAGCTGGATGAGTATCTATGGGTGAAACCTGTTAAATGTCATCCTCTCAACTGTCTCAACAGACTTGCTACACAATCTGTGATCTTAGGACATATTAACTTCTATTTTACTGTCATTAGTCTCAAATTCTGGAATAACTACCATGGGAAATGTTGACTGCAAAATCGCCAAGCTCTGAAATCTGCATCTCAGCTTTCCCTATATATTTTCTTGGTAATAAAATTTCTAGTTTTCAGGGATGTTCCATTTCCCATCCATTTTTCACATTCTGCCAAACAGATATTACTAAAGTATGTGATTACATTATTATTCTGCTTAAGAAGCTTCAGTGATCCCTGACTGCCTCTAGTAGAAAATGTAAATTCTTCTTATTTGATATCTATAGTATTTCACAATCTATCTTTTCCAAACTGGTTATTGCTCTTTGGCTTTTTCCATGACCTCTAGTCTCTTAACTAATTGGCCTGCTTTTTCCTATTCTCCATCCTAGAATACTCTCTTCTACCAGGTTTTACCTCCAAGGAATAAAATGCCCTCCCCACATTACCTCTAATCTCATCACCAATTGGCTACCCAGAAATCCTTCATGAATATCACCTCTCACAGTATCATCTCCCCTCTGCTTGGGGATCTGCAGAGAATAGTACATAATTCCTCCCAATGCCTAACTTGATAGGGTGTAGAAACAACTTTTCAGCTCATCCCACACCTGTTGTTTTGCCTGTTTTCAGTCCCATAGAATAAAATACCCCTATATCGATATCCACTTTTTTGCAATCCTCCCTTCTTGGCTCCTTTTGTCTGTTGTCATCCCTCATTAGATTATAAACTCTTTGAGGGCAGTGATTATCTTTCTTTTTTAACTTATTACATCCCAGTGTTTAGCACAATGCCTGGTACATTTGTTCGGTCTTGTCTGACTCTTCATGACCCAGTGTATCATACTTTCCATGAGGATTTCTTAGCAAAGATACTGGATTAGTTTGCCATTTCTTCCTCCAGTGCATTAAGGCAAACAGATATTAAGTGATTTGCCCAGAGTCACATAGCTAATAAATGTCTGGGGTCAAATTTGAACTCAGGTCTTTATGATTCCAGGTTTAGTGTTTTATTCACTGAGCCTCCATGGTACATGGTAGACATTTAATAAACATTCACTGAATTAGGTTGGATTTATCTACTGAAATCTCTAGCTCTTTTTTAAAACCTAGCAATTGTCATCTTCTATAAGAGGCATTTCCTTTCCTGATTTCCCGTTATTGGTAGAACATTCAAATTACTTTGTATGTATTTTCACTTATCTGTGCATATGTCATCTTGTATACATTTTATTTAACTGTGAATATTATTTCATTCCAGAAGAATATATACCTTGAGGGAAGAAACTTTCATTTTGGTCTTTAGATGCCTATCTTCTTACACTTCTCTGGCATAAGTAAGTACTTAACATGTGCTTTTGAAAATGAATTCTTCAGCACAGAAATTGTAAAATAACAGCCATTTTATAGACATTTCATAAATATATGTTCTGTTGATGTATTTTATAATTGGCTATTAATGTGAAAATATTACAATTGTGTTGGAAAATACGCTTTAACACATACCCTTCAAAAAAATCTTCTTTGGGAAACTTTTCCTGACCTAGCTCACTCAATGACTTTATTCTTTTGAATTCCTAGAGTGCTTACCATTTTGATATTCCTAAAGTATATGTGTAACTTTGTCATTCCCCTGCTTAAGTAGCTTCAATTATTCCCAACTGCCTCTAGGATAAATGAAATTTTATCTATTTTGGCGTAATTGCTATATATGGCTTCGGAGTCTTTTTAATTTGTATATATTTCTAGGCCAGTAACGGTGAACCTTTCAGAGGTGGTGTGCCCAAACAAGCCCTCACACTGAACATGAGCTGCCCCCTTACCCAGACAGGGGAGGATGGAAGTGCTCCCAAAGGGTTGCTGAGAAGAGGAGCAGGTAATGAGAGAAATGTCGTCAGGTATGCATGGAGACGGGGAGAGGAGCAGTCACTTCTGGCATCTGTGTCACAGATTTGCTAACACAGTTCTAGGCTAATCCCTCATTTCTAGTCAACATTGAAGGAAAGAAAGGAAAGGGAACAGAATTTTTGAAATGCCTCTTAGTTGCTTGTCCCCATACAGCTATCTCATTTGATCCTTACAGCCTCCCTGGAAGATAGGCAATATTATTATCTCCATTTTACAATCAAGAAAATTGAGGCAAAGAGACGTTCAGTAACTTGCCCAAGGTCATATAATCTATTTAGTTTGTGAATTTTAAACTGAATTTGAACTTAGGGCTTCCTTGACTCTAGATCCATCCCTATCCATTGTGCCACCTAATTGTCTCTAAGCTTGGTCTGCAAAGAGTAGCTCCATCAAGATTTCTAAGTCTAACCCTAAGGGGCCAAAGTTTCTCATACCATCACTCAGAAGAACTCTTCATTATACTTTCTGATTGATTATCATCCAGAGAAAATTAAACTTTATAAAAGGTTTTTCCTAAGAGCATATATATCAAGGGCAGTTATTATTAAATTATTAAATGTTCCCCAAATTGGAGACAAATTCTCTACTTATACCTACAAGGTCCTTGGCGGAGTGAGGTCTTACAAAGAGAAAACATGTGACCAGAGGGTAAATTCACAGTACAGTTACTCAAAGTCCTTTGTGGAGTCCTCATGAAGTTCTCTCTCTAGGGCAATTCCTGTTAAGAAGTCTTTCATCACTGTTTTTTCACTACCAATCAACTGGCCATTTGGGAAATGTAAAATTTCAAGCTAGCTAACTATATTATTTATAGGAAGAGTCAGAGCTATTTAAATTTCTTTCAGCTATTTTCTAGATATTGTCATCTGTCTTCACCCAATGATCCAAGCCCTTCAGTCTTCCTAAGTTAGTCAAGGATCTATTTCTATTTTTTATAGTTCTATGCTTTGTTTACAATTGAAATGTCTAAGCCTCTTTAAAAATTAAATTAATTGGGACAAGGGGGGTAAAATACCCTCCTCTTACCTCATATTCCCCATTAGATTGTCAATATCCTCAGAGAAAGTGCAAGTGTTCCTGAAAAAGATATGAAGACTAAACCAAGCAAATGTCAAGAAGATCCATGCTCAAGGTGACATAATTTTGAGAATCATGAGTGATAAATTCTTAAGGTATCAAAAAAAGTTAAAGAGAGCAATTAAGAGGAGGAGAGGAAACATTGAGCCTTATTTTTAACTTGAAGATAAGTATCTGAAAAAAATTTGAAGAGCATAATCACTAACCCATAAAACTACTTTCCCATTTATAGCTTTAGGAGTATAATCAGCAATTACATTGAGAGCATCTTCATTGATAATATTTGAAGAAAAAAGGCAAGTTTTTTATTTTTAGTTACACAACTGACTAAAACATAAAAAAATACAAAATCCCTCTGTGCTTCTTGACTCCAAATAGCATATGATTTGATGTACATCAAAATGTTCCTTAAGAATTAGGGGACAAAGGGTTAGCTGGGTGACTCAGTGGACTGACAGCCAGGCTCAGAGATGGGAGGTCCTGCATTCAAATCTCACTTCAGACACTTCCTAACTATGTGACCCTGGGCAAGTCACTTACCCCTCGCCCACCCCGCCATTGTCCAGCCCTTACTATTTTTCTATCTTGGAACCAATACATAGTATTGATTCTAAGATGGTAGAAACAGAGAAATAGAAATAGAAGGAGAGGAGGCAAGGGGAGAAGCTTAGAAGTGGAAACCATTAGGGTTTCCTACCTACGTGACAGACTCCATAGAAATAGTGAAGAGGGCACCCCAAAAACCCTCTGCCCTTCACCTCTTTCCCCAATCCCTGATTCGCGAATAATAAAAAGTCATTCAGCAGTCAGATAGCATTCCAGAGTGCCTGAGAGACAACAAGGGAAAGGGGAACCACAGCTTGGTCTGGTTGCCTCCATCTTGAAGTCAGACCACCCACTGTGGAATTAACTGATTTGGGGGAGGTTTGTGTGAACCCCATCCTTATTCAGGATCACATTGGGGCACCACGTATCTCCTCTTATAGGGAAGCCTTGCCTCTGATTCCTGAGGGACAGCATGACCATTCAGGTCACCCAGTTTTGGGGTAACACTCCCTTAAAGTCTCCCAGTTTATATTTTGCCCCAGGGGAGAGCTGGAAGAGAGACTCACCACATAGCCTTTTTCTATCTCCCTTTTATCAAACATCCATAACTGGCTTTTTTATTGCTACAAACTTTGGAAAGTAGATATGAGAAGTCCTGGTAGATCAAAAAGAAAATAAAAATTACTAGGGAAAGGTTTGTAAATTTAGGTAATGCTGGGCAAGTCATTTTCAAATAGGAGCAACCTCACCCTGAGCTTTTGAGCAATAGAAAGGCAGCAAGAAGATACAAGGTTTCTGGGGGGGGGGATTGAATTTACCAGGGTGCTAGGTGGAAGAGGATGCATTACTCATGAGCCAGAAAGAAAACTATTGGCTTAGGCTAAACCTATTTACTAGACTGAAGTTCAAAAGAGAGATATTGTCAAGAATAGCCAAGTATTTTTAAATCCCTTACACACTATCCTTTCTGCTGGTGTTCTGCCCTTGTATTTCCTCTTCCCTTTTAGCATCTGACCTTAATTTGCAGCCAGAGGATCTGAATTCAAATCTTGTCCCTGACATATATATATTCCCTACATGACCTCACATAAGTAGCTTAAGGTCCCCAAGCCTCCCTGTCCTCCTTTGTAAAATGAGGGTTAGGCTAGATGATTTCTAAGATTCTAACTAAACATTTTGTAAATCTCTGAAGTATTCTGTAAAGTGAAAAGTCTTTTAATAATTTGAATAACTACCACTCATCACCTTGGTCCATTTTGATATTTGTAGAATGAGTTTAAGCTAGACCCACTCATACTCAGAATAATCTGCAGAAAAAAAAACACTTTCCTTGACAAATCACATTTGCGGTCAACATTTTAAAAATGTATACTTAGAACTAAACAGTCTTTTTTCCATCTTGTCACATTCTCTAAGGAGCTGAATCAAAAGTGCAACTCCCTTTGAAGTTATCAGAGCAAAGAAATCAAGTGGAAATTCAAATGAACATATTGAACGGAATATAAAAGCCACCTACTGATTCAACGAAAATCCTCCAAGGCAGAGAGAGAACGGAACTGGTGTCAACAGAGTCCCAATGAAGCAAGACCAGAAATAAGATACATCCAGGCATCTGGCCTTGACCTCTTAGAAGCAAGAAAACAGCATCAATTATACCCCAAAATGAACATAAACTTTATTACCATGGAGCACAGTAAGATTATGTTCATCTACTCCAGTGAACTGATGCAACCTCAGAACCAGAAACATCCCAATCCCATCCAAGGGGAATTACCACTGCCAACAAAAACCACAAGAGGCATCATCATAGGATCCATCATATTTGAGATAACTCAGATGAAGAGTTGTTGGAATCAGTTACCTGACAAGTCAGTGTGCATAGCAGATTGGGAGGCAGAAAGACCTGAGTTCTAAGCCTACACTGGCTCTATGGCTTTGAGGAAGCCAGTTCACTCTCTCTAAAACTATGGCCTGAATTTTCTTTTTCCTGGACTCCTATAGTTATTAATGTAGGACATGTGATATACCCCTTTAAAAGCAAACTTGTGAGCATTTTCTGTTTTCCACTGTGTTATAGCCTAAGAACAATAGTTTTTTTTCTTTTCAAAGCTAAGTCTAAAGGGGGGTTGAATTAAACCAATTCTTTCTCTGACTCCTATAGGTCTTTTCCCCTCTATTATATAAAGGCAAATAAGTGTTTTGAAAATTCAATGGAAGACACTTTTGGGCCTCAGGCAAATCTGTTGGATGTACCTACTAAGTCATGGTTGGACTGCAATCTAAGTTGAAAAAGAGTTTCATATGATTGTGAAATCACAGCTTTTGGTGTAACTGTCCAACATTCTGAAGCATCTCTCATAAAATAGTCGTAGAGTTGCTATATTTCTTGACTAGCAAATTGATACGGGTTCCCTTGGGTTTAAAGCTCAGCCATAGAACACACTTGAAAATATTTGTGCCCCTCCCCCTTTTTACATAGAATCTTAATTTAATAGCTTTGTTTATGACCAAAATAAAAGAAATATGTCATCAAAATTATTCATTAGAGTAGTCATTACTCATCCTTTATGTGCGGCAGACAATGAACCTGTAAGTCAAATTAGGCATTGACTGAAAAGGCTTCTGAAACAGCTTTTCTGATGTGAAAACAATTTACTCTTGGAATCGCAGCATGAACTGCAGATGTCACGCCACTTCTCTGCTGTTCCTTTGGGCTCTCTTTTCATCTTGCAGGGATTTTTTTCTCCTTTTTTTCCCAAATAGCAGGATAGCATTGAGGCATGTCATGTGCCACAAGGAGTATATTTTTGCTATCAACTCCCATGACCAAGGACAGATGTTACATGCCCTTAAATATACTTCAAGGCAGTCTTTCTAATTTAAGACTAAGTCCAATAATCAACTTTTTAGCAGATTTGACAATATAAATTGTGAGGATGAGGTAGATTAGAGATGGGAAATGCTAACATCATCCTTTTTTTTTTTAATTCATGCATCATAGAATGAGAAATGGAAAGAACATCAAAGATAATCTACTCAAACTCCCTCAATTTTTCAGATAAGTAAATTGAAGCCCGGGGAAATTAAATCACTTGTCCAAGAACCCACGGGTAGTTATAAGGAGAGAACCAAGAGAACACCATATACCATAACAGAAATATTGTTTGAAGAATAACTTGTAAAAGTTTACCTCCAGAGAAAGAACTGATAAATAGAATCAAGCAAGACAGAGTTTTATATAAGTGTGTTGTCAAATGATGCCTTCTCTAGTTCAGAGAGGGGAGGAAGAGAGGGAAATACCTAGGAACTTTAATATAACAAATAAATATATTTGATTTTTAAAAGAGAGAGACTAGAGAATCACCAATCAACAAATATTTATTAAATACCTACTAGGTGCCACACACTGTGGTAAGGACTGGAATCTATCTCCAGTCATATGATTCTAATTCTAGCATCCTTTTCTCTGCCATTTTTACTTCTCACTGGTCTCCTTTGGAAGTACAGTGATCTCATAGATACTCATTAATTGAATAATGAAGAAAAAACATTTAAAAGTGAAGTAGATGAGAGAGACATTGAAGAAAAATGTAAGGATAAGAAGAACTTTAAACCAAATTGTTGAATTCATTATATGTATTTTTTAAAAGCAAGCTCTATTAGAGATTTGTGGTTTTCTACACAAGCCTTTTCAGTTATTTGTACATGAAAAAGTTAATGTTTGTCAAGTAGAGACTAAAAAAATAAAAATTATTTTAAAAAATAAGAATGAAATGCTGTAATTTCTTACATTAAATGTTAAAGTTATCAGTGCTCATCCTATATCTATTTCACTCTCATGCCTACAACCTACATCTGTCTATCTGCTTCTGTGGCTCCTTGGATATATGGAAGCAGTATGCTATGTGTTAATAGCTCAAATGGGGAGGCAGAAACATAACAGGTGTAGTCAATTGCTCTGATAACTGACTCCTGCCACTGGCTTCCTATACCTAGCATAACAGAGGAGTTAGAAGGAGGGCTTTCACTGCAAGTGTTGACCCTGCCAAGTCAGGCCTCTAGAATTTCCAGTAGTGAGTTAGTATAAAAGAAGACAGTCTTGAATTCAAATCTAGTTTCAGACATGTACTAGCTATGTGATCCTGGCTAAGTCACTTAACCACTATCTGCCTCAATTTCCCCATCAATAAACTTTTGATATTAATACTAATAGCAACTACTTCCCAATGTTGTTGTTGTGAGGATAGATGAGATTCAGGTTTTTAGAGATCTTTATAAACCTTAATGCATTATGTAAATAAATTTTAGCAATCATCGTTATCAATGAGACAAGACAGCACAACCCCAATAGTCTAGGTTAGACACTATCTTCTTTTTTGAATATTTGTATTCTGCAGAAATGTCTTCCTACATGGTAACTAGTAAAACATATCCCACATATTCATAATTGAGGCATATCCTTTGTTTCCATGTCCTTTAAGCTATACTAATAAGCTAACCAAATGACTTGGTCTAAGGAATAGCAATAAAGAATTGGCATAGGGAACATGGGGAGGAAGAAAATCTGAATTTTAAAATGCCAAAAAAAATTCAAACATTGTTTCTACACATAATTTAAAAGATCAAAAACAAAATTTAAAAAAAGATGTGGCATGTGGTGACCCAATGTGCTTTGTGGCAAAACAACTATTGTGAGAACATTCCCTAACTATTTAGGATGTGTCTGTGACAAATTGAAAGATCCACTTATTTATTTTTTTGGCTTAGGTAATCCCCTTATTTTTTCCATCTTCTACAAATTAAGTGCCACTTTCAAATCACTCTTTTGTCAATATGCTTAATACCCCACTGAAAATGTCCATTGAAAATAGTATAACAGAACAATGCAACAGCCTAAGCATTGTATATAACATTCCAATACCAATAGAATCCCACCTGTCTACCAAGAGGAGTCATGTGTGTTATGACATCTGTTCTCTGGAAGCAAGATTATAAATTGCAATTACTCTGAGTTCAGCTGCCTTCGGTCAGGATTTTCTTTACATTCCATATTATTTGATTCATGCAATCACATTTTTTTTCTCTTTATCTCCTGTTTGATCTTTTCTTTATGCTATTAATATCCCATTACATTAGACACTTTATTCAATCATTCTCTAATCAATGAGAATACATTGCTTCAAGGGTTTTTTTAGATTTTTAAAATTATTAATATCTTGTTCCACATGGGACCTTTATTTGTGCCATTCACGTCCTTGGGGTATGTCAACTTGTGAGATCACTAGACCATTGGTTGATTATGAATAGTTTAGGGATTTTGTTTGCCTAGTTCTGAATTGTTTGCCAAAACTATTGGCCAAATTCATAGTTCCACCAAAGTGTTCTTTTCTTGCATAACCCTTCTGCTCTTTACTCTTTTTCTTTATCATCTTTGCCAGTTTGACAAGTCTTGTCATTCTCTTCCCATTAAGACTTAAAGGCACAAAGAGTCCAAAATATGATTTTTCATTTACTAATTCCCTGCAGACATAGAGATATAGATATAGACAGATATGTAGGATAGGTTAGATAGAATAGGATCTTAGGTCATTTGCTACTGCTTCTCATTACCATTATCTGCCTAGTTAAGGAGAATCAAG
This sequence comes from Gracilinanus agilis, assembly GCF_016433145.1. Taxonomy (NCBI): domain Eukaryota; kingdom Metazoa; phylum Chordata; class Mammalia; order Didelphimorphia; family Didelphidae; genus Gracilinanus; species Gracilinanus agilis. The sequence continues at coordinate 79,768,916 of NC_058134.1, forward strand.
AGCCTAATAAGGTTAGCCTTTGCACTAGGCAAGGAAGGAAAGAAAAATAAACTTAAGTGTTATATACAAGTGGCGGATATCAAAGTATATGAGTCATGTTAGAAGGCAATATGGTTGGGGCAGGGGAATACTTGATTTGGAGCCAGAGAATCTGGGTTCAGATCTTGGCTCTCCCATTTACAATATGTTTGACTTTAGGCAAATCATTTAATCTGTGTCTCAATTTCCTCACCAATAAAATGATGATCCAGTTGCTCCTAAGATCTTTTTCAGTTCTAATCCTATGATCATAGAGAGAATCCTCTTAGTTACTGAGTTGGCTACTTCATGGTTTCTATGACCAATGACAAACCAATTGGTTGCCATATACTCCATATGGAATACAAACTACCTGGGAGAGAGGGGTCAGATCAACTGGATCCTACCACAGAGGCACAGAAAAATGCTAACTTGAGGATGGAAGAAGCCATATCCAAAGATATGTATGTGACTGCTTCTAAATATTATTAAAAGCTACATTCTCCTATGTTTATTGTGTTCAACTTCCTCCAAAAGATACTGTTATACAAGGAAAACAAAATAATTTCCATAGCCAGCAAACTTTTGTTTTCAGGATCTCATTATATACCCTCCAAAGAGTTCCCACCCACACAAGGTGAAATTACCTGCAGCTGAGTCTAATCAGAGTCAAGCTTCCTAAACTACCACTCCCCTGTGGCTTGTGCCAACACCCTATTCTTCATCCCTAACTAAATAGGTGCGAATTGAGAAGTTTTTAAACCAAGGTCATGAAGGAAAGTGAATTTGGAATGAACTAAGTTTGTGTTTTGTCAAGTCATGATAGGTTAAGGACTAGTTGGGGACAGGACAGACAAGTCAGAGGAGCTATTGGATATTCCAATTATTGGGACAGGGAAAGAAGGCTGAAAAATGCCAAAGATGGATTATCAGAGTCTTAATACTGGAAGGAACCTTAGCAGATCTTCCCCCTTATCATCATCACCATCATCAAATATTTATCAAGTGCTAGAATGCAAAGAAAGAAAAATATGTGTTCTTTGCTTTGAGGGAGCTTACATTCTAATAAGAGAGAAAACAGACAAACAATTATATACACCCAGTATTATACCCACTTTGATCCTGTCTTTCCTGCCAAATGAGTATGTGAGTTTGTGTATATATTTACTCACATACCTGTATATGTGTGCATATATACATAAATGTAGGTATGCATATATGTGTGTATATGTATATGTGTATATATATATATACATATATATATATAAATGGAAGGTAATAGCAAGTAAAATCCTTTCACTTTATGAAGGAGGAAATAGGGTACAAAATGTTAAATGACTTGCCCAAGGCCACATAGTAGTAAGCAAGACACATTTATTAAGCATCTACTATATGCCCAGCACTAAGGATACACAAAAAGAATGAAACAATCACTACTCCCCCAGGCAGGATTTCCATTCAGATCTCCCTGAATCGAAGTCCAGTGTCATACCCCATATATCATATAGCCTCTTTGGAGAGGAGAAGAATGGAAATAAGGATATAATCCAGGTTAAAATGAAGCAAGTTAAGCAAACAAAAAAAGCAATTAAAAAATTGCTGGAGACTTAGAATGGAAGCCAAGATTCAGGAAACCAGAATATAGTAAGAGAACCTAAACCTCAGGGTAGGCAGTCATAAGGAAAGGAAGTTGTCTGTTCCCTGACACAGACCCCTTAGCTAGAGTTTTCATTGTTAAAGCAATGGAGGGATATAGCTCTATGTATATAGGTCTTAAAGAAAACTCTCCATTAGGCCAAGACTGCATGGGACATTATTTTCCATTGAAACAAAAAGCATTTATTTTGAATTTTACTTGAATTTGTCATTCTTAGGGGTAAAAAAGTCTTTCTTTTGACCCTATTCATGAGACTCTCTATATTCCAAATAACTGATAATGTTCATCCTACCCCTTCTACTCTGAATGTGAGGTCACTGAAGAAGGAAGGGTGACAGGTGGCATCAATTAAGACACTCATTGGGGCGTGGGAAAATTTCTGCTTGGGGAAAAGTAACATGCTTCAAATTAGAATCAGAGTGAGTACAAACCAAAGATTAGGCACCAGGTTTCTTTAGGAACCCAAGGTTTCTTGGATGGATACCAATTTTTTTAATAGACTTGGGATTCTATCCATGTAAGGAGCCTACGTGCAGTCTGTATGTTGTCTATAACTCCATTTTAGAGACTTGTTATAGATACTGAAAAGTGACATGACTTGGCCAGTGACTTGCAGCCAGAATGGTTGGAGATAGTATTTTAATCTAAGTCTTCCAAACTCCAAGACCGGCTAGCTATCCACTATACCACATGAACTCTCACCAAAGTCTAATAAATGGAGGCAGTAAGCCAGGGGAGAGGGTTGAGATTTCAAGTCTAAAAGATCTATCTAAGACCAAGAAGAAAGCTATCTGAATGGTCAGCAAAATGACTTTGTCAGATCCTGTCTAATTCTCCAAAGTTTTGGCCCCTTATACGGGCAGTTTGCCTTCACCAGGCCCAAAATTTATTCTGTGCTAATTGTATCTGTTGGTCATGGTCCTGATACAAGTGCCCACTCTTGTCTCAGAGGTGTCATTAAGGTCATGGGACCAGATGCCATCTTTTCCCCTAGAATGGATTGCCAAACCCTGAATCAATGTTTCAGTGATATGACCTGCATCCAATGGGGTAGATGCAAGGTATTCAAAGCCATGTCTGCCATATTGGAACTTTGCTCTCCAATAATTTACCACGTTAGAAGGCAGTTCTGTTATTGATCAGAGTCAAGGAAATTATGAATATTTTTTCCCTGACCAATTACAGTGAACAGTAATGAGGAAGATTCAAAAGGTGAAGTTTGAGTTTAAGATGAAGCCATTCAATTCAACCTGTATTTATTAAATATATATATATATAAACAATGAATTTTCTTATATTTATAATAAATATAGTAGGTCAGTGTGCTGAATTCTGAATGAAAAAATTATGGAAAATATCTTTTGCCATCAAAAAGCTTAGATGAATGAATGGGGCGGGGGAAGCATTTATTATATGCACTTACTAATGTAAAGGGCTAAATTGGGGACATAAATAGAAAAATCAGACAGTCCCAACTTTCAAGGACTTTACATTTTAATGGGGAAGACAACACATACCTAAAATTTCAGTGGCAAGTCAAATAGGAAAGTCCCATGGTCCTTAAGAAAATAGATAATAATAATTTTTCTTTAATGTCATTTGCATTGATAAAGTGATATCATTTGCCTATGGAAACACTTTCACAGTGTCAAAGACTTTGTTAGCAAGACCTCTTCTTACTAGGACTTCAGTAGCTTTAGCTGTAGCATTTTCAGTAGTGGCCAGACTGTACCTCCACAAAAGTTACATCCCAGGATGATAACTGAGGGTCCTGGTCTGGAATCACTGCTAGTCCCAAGGATCTTGGGTTCAGCATCCTGATCTATCTCTATCAAGATCTGAGGGGGGAATAGTATCAAAGTGGTAGTGGTTCAACTTGCCTTATGTATGCTGCTTCTTGTCTTTTCCTTGGAGTACCTTGCTGCTTCAGTTAGACTAGTTTAACTGCCCTGGGGTTAGCAGTTGTTGGAGATTGTTGGTCCCTTGTCTATATAATGGTATTAAGGCTTTATTGTAGGTACCTGCCAAGGTTTTGTCCTGAGCTCTCTTCTCTTTTCTCTCTAGATTCTCCTACTTGATGATCTCATCAGCCCCTGGGAGTTCAATTATTATCTTTCTGGAGAAGATTCCAAAATCTATGTATCTAGTCTTAGTCTCACTCCTAAGCCAAAGTGCCATGTCACTGTCTACTTATTAGACATTTTGAACTAGATGTCATGTAGGTATGTCAAAGTCAACATGCCCTAAACTAGTGATGGCGAACTTACGGCATGGGTGCCAAAGATTGCAAGCAGATTACTCTATGTGGGCACAAGGCCACCTCCCTCCAACAGAGTTCCTTTACTAGAAAGGCAGAGGGACTGGGGCAGAGCCACTCCTTCCCCCTCTCCACCATGGCTGATGACATATTTCTGAATCACCCACCCCTCTGCCCAGCAGCCCAATGGAAGCACACAGGGTTTAAGGTGGGAGGCTCACAGGGGGCAGAGCTGGAGGGGAGCAGAGTCCTCTGACCTGTCCCCTCCACTTCTCTACATCCATTGAGGACATTCCTTATTTCACTCACCCCTCTGCCTAGCAGCCCAATGGAAGCACTTTCTCCCTCCCCTGTGTGGGGGGAAGGGGGAACAGGGCACATGGTCTGGGGATTAGGGTGGGGTGGGATCCGGAACTCTGTCTTTAAAAGGTTTGTCACCACTACACTAAATAAAACTCATTATTACTCTACCAAACTATCTCTCTTTTGTTTTGGGGAGAGGTATGGGGTTGTGTGTGTGTGTGTGTGTGTGTGTGTGTGTGTGTGTGTGTGTGCGCGCGCGCGCGCATGTGTGTGTTTTTAATAGAATTTAATCACTCTCCCATCCCACTCTCCGCACCCCCATTCCTGCATCAGAGAAAGCATGTCATATCTGGAGAAAGGTATGTCATACAAACTATGTCTTTCATGTTTCTACCTTTCAATTCACTCCCTGGAGATAAATATTCACAATTTATTCTTTTGGTATTAATTCTGTAGCTATGTATGATGTTCTCTTGGTTCTGCTCATTTTGTTGTTCACTATCCCATGTAGTTCTTCATAACTTGTCTGCTCCTCATATTCTCTCACAATCATATACCATAATTTATTTAGCCATTCCCCAACTGATGAGTATCTCCTCGATTTTCATTTTTTTTACTACCAGAGGGATAGGCTACAAATATTTTAAAATATATAGATACTTTTCCTTCTTCCTTGATCTCACTGGGTCTAAAGACCACTTCTCTTTTGAACATTCCTTTTAATAGCAGGGTTACACCATCCTTCAAGTCACCTAGATTCATAATCTCAGTGCTGTTCTTGACTTTGTACTCTCATTCACCCCCATATTTAACCAGTTGTCAAATCTTAACATTTCTATCTCTACAACTTTCATATTTGCCCCATTTCACTTATAGACACCCCTCCCCATTTCGGGCTTAACACCTCTCACTTGCACTATTTCAGTAGAGTACTAATTGGTCCTTCTGCCTCAAAAATTCCTCCCTTCTCCAATCCAACATTTCCAAAGTGATTCTGCCAAAGCACAGTTCTAATCATGCCACCCTCCTCAGTAAGCACCCCCATTACCTCTAGGATCAAATATACACTCCTATTTGGTATTTGAAACTCTTTGCAACTTGATATCTTCCTATGCTTCTAGTGTTATTCTACATTCATTACTTCCCGTCAATATTAGTGACCCCCAATTCATTAACTGATGGAACTGCAATACATAGGGTGAGTACAGGGCTAAACTGAGGTATTACCAATAGGAGACCAAGGGATTTCTTTGCCTTTCATACACTTCAAGCTGGAGTAAGATCCCTGAAGTTCGAGTTTATTTATTTTATGAATCCTTGTTACCTAAAATATATAATACTCAGGATCTGGGAAGTTTCATTCATCTCAAGAGTCAGGAATAGGTGAACTATGGATTGTTATAGGTGGTATGGTGATATCAGATAGGGCCTGATGGAGAGATGGCCCAAGGTCCTCTGATGGTACAAGGACCTGATCTGAGTGAAGGTGTGAAGCTTAAGTGAACACCAGGTCCCACAAAGTATTTGAAGCTCAGCTAAACACCAAACTCCCACCTAACAGTGCCCAGGAATAAGTGATCAAGTGAGAAGCTGTGAATTGGATCACATAGCTTCTCTGACAGCTTATCCTGGGTTTAGATTGATGGATAAAACTATGGATAATGCTGGTGACTGCGATTTGACTTTGCTCAAGGAATCCCTTCCCTCAGACCCAAGGATAAGATTATTGATCCTTAGGACAATAATGACTTTCCCCTAAGTAGACTTTTAAGATTTAATTGTAATAACTCAGGGAAAGGAAAAGGGTTGAAGGAAAGAGGTGTTGGAAAAAATTCAATAAACTACTGATGATCAGGTTTGTCAATCAAGGGCAATCAGGTTGAGACCGTCTGCTGGAGAGGTATTCCTCTCTTTGGCACTCTGGCCAGGCCAGGCACCTTTGGCCTTAACCAGACTGACTGAGTCTTGATATTGTTCTTCTTTGATGTTCAATGATTAATATATGGCACAGCTTTGTCCAAAGGTTGAGGATGTGACAAGTATTGGAACAGGATGCAGATAACCTAAGTAGGTTTGGTTGGCCTACCCACCCAACCACCCAGGTCCCTTCTCAGGAATGAGAGAGATTCTTGTTCCAGTTTCTCTCTTTTATAGTCCTGCCAGTAACTGGCTCATGGCATCTGGGTTAGTTCTAAATTCTAAAACTGTTGAGTGTCACTCATCCTGGCCTCCATTTTGCATGGCAAAATGATATTACAGGATTCATGAGGAATGTTTGTTCTGTGAATGAGTGGAGGTAGAAGGTAAAAAAGGGGTCTTTCTTCCTATTTGTAACAATAGGTGGATTTGGCAACTAAATGGAGCGATGGGTAGAGTACTGGGTCTGGAGTCAGGAAGACTCATCTTCATGAGTTCAAATCTATTTTCAGATGCTTATTAGCAGTACAGGCAAATGATGTAACCTTGTTTGCCTCAGTTTCTTATTCTGTAAAATGAGCTGGAGAAGGAAAAGGCAAACCACTCCAATATTTTTGCAAGAAAACCCCAAAATGGTCATAAAGGGTTAGACATACCTGAAAAATGTTTTAACAATAATAGGCAATATAGATCATGAGTGGCTTGCTGCTTCCATGTACCTCTACATGTGCTGATTTTCTATGTACCCAGAAGGTAAGAGAGAGAGTCAGACATGGAATTTCTAGTACTAGCTTCCCCTGCATCTCATTTGCTTCTTTTGTTGTTTTTTTTTTTATTCAGAATTTAACAAGCACCAAAATAGGCATTTCCATATATATCAGAACAGAAAAAGAAGATCATACATGAAATAAAGAATCTCCATTACATACAGTTTACTCTTCTTTTTAAACTCTATCTCATTTATACAACAGGCTCCAAACAATCAGAATAATGTTAAAGAAGGGAAAGTGATGGTAATCAAAAATCTCCTTGGGGGCAGCTGGGAAACTCAGTGGAGTGAGAGTCAGGCCTAGAGACAGGAGGTCCTAGGTTCAAACCCGGCCTCAGCCACTTCCCAGCTGTGTGACCCTGGGCAAGTCACTTGACCCCCATTGCCCACTCTTACCAATCTTCCACCTATGAGACAATACACCGAAAGTACAAGGGTTTAAAAAAAATCTCCTTGAACTCCAGAAGGAAGTCTTCTACTTTGTCTAATAAGAGGTTATTGTCAATGAGTTTTATTTCTTATGTTATTTGATGAGCCTCAGGTTAAATGATAGCCAAGGTCCAATAACCTCCAGTATAGCTTTATCTTAGAGAACATGATGAAGAGGACATTGACCTTGTGGCGCAGTGGTATAAGTGCCCAACCCTTAGGCATTAGTTGTACCTTGATGAATCTATCACCTTGCCTACATCATCAAGACTCCTCAGGGCCAACCATAAACCACAGGGGAACACAAATATAGCCATAGGTTATACTGCTCAACTATAAAGAGACCTCACTTCTCTCTTCCCCTCTCTTCTTCTCCTACCTCTCTCCTAACTACATTTGTCAGTATAGTGTAAAGTTTGACCTGTGAATAATATTCCATAAGCCTTCCCAAGCTTTGCTTTTATAGGCTATTAAGAGCAAGCCACAGAAGGGAAACACTCATGCCCTTGGCAGGGTTATGGGCAATAGCTGCTATCTTACTATCCAAGGAATAATTGCCCACAGGACAATTGAGTAGAGAGAAAAGACAGTGAAAGCCTCCTTGACCCACCTCTTAATAAATCAACATATTCAGAAGTCAATGAACAAAATGTGTGCTCCTCCAGGAACACAGCCATTGCTAGAGTCAGAAATCTGTTTCCTGTAATGTACAAAATACTCCTGGATTTAACTGTTCCTTAGATATTTGCTCCATATTGCTGTTAAGCCTAAGGTGAAGAAGAGTAGCTTTCTTATATAGCAACTGGTTCTACTATGGGGCTTCCCAACCTTTGTGCATTCCCAATTCCCTTTAACTTGTTTTTTTTTCTGTAAATCTTCCCTTCCTCCTATTCAATATGAATATAAATACATTTTCAAGTTTGCTTTGGATATGCACATAAGGAAAAAAGATTAATTGCACTCTTTTAAAGTACTCATAGGAGCAATGATCTGTAAAAATCAGTTTAAGAAAAATTGTCACTTTGTTGATTGGAAATCAATTTTAAAAATCAAATCAAAATATTCCACATATCCCCTTGACGAGCTTCTCCTGTCCTACTTCCCAAGGTGCTTCATTGAGAACCCTTACTCCACAACTGTCAGCTCTAAGATATTTAGCTAATTTCAGAGAGCTGACACTGCCATAGCTACCAAAAGGAACTTGGAAGTATTGGTCACTAGTTAACTCTGGGGAGAGAATATCTCTGCCAGGTGAAAAGGGGTAATTTCAAACCAAGTATCCAAATATGTATGGACCAAAGCCAGGTTACATGAAAAATTAGAGTTTTTCAGGAGCATAAAGATGAAAGGGCTTGAGATAGAAGTGAAAAGACAGTTACCAGAGCCATAACTTCAAGCCAAAGAGGCATTCAAAGGATGAGGAACTGAATAGCAAGAGGGATTGATAAATGATTGCTTAGCTGATGTGACCTTCCTTCCCAAAGCTTTGGCTTTTAATGGTATCACATCCTATCCCCATTCATCCCTCATCATGATATACCCATAGCTCAGCCAGTAAAATCCTGGGATTGGAGACTATTTTCTCCTCTTCTTACTTCTTCTTCTTCTTCTTCTTCTTCTTCTTCTTCTTCTTCTTCTTCTTCTTCTTCTTCTTCTTTTTCTTCTTCTTCTTCTTCTTCTTATCTCTCTTTCTTTCTCTCTCTCTCTCTCTGTGTCCCTCTCTCTGTGTCCCTCTCTCTCTGTCTCTCTGTCTATCTTTCTCTCTGTCTGTCTCTCTCTCTCTGTCTATCTCTCTGTCTCTGTCTCTCTGTCTCTCTGTCTTTGTCTCTCTCTGTCTCTGTCTCTGTCTCTCTCTTTCTCCCCCCCCCCCCTCTCTCTCTCTCTCTCTCTCTCCCTGTGATTTAATTGATACAGGGAGCAGACTCCCTCTACCAATGAAGTTACCTTCTCCACAATCAATCAAACAACCAATACTTATTAAGTATCTACTATGTACCAGGCACTGACAATTTAGAAAGTTGCCCAAGGCACTTAGCAGTTAAATGACTTGTCCAGGGTCACACACTTAATCAACAGGACTTGAACTCAAATGCTCCTTCTTTCATTAAACTTGGCTTCCACTATTGCACTTTTTATATTATCCATTGCAAAAGGCAGATTGTTTGGTTGGTTTATTTGAGCTCATTGATAGCTTAATTCTGAAACATTTTTTTTTCTTTTTCCTAAAGAGGCAGCCGGGTAGTACAGTGGATAGATCCTGGAGTCAGGAAGACTCATCTTCCTGAGTGCAATTTTGACCTCAGACACTTTTTAGCTGTGTGACCTCAGGCATGGTACTAAACACTGCTTGTCTCAGTTTCCTTATCTGAAAAATGAGCTAGAGAAGGAAATGGTCAACTACTCCAGTATCTTTGCCAAGAAAAGCCCCAGGGGAGCCCTTAAAGAGTTAGACTTGACTGAAAAACTGAACAACAGATAGTGTAATGGACAAAATACTGGACCTGAAGTCATGAAGATGAGATCAAATCAGGACTCAAATAGATATACTAACTGTGTGACCATGGGCAAGTCATTTAACTTTTGTTTGCCTTAGTTTCCTCATCTTCAAAATGGGGATACTCATACCTACCTCCTTGGATTGCTGGGAATATAAAATGAGATCTTTACAGGCTTTGCAGGCCATAAAACTAGCTAGTTATTACTGCTGTTATGATTGTTGTAACACAGGAATCAAGGCCATTTGCATCTCTGGAAAATGATTATTTGATGCTCTGTGCTTACAAGAGGGGCAGAGTTAATGAGAGCTTGTGAGAAAAGAGATCCTTGTTCTTCTGACTTCCAGTTTTGAGATAAGACAAATGAGACTCCTGGTAATGTTCAGGGAGAGGTCCCTGGAGAGAGAGATTCTGGGAAAAAGTCAACATATATATAGATTTTTTAAAAATGGATTTCTTCTCTCACAAACTCTCACTAACGCTGCTCCTCAAACAAGCATGGAAGCAATCATCATCCACCAATAATGGGAATTTTGTATGAATGGACCTAAATCCCTCCCTTAACCTTTTTTACATCAAAGATGACAATCATCATGACCAAGAAAATCTAATTTATAAACCAAAAGTGTTCAAAAGTAGCCAGCATATAGGAGGATAAAAAGATGGAGGAAGCCTTTTGGACTTGACGATCTTCTTCCTCCACCAGGTTCAAAAGAGCACTTTTTACTTGTCAGTTCACTAAAGATTCACTATCTGACTTTTAGTGTGTGTGTGCCCGCGCGCGCGCGTGTGTGTGTGTGTGTTTGTTCAGAAGAGAGTCAATGTGATTTCTGGCACTATATCAATTATGTAAAATGATAATTGTACTATTATAACAGAATTCCATGACACCAAAATAATTAGGTCACCTCAGAGTCTTTACCACAAGGATTACTTGGTTTGGTCAAACAACCCTTAATAAACCTCATCTTCAAAGGAAGTTGAGTAGAAAAAGAAGAAAGGAATATATTAGCATCACAAAACAGGTTTGTTAGAAATGTATTAGAAACCTCATTCATGGTTTAGCTTTCCATAGTGTCAGTTACCCATAATCAACTTCATATTCCAGGGGAATGAGGGAAGGAGGAAGGGGGCTGTTGGCCATCAGAGGAGGGGACCAGCATGGTTCAAGTACACATTAGGGCTGAGGATAGACATGGGTACTGAGAGTAGATGCATGGAAGACAGACACATAGGACAGACACAGAGGAAGATGGTTGAAATGGGCAAAGGTGTCCTTTCTCTGAATGAGAGGTCTCAAGCCAAAACCCGAATCCTGCTATGGCAGGTCTCCCTAGTGCATTCTTCTGCTTTTCACTTGGAAGTTTTGGTTTGTTTTTTATTTTTATTATTGTTTTTTTTTTTTTTTGGTGGAGGGGTAGAAGCCAACAGAGCACCAAGCTGAGGGGCAGGAGTGAGTAGAGAGAACACAGTATCATACAATTAAATTAACATAGATTTGGTTTTGAAAGATACATTTCTTTCAGAATCCTTTACATAAAGTTGAATTTGAGTAACATGAATTTATACAAAACAAGAACTGCTGGCATAGACTTCAGGATTAGCATCCACTGAGGGTCTTGGAACATAATCTCTGTGGATCAGGGGGAACTAGTTTATGTGACTGACCTGGGTCAACCCTGACAAATGAAACTTCGAATTACTAATGCTTCCTTTACAAAATCATATTAAAGTCATCAACTCAAAGCACTGAACTTGGTTTAATACCGCAGGTCAAAATGTTTCTGCTCCTATAGACAAATCTCTCATTAGACATTAACAATGCAGAATGATTGCCTGAGCCAAAGATGTCATTTTTATCAACCTTTTGTAAAAGCCACATAAAAGGAAAAAACCTGATCCAATATTATTTTCCTTTAATCAGAATGTTTTCTGTATATTTCTCCAAGATGTCATTAGCTCTATGTGGCATAGGATTATAGGTTTGAGAGCTGGAAGGGACCTCTGAGATCATCAATTACAATCTTCTCACTTTACTGATGAGAAAACTAAGCCCAGAGAGGTTGGGTGACCAGCCCAGTATGACACATATTAAATGTCAGAGTTAGTATTGAAACACCTGTTCTCTGATTCCAGATCAAGCTCTGACCCCCATCCACAAGAAATCAACACTTTGTACTTTTTAAAGTTTTGGAAGTTTAAATATTGTTCTTAAAATATTATAATTGGGGCAGGTAGGTGGCTCGAGAGGTCCTGGGTTCCAGTCCAACCTCAGATAATTCCCAGCTGTGTGACCCTGAGCAAATCATTTAACCCCCATTGCCTAATGCTTATTGGTCTTCTGCTTTGAAACCAATATACAATAATGATTCTTAGCTGGAAGATAAGGGTTTTAAAAAAAGGTTATATAACCTGGGGAAAAGAGAGAGGAAAATACACACATAAACACAAGCATGCATAATACATATATATGTGTGGGTATGCACACACATATATGTATGTATATAATATATATGTCATAACAACAATAGATAAAATTTTTGGTGCACTATATGCCAGGCACAGTTCTTGACAATTATCTCATGTGATCCTTACAACAACCCTGGGAGGTAAATTATTATTATTATCTTTATTTTATATTTGAGAAATATATTTTGAGAAATATATTTTATGTTTTATATTTGAGAAATATATATATATATATTTATTTGAGAAAACTGAGGCAAACAAAGGTTAAATGACTTGCTCAGGATCACACAGCTAGTAGATATCTGAGGTCTGGATTGGAACTCAGGCTTCCTAAATAGAGCACTGATTCCAGCTTTCTACTCACTGTGCGAGCTACCTGCCTTAAGTCAAAACATTTGGTCTGATTTATTGAAAGTTATTTGCAATACTAGTCCTACACACAGCCCAGTAAATTCTACCTGCTTTCAATATCTCCTCTGAAGCTCTATCAGAGGACTTTGTCTTGGATGGTAAAAGCGATTTTTCCGCCTGGCTACATATCCCTCACAGAAAACAAAAATGTTTAAAATTTGAGGGCCAGGAACAAACAATACAGTTGAAAAGTCAGCTTGTGTGGCTGCTTAATAGACTCTTGTAGAGGACTGAAATTAGAAAAAAAACCCAAAAGAAATGGGATGCTAGCCAAATCTAACCCAAACCGACAATTAGCCATGGTGGGCGTGGTCAATAATTATTTCTCTTAAGCCTGCAGATTCTAACTATTATTGTTTTCCCAATCCATGTGATAAACTTAACAAGCTATTGCAAATAGTTTATCAAGGAACATGTGATTTTGCTTAGCAGCAGTGGATACAAAATGTAGATTAGCCATTAACTAAAATTGAAATGGATGGGGATGATGTAGTCTAGGAGCTATTCACTCTAAAATAAGCTTTGCCTGTTAATATTTTTATGCTATCATAAATGGAGACTCTTATGAGAGGTGTGGGGTGGGGGGAGGAGGATTGACCTTTAAGTTAAACACATGTTTCCTAAGATATTAAATTCTATCCTGGAAATTTGATATGCTTCATCCTGCTAAAAAACTGGTACGGATACCAAAAGATGAATACATAAATATTTCTAGTTTCCATTTTCTGCTGGCAGAAAATGTTGGTGATTATTAAGGGCAGAAGAGTCATTTTTGCTAAAATTACTCTCAAAACCACTTCCTTTGAAGATATATTATATGGTACAGGCCAATGCTCATTGCAAAAGGCATCTGTGCAGAATTGCTAAAGAATCTATCTGTGCATGTGTGCGCTCCTATGTGCATATAAGTGGTTATTTCTAATCTTCTACCCTATAAAGCTTACCAAGAAGCTCTTTTGAATTTATTATAAATCTGTCTATAACTCTGCTTTAAAGTGGGGGAAAAGGTTAGCAAGAAATGAAATGACAATTAAATATTAGTAAATAATTACCCAGATTTGCAAAGAAGGCAGCATTGGAGTACAGAGTCAACTCATAAATTCTCTGATGCTTAACAATTCTACCACTGTAGGCCTCTGTTTCTCCACTATAAAATGATGAGGTTCTGTGAGCCCTAGAATTTCCTCTGGCTTTAGCATTCTTTGATTCTATATCATAATATCAAAAATAAGCAGGATAGAACAGAAGGATGACAATGAAACAAATGGCAGTATGTAAAAAAGCAGAACTTCAAAAGACAAAAGGTGAACTGAGAAATAATTTCTCTTCTAGGATTAAATATTCCAGGACACTCCAACACTAGTCAATCTCCAGTGGAAGTCATATGTTTTAGGCTTCTCTAGTCCTTATCCCAATAATCCACTCTGCTCCTTCTACACACACACACACACACACACACACACACACACACACACACGCCAGAAGGGCCACAAGAAGGGCCACACTCTCTTAACTGAATGCCACTTTTATGACAGATGAATATCAAAATCAGAGGTTCTTCACGTGGCCTCTCTTAAATCCCAAGGACTCCATGGGTAGATCTCAGAGGGTCTGTGAACTTGGATAGGAAAATAAAATTATATCTAACTGAACTGTAGCATTTTCTCCAATTAATTAATTTTTTTCAGAAAACAAGTCCATAGGATTCACCAAACAGCTAAAGGTGTTCATAGCACAAATAAGAATAGCAACCCTTGAATCATCCAGAATCAATTGTGATATATTTGCTTCTTTGGTGTCCAGTTGAGAATTTTGTCACCAAAATGGTCAGAAATTCTAACTGAAATCTCACCTATTCTCCATTTAAGCCAATTCTTTTCTATTCTGTCTTACATGAATGTGGAGAATTAGTGATAAGTAATCCTATTGTGTTGCTGCCTCTGAATTATTCTTTCTTTCTCTTCTTGAGGCTACCCCACATTGATTGCTTTAACTTTTCTATACCATGGATCATCCTTCTTACATTTTCTAGAGCCTCTGGTATTTATCTATTTGAAAGTATCTGGAAAAGAAAATGGCCAACCACTCTAGAACTTTTGCACGAAAATCCCAAATTGGGTCATGAAGAGTTGGACATAAATGGAAAAAAAAAGAATCACAGCATTTCAAAGTGTGGTGACCAGAAAAAGACTCTGTATTCTAATAAAGATCTGACCAAGCCAAAGTATAGAAAGAAGTCAAATTACTTCTAAGCTTCTTCAAGAGATATCTCTTTCAGTTTAATACTCTGCAAGCAGTTCAGCTTTTAGAATCAATTACATCTTCAAACATGATCTGGCAATAAAAGTATTCAAGGGTCTCCTGATTTTCCCACCTTCATCTAGTTTCATCTAAAAAACAGCAAAACCAAGGGAAATTTTTGGAAAGGACCCACTTGTACAGTACAAGAAATAATGCTATGTGATATCACTCACTGGTGGCTAAGCCATCCATGGACCTGTGCCATATAACTATGATCCTTCCAACTGAAGATTTGATACATAAAACCATTGGGGCAGAAGATTGTAAACACTGTGAGATGAAGGTAATGTAATTAAAGATGAAAATTAATAGGATTTAGGAAATTTTATCAAGAGAAAATAACATAGAAACCGTTTATCCACTACCTTTATAAACTCCATATCCTCCTAACTCTGATACCTTCATATTGTAAATCCTTAGGAAGAAACCCATGCTCTGATTCTCTCTTTGTACTGATTTCCTTCCCCCTTTATCTAAATTGGCTGTGGTTTAGTTGTTGAATACTAAAATAGTTCCCATTAAGGTGTCAGTCAGTAGCATTTAGATAGTGGATAGAGGGCTGGCTTTGGAGTCAGGAAGCTAGGTTCAAGACTTGCTTCTGAGTCTAGACTGCTGTTCTGGGACAAGAGAAAATCACTTGACCTCTCTTTTCCCCAGGACAATTTAAGGTTATGTTAGGATAAAAAGGGTAACTATGCCAGGAGAGAAAGTTCTCTATTTGAATAGAATTGCGTTTCAAGACTTCTCAGAATAGGCATCAACAATGCTTAAAACATTGTCCATCTTTTACCATATTTCCTTCATAAGAGCTTCTACCTACTTTCATCTCTCTATAACATGATGAAGTCCTACAATATCTGTCTTTGGGACTCCATGTGAAACTAAGTTATTTGGCAAATGGGCAAATGAAACAATTCACACCCTTGATGGAACGTCTAGAGATCTAGGGATCTAGGGGGATTTAGGTCTGGTTTTCCACGAATGAGTTCTGTAATCTTGGACAAATCATCTTTTATCTCTAGTTGTATTGCTCCCTTCCTCTCTAAAAAATATGGGGTGGGGGAGAGGTCAGAGGAGATGATGTCTAAGTTCCTTTCTATTTCTAACATTCTAAGATTCCATACATAGAATTATTATTGCCCGCAAAGACTCAACTAGACTACAAGTTCCTGGAGAACCAGAACCATGTTTCCATATGACCACTCTGGCACCTGAAATAATGTTATGTATCTTTTCTTTCTATGCTTCCTATCATGCTTCTCTTTTTTTTCTTTCCTCCCTTCCTCCCATAATTTTTCTCTTCATACTTTCTTCAATCTTTTCCTTCTTCCTTTCTTTCTTCCTTTTCCTTTATTCTTCCCTTTCTCTCCTTTCCCTTCCTTCTTTCTTTCCTTTCATTCATTTCTTCTTTCTTTCCTTCCTTTTTTAAGAGATGCAGTGATTTTAATGTGCAAGTTCCAATGAAATAAGTCAGGTTGTTTTGAAATTTTTGCTTTTGATGGAAACGTGCAAAAAATTAAAGCAGAAAATAATACTAAGTAGAAGATGATTAAAGAAAAGAGAGTTCAGTGATTTACAATTTGCTGAAATGTTTACAACTTTTAAAATATTTTCACAGTTAGAGGAAAATCTGGTACATGCTTGGGGGGAAATTCTCTTTATTATGAACTTTTACTTTTCTCCTCCTATTCCCTTTATGTAGTTCTTTCTTAGGGGAAGAGGGAAGAAGGGAGCCATATTTTCTTTTTTCCTTCCTTTCTTCTGTCCAGATATGAGACTAGCAATTCATCAATAACTTATAGTTGTCTGGGATTCCAAAAAGCTTGTTAATTTGTCCATAATATATGTTAGTACCACACAATATGTATTTGAAAATGATTCTCTCTATACAGTTCTCAACTCTTGTTTCCATATCTTTACCCAGGCCATAGTCTCCATTCCTGGAATGTGCTCCCTCCTTACACCTTTACTTCTTGAAACCCGCAGGGGCTTTCAAGGCTCAGTGCAGGTGCATCTCCTTTGAAAGACCTTCCTGATCACTCCAGTTTTTAGTGTTTCATCAAATCACTTTGTATTTATTTTGCATTTCTTAATAGATGTCTAATACATGCTTGTCAATTGATTGATTTCAGACTCCAAGCCTGGCTTGCTAGCTAGCTATCCACTACTACATTAATTCAAAGGGCTTTAATAATAATGATGGCATTTCAGGCTGTGAAAAAGCTTTTAAAAAGGACTATTTAAGATAAGAATTTATAGAAACATTATGAATAATTACATGTTACTTTGTGCCTTTCTTATACATTTTTCATGTATTATTTTGTTTTGTGGTTATTTATATATCTTACATCTCTGCTGGACCATAATCTC
>NC_058134.1:79789496-79829580 GCF_016433145.1 Gracilinanus agilis
GAAGGAAGGAAGGAAGGAAGGAAGGAAGGAAGGAAGGAAGGAAGGAAGGAAGGAAGGAAGGAAGGAAGGAAGGAAGGAAGGAAGGAAGGAAGAGAACGAAAGAAAAAGAAAGAAAGAAACATGGATATGTAAATATAGAAGTAACTATATGGCATAATGGATAGGCCTTCTTGGAATCAGGAGGAACTGAGTTCAAATCCTGCTTTAGACATTTACAAGCAGTGTGACCCTTGACCAGTCATTTAGCTTCTAACTCAGTTTATTCATCTGTAAAATGGAGATAGCACCACCTCTAAGAGTTGTAATGAGGATTAAATGAAAGATATAGAAAGCATTTCACAAGCCTTAATGTGCTATAGAAATAGTAGCTATTATTATCATTGCTAACCCCGCCAGGCAGAAAATTAGTGTCAACTAAATCATCTAGGACATGAAAATCATTTTGGGCTAATATGGTCATGAAAGGGTTCTTGAATGGATAGGGTTTGAACTGATCTTTGAAGGATGAATAAGACTTGAAGAGGCAGAGAGATGATAGAAGAGCATCCCAGGTACTGAAAGCACTGTGCAAAAAGAATGGGGTAGCTAAGGTGACCCTGTGGATAGAATGTCTGAATAAGAGTGTGGAAGACCTGAATTCAAACACAGCTTTAGACACTTACTAGCTGTGTGAGCCTGGACAAACCACTTAACCTTGTTTCCCTAAGTTCCTCACTTGTAAAATGTACTGCAGAAGGAAATGGCAAACCATGGTAGGCACAAAGGAGTCACAAAGAGTGAGTCATGACTGAAATATCTGGACAAGTACAGAAATAAGTGAAGGTAGCACTGAGTAAGGCATTTGCAGGGGATCGTGAATCGATTTTTTTAGAGCAGGTTTACATAGAATAGTAATGTGAGTTCTGATTTCAAAAGGAAGTTGAGCCTGGATCACTTTAAATGTTCTTAAAAGACTTTTCAGTGCCAGGTTAAGGGATGCAGGTATCATTCAGCAGCTAATGGAGAGCTAGTGAAAGTTTGGGGACCAAAATGTGGTTCATTTAAAAAGATTAATCAGGCATCGATGGACAAGAGAAGCTCCAGGGACATTAGTTAGAAGATACTGCAGTAGTCTAGTCTTGAGGTGATTAAAGAGGGACTGGAATTTCAGAATACCTTGCAGAGTAAAGCAAGTTTTGTTTCAACTGACATTCCTGGTCTTTCTCTAGTTAAGTATCATAATGACAGTGTCCTATATTTCAGATCACAATGCAGCTGGAGCTAGAAAGATCCTTGTGAGTCATCACGGAACAAAACTATTGCAAACTCTTGTCCTAATGGAAATGAAGGGCTGGATGCAAGAGTCATCATACCAGTCTTTGTTACTGATCTTTCTGATATGTTCCAGTCCACGTCACCATCTGGATTGTAATATTCATCAAAGTCAGGTTTCTGTTTTACACACACTGTAGATAGCCATTAAAGTTTTGATGATGGCTCTGATGCTGACAATGCCAATAATGATGAAAGAACTTAAAAAGTCTTAGTGACTGTTTGGGCATAATGGAGGATGGAAGAAGATACATATGACTTAGTTGTCAGACCTGGCACTTGGGAGAGGGTGAATGCCATGAATAGTCATAAGAAAACCAGGAGGGGGAAAAATAATGAGTTTCATTTTAGACATAGTGAAGCTGAGGTGATGGTAGAATACCCAACAGGATGAGTCCAGCAGATAGTTAGAAATGCAGGACTAGATCTCAGGAAATGGTCAGGATCAGACATATAGCTATGAAATCATCCCCACATGCCAGTAATCCAAGTTGTGGAAGTAGTGAAGAGGTTTAGGGCAAAAGGAAAGAAGAGCACAGGGTTACACATTAAACTTTGAGGGATACCCAAGGAAGAAGAAGAAGAGGAATTAGAAAAGGGAAAAGAGGAGGAATTCTAAGCTTAATTTAACTTTAAGAAATCCTACAGAGGTTAATTAAGAAATGTTAGTACAGTTAGCCAACAGTGTTTTAATGTCAGTACTCTGATTGAAGGGGAAGGCTTTCTCTTTTGAAAGAAGAAAATTAATCCCTACTGATTGGAAAAGTATCATCGCAGGGAATTTGGGTTAGGGATACGCACACACACATCAGTCCACAACAAAACTTAGAGTCGAAGCTTGTAATCCCCAGGTGTTCCCTGGAAAGAATAATGCACAAAACTGTTTGCATAACAAATGAGGAACTCCACTGAAGGTCAAGGGTGACAGATGTGCTGGAGGCAGTCTATTATGCAAAAATATTCAGGGAAAGTTAGATATCAAGAATGACAGAAAATAGATAGACCACCTAACTAGCAGACTAAGTCCCTTTAGTCCAGCAACCCACTGGATCAGGAGCTGGGAATTGAGGTGGACAAGCCATGATTGGATTATTTCGACAAAGATGGCAAGTGTAGGATGATTGATTCTGGCATTCATGAGATCCAAGTTCCCATCATGATAAGCAATGACAATTTCAAATAGAATATTCATATGTGGTATGATTGTAATAGACTCTTCTCTCTCACACATTCACTTTTTTCCACCTTTTCTCATGCCACATGAGCTAACAAGACAGTATCTCCATTATGCATAAGGAAAGAGGG
The DNA here is from genome assembly GCF_016433145.1 of Gracilinanus agilis. Classification (NCBI taxonomy): domain Eukaryota; kingdom Metazoa; phylum Chordata; class Mammalia; order Didelphimorphia; family Didelphidae; genus Gracilinanus; species Gracilinanus agilis. The sequence continues at coordinate 79,792,113 of NC_058134.1, forward strand.
ATTATGAAGTCAGACAAGATGAGAACTAATTGGAAAAGTCAAGAAGAAAACCCCAGGCTTTCTTTGATAAGTTATAAGCAAGTAGTTAAAACTTCCTTCTGAAAAGGTCAGAAAAAATTACCTTTAGGGGTTTTCCACAACAAACTGTCTTCCAAGTGGTGTCACTGGGCTCAGGAGCTATATGTATACCTCAATGGACATTAAACTCAAAAAAATATTTAGGGAGAATTCCCTAAATCCCAACCCTGATACTCCCCCTGTGACCTTGGAAGATGTCACAACCTGCTTGGGCCTCATCTATAAAATAAGGGGATTGAACTATATGTATTCCAAAGTTCTTTCCATTTCTGGGCCTATAAGCCGTTGATGCAAAGTGTTTCAGCTGGGAAAGTTATCTACATATAAAGGAAGATTTTGTGCTAGAATCAAGGATGTAGGCATAACCTTGAATTTCATATTAGATTACATGAATTGCTGACATTGGATAAAGAAAGGAAATAGTCACATGAATAGCTTTAGATTTGCCTATAAAATAAAACCTATAAAATGACAGCAATGATACATTTTTGCCCGTCTTCCTTATTAAAGACTTAACTCCAGGGCAAAGATGTGCCTTGTACTTCCACTGTCCCTTCTCACAAAACCTCATTCAAATTTAGAGGATGCATTAATATTATTAATTAGATACCCAGAACACGTCAGGCCAGTGCTTTCTAAAATATATCTTGTTATTTGGCTATTTTTCACAGACCTCTACCAAAACCGATTTTAATTCTTTTCTGATTGAAAGTCATCATTCCCTTTTCTGCACAAGTATTGCTGTGATTTTTTTCTTAATCTCTCTTTGCTCTTTCAAACTCCCTTCCAAGTGATGACTCTGTCTTCCCCTCTCAAAGTACATTCCCTCGTAATTTCATTTTTTGTGGTTTTCCCATATGACATTCTCGCCATAGCTCATATAAAAGTGTATTTTTCCTTAGTTTCAATTTCCTTAGTTTAATCTTACTTTGGAGATATGTTATTTTAGTTAATTAAATACCCTTAGGAAGTGAATTTTCACTTTCAGACTTTGCCCAGTATTTGAAAAACAAAGCAAATCCCCCCAAATCATCTCACAGATAGAAAATAAAAATTGGTGTGCAACACATAAAGCTTCTTGGATCATCTTAATAGGAAATGTGCCCCATTCAGAAAAATGACATCGTTTTGAGAGGGTCATTGCTACTCAGTGTTCTTGGTCTAAGATTAATTGGTTCACTCTGAAAAGTAACTTAAATTGCAGTGGGTGAAAATGATATACTTACACTAATTCTTTATCCCCAATCTCTGGATCAAATCCAGTGTTTAAGACAAGGTGGCCTTATTTACCATTATTGTCATATTGGTGATAGCTTTGTCTGAACACCCGGGTACAATACTGATAAGCATCTCAATGGCACTGGCAATAGAAAGATATCACAGTTTCAATAAAAAGATTCCATTGCCAAAAGCTATTTGTGCTCAACTAAGTAAAGAAACTAAAATGTAATTTTGTCCTGAACTTAGGAGAGAATAGTATTTTGAGTCTGTGACATGGCAGTGTAGCTATTTTCAAAAGGTATTACTGACAGCTACTAATAAGCCAAACCAGTTCAGCTGTGATGTGGGCCAGAGAAGACTCAATATGGAATCAAGGAGATGTGAATTTAACTCTCATCTCAGAAGCTTACCAGCTATGTTGCCTCAGGCAAGTCATAATGAAGCCTCAGTTTCCCCATCTGTAAAATTCCCCATCTGCAATCTGGATACCACCTACCTCTCAGGGCTCTTAAGAACACCAAATGAGGTAATGTAGATGAAGCACTTTGTAGACCTTGAAGCTCCATACGAACTTGAGTTATATAGGACTAATGTTATATTCCACCTCGCATGCACATTAACTCAAATGGGACAGTGAGCCATCTCTTACTTGAATCAGCTAACTGAACCTTACTTAAATATATTCTGATTAAAAACCAACAGACCTGATAATAAATATCTAGCCCCTGGGCTAAGAATACTTCCATGACACCATACAAGCAATAAAGTCATTTAGCATCTTTGAATTAAATGATCAAATGGGATAAAAAAATGGCCTCATAGTTTTAAAAGCTTTTCCCCCCTATCTTAACTCTGATCTAGGCTAAAATATTAGACTGTATTTAATCTATCATAAGTTTGATTTCTTAGAACTCCAGTAACTAGAAAATCATTTCACGGAACAGGATTTCCTTGTTTTTAAGAAAGACACAAGGTAAATATGTATGGCTTACCCCAGGCTGTAATCTGGCTTATGATTTGCACAGGCACTCCTTTTCTGTGTTTTTTTTTCTCCTTTCATTTTATTGCAGGAGTGATTGAGTTGCCTAAGGATCTGCCCAAGGACATTAAAAAAAAAAAAAAGTCTGTCTGAAGGTCTTCACTTGAAGATGAAAGAAACAGCCTTTCTTAAACAAAGTTTCACAAGTGTTTCCCATGAATCCTTTGGCATTTTCCCTTTATTTCTTCACAAGGAAGTATTTCCTGCCAAAAAAGGGAAACACCAGAGTTGTTGACATTTGTGGCATGTGGGGGCTGAATGTACTTTCTACCACTTGTGATGCTTTGTGATTTTAGGAACATAGCAAACTACTGACCTCTGATTGATATTGAATCTTCAGAGGAAATGAGTGTTTGAGGTTTGTTGGGTTGTTTGTTTATTTTTTGCATGTTTCAATACCTCAATATCATTGTAGTAAATACTCCTCACGACAGTGCAAATCTGTTTCCAACACGTCCACATCTCCTCACACTATGTAATTTGTGTCTTTGTCCTCAGGTATCTCTTTCTTAGAGGGGCCCTGTAACATTGTGGGGCTCTAGAGCTACATTTCTTGACAATGTTAAGCTATCAAAGGGGGCATTCCTATTTCTTAAGAATAATGTACCACTCTCAGTACATAACAATAATAGCTAGCATTTACATAGTTCTTTAAGGTTTGTAAAGCACTCTACTGAAATTATCTCATTTGATCCTCACAATAGCCCTGAAAGACAAGTGCTATTATTATTCCCATTTTACAGAGGAAAAAACAGAAATAGACTAAATGACTTGTCCATGGAAGCAGCTGGAATTGATACCATCCAGATGTCTATTAATGTGATCAGTCTCCTTATTTTTTCAGTCATCCATCTCTCTGATGAGAGCCTTTATGCTTTTTTCCCTGTACATATCCTTGTTAAAACTACCTTTTGCTCTACTAATACCCACCAAGTGCTTTGTCTTTACCATCTGAGTGGTCCTCAGCCAGTCTCAAAAAGATAGAAGTTATGACATTATATTATTTATAGCTATACAACATCACTGGAAAAATATCTTTGTTAAGAAGATGGAAGCTTTCACTATCTGTAAGGAATCCACTTCCTTTTAGACTGTGCAGTCATTGAGTATGTGGCAAACCTTTGGAGAACAGGTATTTCTCTGTTACATTCTTTACTTGATTTTAACAGGTTGAAGGTCGTTAAGTCATTGAGTCAAGTTATCTCTTTGTGTACATCTCTCAAAGAATCTAACCTGATTTTGAAATATATGTAGGACCTACCTTGTCAGAATACAGCCTATAAACTAATATTTTGCTATGCTTAATCAAAAGCTGCTCAATAGGCAGCAAAAACCAAGCATGATGAGTTCTTGCCTTTGCTGCCTAATTTAACCAATTTGTGATTGTAAAGATATGGTCTTCTATGAAATAGTTTCAAACAAAAAATTGTCCCTTCATGATACCCTCACTAAGCACATATTTCTTGTATATTCATAAAGATTTTTGGAGGCAGGAAAGTAGTAATATGGGCTAGTAGTTAGTGATATTTTCATGGTTGTCTTTTTTTTCATAATAATAAGGTCCAGAATTTCTTCTTTTTCCAAAGTGTCTGGTTATACCCTCTCCATCAGATTTCTAGAGGAACACAACATCAGTGTCCTACAGACCATGTCACCTCCAGCACAGAATCCCTTTCTGGATAGTTGGTCAAGTTTAGTTGCCCTTTCCATTTTGTCATTTCTAATATCACCAATATATATCACCAATCAATATATCACCAATCAGTGCCCTCGATGTTAAAGCACAAGGGCAATGACTCCACTGTCATTGATGAAGAAAATACTTTGTGATAGGAATCCTTAAAAACCTTTCCTTACTTTTCACCTATTCATATTTCTCATTCCAATTTTATCCGAACATACTATTGGGATGATTTGGCTAAATTGGGTCTTTGTTACCAGTCTTTATATTTCCTACTTTTTCCTCCACCATATCTTACTGTTTTATGAAGCAGTTCTGTTAATGGTCTTTCACAATCCTCTTCTGTAAGATTTTTTCAACCAGTTCATACTATAAATTAGCATAATTCTTTGCTTCCATATTTCTCCAACAGGCAAGCAGATCAAGTGTTTTCTATTTCATTTGATTCCTAGGCCCTCTTTATCTCTTCTTTATGGCAATTGATTTATAACAATCAGATTTTCCTAGGAAATGGGGATGATCAGGGTTGATATCTATTTTTTATCCATTTATCCTTTTTTTTGCATTAACAGTGTATTCAAATAAGATATGGTTATTTGCACAATCAATTTATCACAAAGCATCCTCTTTTGTAACTTAAAACCTGTATAAGCCAAATCCTTGATTTTGAGTGAACCTTAAAAATTGTTAATGACATAAACTCTATTTTAAAGAGACTGCCTTTATAAAATAGACCGAATATAGCTGCATATTCTCCCAATTTTTCTCAGATGTCACAAATGGCATGGAAGATGATGTAGGACTTTGATGAAAATCCAGCTCTCTATATAAAGCCATGTGAAACGTCATGGTGTGTCTGTGTATTTTTCCATCTTTCTGCCTTAATCCTAAACTCCAGGACAACAATGAAGCCGCAGTTGTCCGTTGTAAGGTCCCATAGCACCTTAGCTGATAAATTGAGTTAAAATGGAAAGGCTTTCAAATGTACAAATTCACTTAACTCAGTGATGCTTAAAATGCATTCATTACTTTAAAAAATGTGTCAATGTATAAGGGTTTTACAAAGCTATTCATTTCCTTCTACTTAGTATTCAAGTAAGCTGAGCCTAGATGGATGGTGGTGCCCAGAGCATGGCACTACATTTCCTACAAGAAAGGCTTCCTATATGCATGGAAAACTGAATATCAGATTATAACACACGATCTAGTCAATTATGCTTTTTTTTTAATGTGTAGCTCAAAGAGTTAGCAATGAATAGGGGTGGAAAGACTTGGGTGCCAACCCTGCCTTGAATATATATATTTTCTGTGTAAACTTGATAAATCACTTAACCTGTTAGTGTCTCCAGGAAATTCTCTAAAAATTGCTTGTAGCCAAAAAGGTTCTTACATAGAGTTTAGGGAGTTTCCTTTTTGTTGTTGTTCAGTTATTTTTTTTGGACAGGTCCAACACTTTGTGACCTTATTTGGGGTTTTCTTGGCAAAGATGCTAGAGTGCTTTGTCATTTCTTCTCCAGCTCATTTTACAGATGAAGAAACTGAGACAAATGGGATTAAGTGACTCACCCACGGTCACATAGCTACTAAATGTTTGAGATCAAATTTGAAGTCAGAAAGATGAGTCTTCCAGACTCCCAGACCCAGCACCCAATCCACTATGTGCCTACCTGTTTGTGTTTGCGCCTCCAGAAAATTCTCTAAAATGGTAGAAAAGGTTGAGTTTAGGGAGCTTCATCTTTAGGGGGATGCGTATACCAATGAAATAAAAGGTCCAGTTCTTACTCTTTAAAGCCCATTCATATATTTATTTTGTTCCCAGCTCCTAAGCAGAATATTTCCACAGGAAAAATAATAAAACCAGATATGCGTTAGTAAATGTATAAAAACAGTTCTCTAGAATAAGACCAAAAAAAAAAGACCCACTTTAAAGCTTAATCTGCATTATTCATATTTTCTCTATCGCTTTTTTTAAGTCAACAAAACATTAAACCATGTCCTGGTTTATAATATTTGCTGATTTCCTATGTGTAAATGCTCAAATGAAAATTTAATAGACTCTTGGGACCTGGTTCAACCTGGCTCCTGTCACACCCATGAACCAAACCCTAAAATGTGTTCTAGGGAGTTTTTGCTATATTAGGGGAGCAACAAGCCAGAGAATTAAGAGCACTGGGCTTGGAATAAGAAGGTCCTGTTTCAAGGCCCAGTTCCATAGGAGTACCAGTTCTCTGAATTTGTTCCTTCATCTGAAAAAAAGAAATGATGTCTTCACTGCCTACCTCATAAAACTGTACCTGGTCATTTTCAAGTGTCATATAAATGTGAAATAGTATCAGTTTACACAATGAGAGAATTTGTATTCCCTATTTTTTTAAAGTAAAACTGCAATATAAATTTTTTTAAGGAATAAGATTTTCTAATAAAGAATATGATCTAAAAAAAGGGAAAGTGGATCAACTAAAATAGTTATGAAAAAGCCAGATTTGATTAAAAAACAGAATGATTTTATAAATTAATGGGAAAATATAAATTGTTTTAGTTAAATGCTAACTGATATTCTGTGATTGCTTAAGAACATGGATGGACAGATTTCATAAGACCCACCTTTCTCCTACCTGATCTCTTTCAATCATTAACCTCTATAGGTAGAAGGGTTGTCTTAAAAATGTATTCTTATCTTCCTAGAAAAAGTTCCATTAAAATATTATATTGCTCTGCCACACCTTGGCAAAATGAGTCTGAAAATTGGTTTCCTGTTTACTTGTATACTGTAAATCAGCGAAAGATTAAATATCACATTTAGTTCTAATTGTACAAACTACAGGATATTTAATGTGTTTGTTTAATACCTTTTGCAATACAATAATTGCAGAAAAGTTTTAAAGTTTGTATGAACCCCTGACTTCTATCAACATTTCTAGCCTGGAAGCATATTAAGAGGAAAAGGCGGGAGGTGTCCTAAGCCTGGAGCCCCAGGAACCAGTTGATTGATTGATTAATTGCCTAAAGATGTTAGATGTAGTAGAAAAAGTTCTGGTTTGAAGTTAGAAGAGCAAGATTCAAGTATTATTTCTGCTCCTTAATTCGTATATGACACTGAGCAAGTCATTTAGCCCCTGTGGGCTTCAATTTCCTAATCTGCAAAATGAGAGGAAGGAGTTCTACAACCTATAAGGTACTTTCCAGCTTCAAATTTATGATCATATGAACCGATGATGCATCCTTTATGTCATGTCTATATCAAAGCTACAGTGCTGGCAGCTAAGAATTTGCCAACTCAATAATTAATTTCTAATTTATGTTTCAAAATAGAAGTCCTACCTCCTATCTTTGAGTTTGCAACTGGCACAGAAAACGCTCACTAGAGGAATCTAACAATGACTCCGGTTTCAGGAAACCATTTCTTGGTTGAAAATTATGTGGTCTTTCTTTCCCTTATTTATGTTTTCCTTGTGTTCATAAAGTGAATGAACTAAACAATGTTTAGGAAGGGCAAACCTAAGGGCTGAGATTGTAGCAGATGGATAGAGGTCAGTGTGTCTAGGGTCATATGTCCTGGAGGCAGCTATGATAGATGCTACTTTCTTTTGGTAAGGGGTAGTCACTAATCATTGTCATGGAAATAGAAGATGTCACTTTTTAAAAGTTGTTGCCCTTTATAAAAGAAGAAAAAAATGAATTGTAAAGATTATATTTGCTAAACTGTTCTCTCCACTGGGCATTAACTGCATTCAGTCTTTGGGTGAAACCATGAAAAATATTCAGTGTTAAAAAACAACAACAAATACATTATTAAGTGGAGACCTAAGTCAGTTATTTGAAAACTCACTTCTATTTTTCAGGCATATCCAGAAATTGTGAAAATATCTGTAGATGCTTTATTCAGGTATTAACCTCGATTCTCCACTTCCCCCTGTGTGTTCAGAGTCTTATGGACTCTAGTCGGCATGATCAAAAAACATCATAGCTGATTTGCAATGGGCTTTCCTGGAATTTGCTAACTAAAGGCAGTCCCTGCACATTTCTGAAGGGACACTTTGGCAGCTAATTTATATGGTGTAATATGTGCAAGCACATCCCCCTTGCAGTTCCAACTTGTATGTCTATGAGAGAGATACAACATTCCAGAAATGCCATCAGGAACCAAATAAGAAGGCAGATGGAAAAGGAACACGTCAAAGGTGAAGCATGTTTTCAATCAGCCCCTGCAGAGGATTCACGTAGGAATGTGCCCATTGTGCAAAACTCAAGGGCCACAAGATTCCCATGTACGGTTTTTATGACCTCTACACAATGAAGAGAAAACACCTATGCACTGATGAATTTACAAGTCTGAGGAAAATTACCACAAGCCAGTTTTGCCCATTTTCCTATATCTAAGGTAATTGAAGTGAGAGTATGGAGGGTCAGTAAACAGAAAAGAGACCAAGGGCATACCAGTATTCTAATTCATATATTTATTTATGTTACTGATTGGTCTTTCTTTTGATACCAAAAATGACAAATTGGAGGAAAAAATCATGGCCCAGATTTGTTGAGAAAGAATCATATTTTTTCATAGATTTTAGGGAGAAGGTAAAATTGTATGCTCATATGGAAAAATGGAGAGGAACTAGTGATTCTTATTTTAAGGTTTTATTAACAATGTCTCCCTTCCAGTAAACACACACACACACACACACACACACACACACACATACACATAATTCTGTTTCCAATTCCACAGGGTTAGCATCATAGAAAATCATTTTCTTTTTTTTAAATAAATTTTTATTGGTGTAGGTATTTTTTAAAAACATCATAGTTTCCCCATACCTCTCTCTCAGAGACAGACTTATTCAACACTTATTCAACAATTTGCCCCAATAAAGTTGTGTCTACAAAGACAAAATAAAATTCTGATATCTCTAAATATACAAGGAATCTGATCATTAGAAACATCCAAATTTACCTAAATTTGTATTTTTAAATAATTCTTTATATTACAATCTTTTTTTCATTCATTATTAATTCCTTGAACTTTTCCATTCAGCTTAACAGTATAAATATTTCCTAAATGAGTTGAACAGTAACATTAACACAGATATTAATAAATTCTTAGCCACAATAGAGGAAAGGGGTAATCATGGCAATTTACTCAAACCACAGATTCAGGGGAAACTAGCCAACTGTTGTGGGATGTCTAAAGTCAAAAGTCAAAGGGAGAGTCACTGTATATTCTTTTCTTTTCTTTACTTTAGACAATTGATCATAGCCCATCAAGATAATATTAGATGAGTTCAGAACTGGTCAAATTGTTAGTTCTGACTCACTAATACCCTTAGGATAAAACATAAAACTCCTTTGGCATTTAAAGCATTAAAACTTGGCTCAAACCTATCATTCCAGATTAATTTAATATTGCTCCCTCTTAAACACTAAATTCTAGTCAAATTGGCCCACTTATTCTACATTTCTCCATATACAACATTCCATTGCCTGTCTCTAGACCTCTATTGTTTCTTTTATTTGGCATGCTCTTCCACCTAACATCCACCTCTGAAAATACCATTTCTTTTTCAAGGATTATCTAAAATGCCACCTTCAACATGAAACTTCTTCTGTTTCCCCACAGTTATTTCCTCTCAAAATTAAATTGCATTTATTATGCATAAATATTGCGCTTAATAATTTGCACGCAGTTTTCTTTCTAGTAGAATATAAGCTCAATGAGGGCAGGAACTACTTGAGTTAAGTATTTATAGAGAAATAATATGACTAATTTCAAAATAGCTGAGCATCTCAAACATAATAGCTACACAATAAATGATGAATGAATTGAATTGAATTGATCTGCTTGGCTTTTCCTTTGGATATAAGTATAATAAACTTTTTGGAGTATGCATTAGCCATATTTAAGAGGTTGTACAGTATTCTAGTATTTGATGTAATCAGTCCAATGTCATTAAACAAAATCTTCTGAAAAATTCATCATCTAGAGATTCTTTTCCCATTTTGACTACAGAATAGGAGATCTACTTTAAAACTAGAGAAGAATAAATAACCCCATTTTCAGAAATAAAGAAAATGGAATCTACTGAGAGGAGACTAGTGAGTTTGACTTTTAAGTCATGGCAAACTTCCAAAACAGATTATTAAAGAGTACTTACTGAGCAGCTAGAAAAAAAAAAAAGAAAGAAAAGCTATCTTCATAGATTTATCAGTAATGGATCATGGCCCATTACCCTTATAGCCTTTTTAACAGGGTTACTAAACTTGTAAAACAGAGAATTATTACATATGACAACGTAGATTTTAGCAAATCATTCATAAAGTTTTCCATAAAATACATTTAGTGGGGAAATGGAAAGACATTGAATCAATGATAATACAGTTAAAAGAATTTTAGAAAGGACTGAATGTTTAGGCTCAAAGTTTAGTTAGTACCTAAAGGTTCAATGTCAACTTTGATTCCAAGGAAATCTCTAATGAAGTGCTTTAGGTCTCCGTATTTAGGGCCTGGTACTACTTAGTATTTGTATCAATGACTTAGATGAAGTTATAAATGACAATATTTACGTACTACTTACAATGTGCCAGGCACTATGTTAAGCAGTTTACAAATATTATCTCATTTGATCCTTATAAAAACCCTGGGAAGAAAGTGCTATTATTATCCCCATTTTACAGATGAAGAAACTGAGGCAAACAAAGGATTATCCAGGATCACACAGCTAGTAAGCAGTGGAATCTGGTTTTGAACTCTAGTCTCTCTGACTTCAGGACCAACAACAGTCTATCCCCTAAGGTTCATACCTGTCCCTAAATGACATGCTATCTAATCAGTACATTACATGAAACTAGGGGTAGAACAGGTAGTTAAGTTAGCTAACTCTTTATATAATAGATTCAGGATCCAAAAAGTGAGTTTTGGTTTCTCTCCCACCTCTGCAATCCTCTGCCATGCATTAATAAGGTAAGAAATGTGATATCAATTATACATAAGAAATCAAGAAAAATGTTTTTCCATATTAGCCATGTTGCCAAAATAAAAGCAAGAAAAATAAAATGAAAAAAATACACTTCACTCTGTATGTAAATTACCAGGTCTCTAAAACTGGATAGCATTTTTCCTAAGTCCTTTGCAATTATCATCAATTGTTACGTTGATTATGATGGCTAAGCCATTCACAATTTATCATCATGATATACTGATGTAATTGTGTACAATACTCTCCTGGTTTTGCTTAATTCACTTTGTATAGTTCCTATAAGACTTCAAAGGTTTTTTTTTTAAAACCATCCTGTTTGTCATTTCTGATAGCACAATCATATTCCATCACAATCCTATAATGCAACTTTTTCAGTCATGTCCCAATTGCTAGGCATCCCCTCATTGTCCAGTTCTTTACCACCCCAAAATGAGCTGCTATAAATATTTCTGTGAATATATATCCTTTTCCTTTTTCTTTGTTCATCTTGGGAAAAAGACCTGGTAGTATTGTTTTGCTGGGTAAAAGAGCATAAAATTTAACAGCTTTTCAGCATAGTTCCAAATTATTCTCCAGAATGGTTGGACCAATTCACAACTCCACTAATATTGCACTAGTGTCTCAATTTTTCTACATCCTCTCCAACATTTATCACTTTGCTTTTCTGTCCTTTTAGGCAATTTGACAGGTGTGAGGTGGCATTTCAGAACTGTTTTAATTTGTATTTCTCTAATAGTTATTTGGGGTATTTTTATATGACTAAAGATATCTTTGATTTCTCCTCGTAAAAACTACCTGTTCATATCCTTTGGCCATTTATCAATTGAAGAACTACCAGTATTTTTATAAATTTGACTCATTCCTCTATATATTTAAAAATGAGACCTTTATCAGAGAAGCTTGCTATAGAAACTATTTTTTCCTGAGTTTTCTGCTTTCCTTTTAATTTTGACTGTATTGATTTTGTGTGCAAAAAATTCTTAACATATTATAATCAAAATTATCCATTTTCTTCCTATAATCCTCTCTGTCCCTTGTTTGGTCATAAATTCTTCCTTTATCCTTAGATCAGAAAGGTAAAATTCACATGCTATCTTAATTTACTTAAGATATCACCCTTTAGGTCTAAATAATGTACCCATTTTGACTTTATCTGGTCATACAGTTTAAGATGTTAGTCTATTTCCATCAAACTATTTCCCAAACAATAAATTTTTGTCAAATACTGAGTTTTCATCCCAAAAAACTTGAATCTTTAGGTTTATCAAACAATAGATTACCGTGACCATTTACTACTGTGTATTTTGTAGTGGTTCAAAACCAGCCTCAGATACTCACTGCCTATATGACCCTAGGCCAGTCACTCAACCATATTTGTCTTTGTTTCCTCATCTGGAAAACAAGCTAGAAAAGGAATGGTAAATTACTTCCATATCTTTGCCAAGATAACCCCCCAAAAGCAACAAAAAGTTGAATATGATTGAAAATGACTAAACAACTATAATAATATTATATACCTAATCTATTCTACTTATCCATCACTCTCTTTCTTAGCCAGTACCAGATTATTTTCAGGATTTCACCATTGTAATATGTTTTGAAAATTGGTACTATAAGGCCACCTTGCTTCACGTTATTTTTCATTGATTCCTTTAATATTCTTGACCTTTGTTCTTCTAAATTAAATTTGTTTTTTCTAGCTCTTATTTTTCATAGTTTGGTATGAAACTTAATAACTAAATTAATTTAGTAGAATTTGTATTGTATTATCACAGCCTATCCCTGAGCAATTGATATTACTCTGGATCTGTCCTTATTTGTATGAAAAGTGTTTTCTATTTGTGTTTATATAATTCCTGGGTTTGTCTCAGCTGAAAGGCTCCCAAATGTTACAGAGGCTACAGTTACATATAAGTCTTTATATCTCTTCCTATTGGACTTTATTGGTAACTTATATAAATGCTGATGCTCTACATGAGTTTATTTTATATCCTGCAACTTTGCTAAAGCTGTTAATTGTTCCAACTAAATTTTAGTTGTTTCTCTACAATTCTCTAAGTATACTATCATATCATCTGCTAAAAGTGATAGTTTTGTTTCTTCATTGTCTATTGTAATTCCTTTCATTTCTTTTTCCTTGTATCATTAATTTAGTTAGTATTTCTTGGATAATATTGCATAATAGTGGTGATAATGGTTATCTTTACTTCACTACTGATCTTGTTGGAAAGGCTTTTAGCTAAACCACATTACAGACAATGCTTGCTGATGGTTTTAAATAGATGTTATCATTTTAAATGAAGTTCCATTGATCCCTGCCCTTTCTAATGTTTCCAATAGAAATTAGTATTGTATTTTGTCAAAAGCTTTTTCTGCACATATTGTGATAATGAGATGATTTTTATTGTTTTTTCAATAAAATCAATTATGTTGATTGCCTTTCTAATATTGAAACAGCCTTACATTCCTTGTATAAATTCAGTGTAGTAATAGCATATGATCTTTGTGATATACTGTTATATTCTTCTTACTAGTATTTTATTTAAATTTTTGTATCAATATTTATTCGTTTTTGTTCTTCCTGGTTTAGGTATCAGAACCATATTTGTGTCTCAAAGGAATTTAGTAAGACTCCTCCTTTACCCAATTTTTCCCAAAAATAGTTTATGTAGCATTAGAATTAATTGTTTTTAAATGTTTGGTAAAATTCACTTGTTTATCCATCTGGTCATAAGGATTTTTTTGTAAGTAGCTTACTGATGACTTATTCAATTTCTTTTTCTAAGACAGGGTTACTTAAGTTGTCTATTTCCTCTTCTGTTAAGTTAGACAATTTATATTTTTGCAAATATTTATCCGTTTTGAATTATATTGTCATATTTTTGAAATATAACTGGTCAAAATAGTTCCTAATAATTTCTTTAATTTGATCTTTATGTATTTAAAATCAGTAATTGGATTTTTAAAATTAAAAAAAAAAACACCTATGCCTTTTGATCCAGCAATACTAGTACTGGGACTGTATCCCCAAAGAGATCATAGATTTAAAAAAAAAAAAGAATCTACTCATACCAAAATATTTTAATGGCTCTTTTTTGTAGTGGCAATGAATTAGAAACAGAGCAGTTGTCCATCACTTGGAGAATAGATAAACAAGTTTTGGCATATGGTTGTAATAGAATATTACTGTACCATAAGAAATGATGAACAGGACGAATTCAGAAAAACCTGAAAGACTTATATGACTTGATGCAAAGTAAAATAATCAAAACAAGGAAAACACTGTACACAGTAACAGTAATATGGTATGATTATCAATTGTGAAAGACTTAGTTGCTTTGATTATTACAATAATATAAGACAATTCTAAAGGTCTAATGATGAAAACCGCTATCTACCTTGAGAGATAATGGATGAACTCAAAGTTGAGAATGAAACCTACTTTTTTCACTTTCTATATTTTTTCCCTTTTTTGCAACATGGCTAATACAAAAACATTTTTATGACTTCACATGTATAGTTGATAATATATTATTTGCCTTCTCCGTGGTGGGAGAGGATCTTAGGAAAGGAGTCTGCAATTGAATTTATTTTTTAATGTTAAAAATAATAACCAATTTAAATTTTTTTAAATTTTTCTTAGAATTAATAATGAGAGGGTCATTAAAGATATATCTATTCTTCCAAGGAATCCTTTATGATTTTACATATTTAAAGGACAAGTTTAAATATATATTGTTTCATTGTCCAGAATCTGCCATTAGTAGATACCTCTGTATAGCTTCAATGTCTACAGTCATGTTGTGTCTAGGTGTGACTAGCAGAATATGCAGAAAAAGAAGTCAAAACTAATAAGAGTAAAGAATGGCTGCTATATCATAGGCACACTGAGAACTTTTGGCTCTGTCCTGCCATTCCATCTTAATTATTGATATTCTCCCCACACACTCACCCACTGCCTCTCTAATATGCCATACTTGAGACTTTGATGTGGTAACACTTTGATTGCTCATTGAAATTGTCTCCTTTTCCATGCCACATAGTTTTGAAGGAAAGGGAATTTTCAGGGACCAAAGAGGAAGATTTTAGTTAGACAAAGAAATGGCAGAAATAGGTGTGATGTCTTCTTCTTTGCCAAAGAGAAACAACAAAAATTTTCACAATTCTTACCAATTTCTGTGTTGACACCCATTTGTGTATGTCTTCAGCTTGTAATACTGTTCTGAGACAAGGTCTTCATAGACAAGCATGTGTGTGGAGGGAATAGTTGATTTGGGCAGTATTTGTTGGTGTATTTTTCACCATTTACTTTGCATACAATTTAATGTAAATTGTTCTTGTTTTCACAATGACTTTGACTTGTATGGTAAATTCTGACAGGTCTCAGAAAGGAAAAGAGTTGCTTTTGTTTGTTTGTTTGTTTATTTGTTAGTTTCTGAAGCACTGTTGGAAAGCTTTTAATGCAGTATTTTTCTTTACTGAATTCAATACGTTTCTATAAAAAGGAAACAATAAACTGGAATTTTGCATTCTCAACAACTTCCTGTCAATTGTGTGACTTTTTAAAAGTGGTTTGCTATACAATATAATTTGTAAAAGGCTGCCAATTCTTTTCTCATAAGTTCATTAAGGATGTCCTCAATAAATCTTTAGAATATTCTCATAAAAATGAAATGGAAAAGTAACTACATGGAATTATTAATTATTAATGTTGCCAGCCATATATTTTGGTAAGAATAAAGTCTGGTTTTTTTCTCAGACTTTTGGTATTCTCTCTTCTTTCATGTTTTTTGGTATTCCTTTTCAATCTGGTCATTTCTAGTGTTCACTTGCAAGATTTTACCTTTTAAACAATTATTTTCTTGCCAGATCTCTTCCATTTTCCTCAAAATCTCAGTTTTGAACTCTTCCATAGCTTGTGAGGAGTTTTCCTTATTTGAGGAGGGTCGGGATGCTTGTTTGTTCTCCTCCTCTGTTTGGTCAGTTGTCTGGATTTTCTCTGTGTAAAAGTTGTCCAGTGTTAAAGGCTTCTTTTTCTTGTTGTTATTCTTTCTCTTCTGAGTTTCCTGAGGCTGGGTAGCCATCATTAGCACAGCAGCTTCTCAGGTTTATCCTCGCGCTCAGTGTCTGTTCGCGGTCTATTGGCTCCTGAGGTCTGAGTTCTGGTTTTTTCCAAGGTCAAGCCCCCTGCTGGACCCCCTTGCTTGATCCTCTGCTGGAGGTTCCTTTACAAGTCTCAGGGAGCTGCTTCCACAGTCGTATACCCGTCTGCACTGGTTCCCCACTCAGGTTTTCAGAGCTTTAGTTCCTGGCTGTGTCTGCCTCCACCCACGCCTCTGCCTGTGCCTGTACTCTGCTCAGCCTGCGCTCTGCTCCCAGCGTCCACTCTGCTCCGGCGCTCAGATTTCGCTTGTGTTCTTTGGCTTACTGGGGTCTTAAATC
The DNA here is from genome assembly GCF_016433145.1 of Gracilinanus agilis. NCBI lineage: Eukaryota > Metazoa > Chordata > Mammalia > Didelphimorphia > Didelphidae > Gracilinanus > Gracilinanus agilis. The sequence continues at coordinate 79,808,545 of NC_058134.1, forward strand.
TTGCTGCTCTCAGGAACAGGCCCCGGAGCTGCCAATGACTAGATGGGTGCCCCAAACTTGCTCTATTTCTTTTTAGCTGGCTTCAGAGCTCTAGATGTTGTGTGTGGAGGGGGTGTGGGTGGGGCGGTTGCTCAGCCCGCGATTTAGTGAGAGCCCTTTATAGCCTGGAAATGTCTCGATTCCACGTACCTTCCACGCTGTGCCCTGTTGTGGGGTTCCTCCGTTCGTCTGGACTTGTTTTTATGTCCCCTTGAGGAGTTTTTGTGTTTCGGTCAGGAGAGGTTAAGAGCTGCTTCTTACTCTGCCGCCGTCTTAACCCGAAACCTATTCTTCAGTCCTTCTTTCATGTTTTTTGACAATCCCTCCACATTCTCAAAATTGTACTGCTTGCTGTATGGACCTTCATTATATATACTTGTCATCCAGATGTTCTTTTGATATTTGTTTTCTTTAGAACTATTCCTATTTCTTCTTGGAGCATGCTGAGGATGATATTTTTATAATCCAAATGTAGTATACCAAGTATTGTTGGTGAAAAGTTTATTTTAAAAAATATTTTAATTAAAAACACAAAACAAACCTTTTCTAGTTTTATCTGTTGTTCATCTTCAAATTTCACCCATAAATTTCCTCAGAATGGTTGTTATTCATTAATTCAACTAGTTTTTATTTAGGACCTCCCTTATATTAGATACTATCATTGGTGCTGAAGATATGAAAGGGGAAAAAAAATCTTTGTCCCTACATAGCTAATATTCTACTGGACTTTGTTAGATTTGGTCTTTTGCCAGTCGTTATTTTAATTTTTTACTCTACTAGTTTCTACTATTTTAGTAGGTTTTATTGCCCACAATTTCCTAGTATAATTCTCTGTCTTTCAAACAAACTTATATCTTAAACTTGTGTTAAGCTTGGCTTCCATTTCCTTTCTCTTTTCAGAGCTGTCAAATATTTCCTGGTTAAAGCTGATACTAAGACTCTTGACTACCTTGGTGTAATGATTTGTATTGGTGAAATTTTCTTAGGAAATAGCAATAATCGATGTTCATGTCTGTACTAAAAGCTATTAGCTATTATATATTTTCCTCATTTCATAAATTTCTAGGGCCAAAGATTTTGCCTCCAAGTGGCCAGATTTACTGGTGATGATCCATACTATACTTGGTTACATTTGTTCTCAGAAAGTAGATAATCTCTGTTCAGTACAACATTTAAAATGTTTCTAGAATAGTAGGATCTGCCAGAATTTACACTCCTCTAGTATAGCCTCCAAGAACCCAGACACCCTTCTAAAGCATGATGATCCATAAGAGTCAACTTTGAGGAAGGATTTTATTACCAAGGCCATAATTCAAAGCATTTTGTTTACACTTTATTTTTTCTTGTTCATTATATTTAACACCATTTTTATCTGTTTATTTTCTAAATTAGAATGTGTTTTTGAGGATAGGAATGAACTCAAGGAATAAGTAAGCCATAGACAAATAGACACAGAATATTTAGAAATTTATGTTCAACAGCATCCATATCAAATGAAATGCAGATTCATATTCAAATGAGATAATATTTGTAAAGTACTGAGTATAGTAGGTGATTAATAAATGCTCATTCCATCCCCCTTCCATTCATTCCAAATCCTTTATGATGGAATACAGAGAGCTAGTAGGCTACAGGTGAGGATTTTACATGTTCTTTTAGTATAAGTTGCTCTGCTGGTTGAATATTTTTGCCTTTCCATTTAAAAATAAAGAAGAATATTATTATCTCTCAAGCCATTCCCCAATTGATAAATGGGCAAGGGACATTAATAGGCAATTTTCAGATAAAGAAATAAAAAGTATCAATAAGCACATGAAAAAGTGTTCTAAATCTCTAATAATTAAAGAAATGCAAATCAAAACAACTTGGAGGTACCACCTCACATCTAGCAGATTGGCTAAAATGATAGCAGGGGAGAGTAATGAATGTTGGAGGGGATGTGGCAAAATTGGGACATTAATGCACTGCTGTTGGAGTTGTGAACTGATCCAACCATTCTAGATGGCAATTTGGAACTATGCCCAAAGAGCGAAAAAAAATGCCTGCCCTTTGATCCAGCCATACTATTGCTGGGACTGTACCCCAAAGAGATCATAGATAAACAGACTTGCACAAAAATATTTATAGCTGCGCTCTTTGTGGTGGCAAAAAACTGGAAAGCAAGGGTATGCCCTTCATTTGGGGAATGGCTAAACAAATTGTGGTATATGTTGGTGATGGAATACTATTGTGCTCAAGGGAATAATAAACTAGAGGAATTCCATGTGAACTTGAAAGACCTCCAGGAATTGATGCAGAGTAAAAGGAGCAGAGCCAGAAGAACACTGTATGCAGAGACTGATATACTATGGTAAAATCGAATGTAATGGATGTCTGTACTAGCAGCAATGCAATGACCCAAGACAATTCTGAGGGATTTATGGAAAGGAACACTACCCACATTCAAAGGAAGAACTACAGGAATAGAAACACAGAAGAAAAACAACTTCGTGGACACTTGGGTTGATGAGGACATGATTGGGGATATAGACCTGAAAAGACCACACCCATGTAACTATCAGTAATGTGTAAATAAGTCTTGACTGACCACACATAATAAAACCAGTGGAAATGTGAATTAGCTACAGCAGAGGGGGTGGTGGTGGGGGGTTGAGGGGGTGAAGGGGAAAGTAAAAACATGACTTATGTAACCATGGAAAATTTTTCTAAAAATAAAAAATTATTAAAAAAAAAAGAGAAATAAATTTACTAGCTGCATGATTCTACAGAAATCACTTAACCTCTACCTGTCCCAGTTTCCTCATCTGTAAAATGGAGATCATAGCAATACCTACTTCCCCAAGTTTATTGTGAGGATAAAACAAGATAATGTTAATAAAGACTTTGTATATCACATAAAACTATAAAAAATGGGAGTTCTTCCATAATATCCTTTCTCTGTTTTTGATCTTTTTGAATTTAGGTATCAGTATCATATTTGTCTTATAAAAAAATCATTTGGTAGGATTCATTCTTTGATTATTTTTTCAAGTAGTTAAAAAGTATTTCAATTAATTGTTCTTTAAATGTTTTATAGAATTTACCTGTGAATCCATCTGGCCCTGGGGATTTTTAATTTTTTCCCTGGCATTTTTTTCTTAGGGAGTTCATTGATGGCTGGTTTAATTTCTTTTTCTGAGATAGGAGAATTTAAGGATTTTATTTCCTCTTTTGTAAATATAGGCAATTTATATATTTGTAAATATTCATTCATTTAACCTAGATTGTCAAATTAATTGGTATATAATTGGGCAAAATAGCTCTGAATTATTGCTTTAATTTTCTCTTACTGGAGGTAAATTCACCTTTTCATTTTTGATACTGGTAATTTAATTCTCTTCTTTCCTTTTTAAAATCAAATTAACCAATGTCCTGTCTATTTTGTTTTTTCATAGAATCAACTTCTCATTTTATTAGTTCAATAGTTATTTTACTTTCAAATTTATTAATTTCTCTTTTGATTTTTAGGATTTCTAATTTAGTCTTTAAATGTGGTATTTTAATTTGTTCTTTTTCTGTTTTTTTTTAATTATGTCCAATTTATGGATCTACTTTTTCTCTATTTTATTGATAGAAACATTCAGTGATATAAATTTCTCCCTACATACTGCTTTGGCTGTATCCCATAAAATTTGATATGTTGTTTCCTTATTGTCATTCTCTTCAATGAAATCAGTGATTGCTTCTATGATTTGTTCTTTGACCCACCTGTTTTGAAGAATTGGACTATTTAGTTTGCCTTTCCATGAACCCTTATCAATTATAATTTTATTACATTATGATCTAGAAAAGTTGTATTTATAATTTCTGCTTGTCTGTATTTGGTTGTGAAGTTTTTTGTGCCCTAACACATGATAAATTTTTATGTACATACCAAGAGCTGCTAAACAAAGAAAAAAAGGTATGTTCCTTTTTATCCCCGTTTATTTTTCTCCCAATATCTATTAAATCTAACTTTTCTAAAATACCATTCACTTCCTTTATTTCTTTCTTGTTTATTTTTTTATTAAATTTATCTAGTTCTGAGAGTGGAAGGTTTAGGTCTCTCCTCTACAGCTTTATTATCTATTTTCTCTTTAAGCTTATTTAATTTTTCCTTTAAAAATTTGGAGGCTATACTTTTTTTTTTTATCCTGGGACTCCATTCTAGGAGCATAGGGCCACAACCAGTAGGCAATGGGTCACACAGTCGCTCAGGGTTACCCGTCTGGGAAGCATCTGAGCCCAGGTTTGAACCTAGGATCTTTTCGTCTCTAGGCCTGGCTCTCAATCCACTGAGCTAGCCCAGCTGCCCCTACTTTAGGTTGCAGTTTCTTTAGCAGATGTAGTTTTTACAGGGTGGGGTTGCTAGCCCCACGCCCAACCCTCCCCCTTTTTCATCCGGGCTAGGGACTGTCCTTGGCCCAGGAGTGGTAAGGGTGGGCAATAGGGGTCAAGTGACTTGCCCAAGGTCACACAGCTGGAAGTGTCCGAGGTCGGACTTGAACCTAGGACCTCCAGTCTCTAGGCCTGGCTCTCAATCCACTGAGCCACCCAGCTGCCCCGGAGGCTATACTATTTGGTGCATATATAATAAGTATTGATATTGTTTTTCTCTAGTATCTTTTGTCAAGATATAATGACTTCCTCATCTCTTTTAATAAGATCTATTTTTGCTTTAGCTTCATCTGAAATCATTACTGCTGATGCTGCTTTTTTTAATCTCAGTTGAAGCCTAATAGAGTCTGCTCCATCCCCTTACCTTTACTGTATGTGTATCTTCCTACCTGAAATATGTTTCTTGTAAACAACACATCTGGTTTTAAATCTACTCTGCTATCTGCTTCCATTTTATGTGTAAATTTATACCATTTACATTCACAGAAACAGTTATTATTTGTGCATTCCTGTCATATTTTTCCCTTTAAATCCTGTGTTTTCCTTTTGCCTTGTCCCTTCACACAAGTGTTTTGTTTTTAATCACCTCCCCCCAATTCTACCTCCCTTGTGCTATTCCCCTCCCCACCACCACCCTTCTAATTCCCCTTTTAATTCTTTATAAAGTAAGATAGGATTCTATTCACCAATAAGTTTGGTTGTTATTCCCTATCTGAGTCAATTCTGATAAAAGTATGGGTTAAGCATTGCCTGTCATAATCCTCATCCTCCCCTCCATTGTAAGGTTTTTTTTTTTTCCTTCTGTGCTTCTTTATATAATAGAATTTATCAATTTTATCTCTCTTCCCATTTCTCTCAGTGCAGTCCTCTTTTTTACCCCTTGATTTTATCTTAAAGGTAGACTCTATTTCCAGGCAGAGAATACTCTCTTAAACTTCAGGGTGTTTTTTTTTCCTTGCTAGTACGCAGTTAGTTCTAGTTTTCTGCAACTTTCAGTTCTTCCCAGATGATATGATGGCCTGTGGGCTGAGAGCTCTGGAAGCCAGCTCTCACTGCTGATTCAAATATCCTCTAGGGATTTCTGATGGCTTGAAGGGCTCAGAGCACTGTGAGCTACTTTGCCCTGGGGCTAGGGGCTTCATCACTGACTTAAACAGACGGAGTACCACTAACTTGGGGCCTCAGTGCAGGGTTATGCAAGAGTTTGGGACTTCAAGGGGTGGGCATGGGGTACTCTGATGTTGGCATAGGCAGGGTCCTGAGGGTTCAAAGTTGGTTTGTGCCCAGATTCAGAACCTGGCACAGTAGGTAGATTGTGGGTGTCTTGCACTCCTTTGTAAGCTATTTTAATTCCCATTCCCCTCTCTTCTTACATTTCAAGTTGTTTTCTGCAGAAGAATTACTTCACTTGGACCCCATGTTGGTTCTATGGCTCCAGTATTCATTTTGGGGTGCTATTTTAAAGTTGGTTTAATAGATCCCTCATAGTTCCCAACTTTCCATGGTGCTACTCTACCCACCATCTTGGCTTCACCCCTTAAAACATACAATTCTTTATTTCCTCCATGGATTTTCATCAGGTATAAGCAATATGTGTCTTCCTTCAAAACATGATAGACATAGAAATATTTATTATATCTTTGTTTATATATATATATACATATATATATGTGTGTGTGTGTGTATACACAGACACAGATATATATCTATATTTATATGAAATAAAATATATATGTATTATACCTATATCATATTACCTACCTTCATAGGAAGGGGAAAGTGGAGAGAGGGAGAGAGAGAACATGGATTACAAAATATCAGAAAATGAATATTAAGACATTGTATTTACCTATAATCTGGAAAAAAATTCATTTAAAAAAGAAAAAGAAATATGTATTTTATGATAACACATGTATAAAAAAGAAAAGCACTAGCATGGAATAAGAAAGAATTGAGCTAGAATATAGCTTCAGACACTTCTTAGCTTGGTGACTTTAGGCATGTATGCCAAGAAGCAGCTAGAGAATTCAATGGATTGAGTTCTAGGTCTGGAGTTAAGAGGGCTTTTAGTTCAAATCTGATCTTAGATACTTCCTTGGTGTGTATGTCTCTGGTGAGTCATTTAACCTCTGATTGCCTGACAAAAAGACCCACTGGAGAAGAAAAATGACAAAACCACTCCAGTATCCTTGCCAAAAAAAACCCATAGATAGTTTTAGTCCATGGAGTCATGAAGAGTTGAATATGACTGAATGACTGAACAATAAAAAAGTTAAGAGGCATAGGATATTTTTTAAAGTATCTTTTATTTTGATAATACTATCCTATTGGAGAGAAGCAATATAAATAAAATAGTGAAAAAAGTGCAGAACTCAACAAACAGAAGACCAAGGCTCTCTAACATCTAACTAGCCATGTGACTATCTTTAACCTCACAAAAACTCTCTGAGACCCAGGCAATGTTTTTACTTTGAGCTATAGACAGTTTTTGATCACTGTGGTATTAATCTTGTGTAAATCAGTGAGAAGTAAGACAACAGGCTAAAAGGGTTAACTTTCAACAATAACCAAAAACCTTCACATGAGCAGCTTTGCTTGAAGGACTTCCTGAGGCACTCAATTCCACTTTGAGATAGTTCTAATTGTTGAAAATTTTTCCACCTTAGATAAAGCCTAACTGTGCATATTTTCCAGCTTTCATCCATCATCCCTAGCTATGCCCTCTGGGGTTAAACAAAACAAGTCTAGCCATGGTCCACATGGCAGTCCTTCAAATATTTGAAAACAGCTATTGAGTCTCTTTCTCTTTTCTATCCCATACACTCCCAAATCTTCTCATCTCATCCAAATAGCCTTAGTTTTTTTTCAAATGATCCTCAAAATGAGCTCAGAACTTTTCACCATCCTAGCTGCTTTGCTCAGGATGCTCTCTAGTTTAATCAGTTTGCCTTCTAAAATATGCTGCCCAGAACTTTACATAATATCCCAGGTATATCAGGGCAGAATATCATTAACTAGTAATATCATTTCCCTAGTACAGGACACTGCTTCTCAATGTGGTTTGTGATCAAATTAGCATTCTTGGCTAGTTATCTCACTGTTGACTCATATTAAGCTCGGAATCCATTGAAACCTCTAGATCTTTTTCAATGGTCTATTCTAAAACTAATATTCTATAATACCATCCTGTCTTTGCTGTAGTGAGTTATGATAGATCTGGTGGGAGGATTGAGCACTATATGTATGTGTTCAGTCTCCAGCACTTCCTTCAGATTCTATATGAATTTTCTGCAACAGATAATTATGTCCATACACCAAAAATTCAGGTATATATGTAACAAAATCATAAAGATGAAGCAGGACTTTAATGAAGAGAGAAGAGAGAATGTCCCCCAACTGGCCCTTCCTCAAGGATGGAGGTACACAAGCATTTACACATTTCACATATTTTAGGAATTTTTCAATGTATCAATCAGTTGTCAGGACTTTTTCTTTCTCTAAAAAAACACTATTTATCATATGAATGGCTCACTGAGAGAGGGAGGAGAAGAGATATTTGGGATAATTACAGTGATGTAAGAAACAAAAGATATCAGTTTAAGAATAATTTTAAAAAAGAAAAGTTATGCCCTGAGAATCCTTAAACAAAATACTGAATTTGCCCATTTTTAGTAATGAACTTATTTTTTTTCTAAATCTTGAATTTATTTCAGTCAATGGTGTAGAAAATCATTCTGTCAAAGAAGGATCCCTTTTACATCTCTAAAGGAAGTATATTATTAAAGAAAATGCATTAGACTTGGAGTCAGAAGATTGAGAATGAAATTTGGACTCTACTACTTATTTCCTTGATGGCATTTAGTATCTATCTGGGCATCAACATTCCCAACTGTAAAATTATATTGCATTTTAAAAATATTTCTGTAATATTTTATTTAATATTCTCTAATATTGATAATGTTAAAACATCAAATGTTTAATTGGCTACATTTGAAAGGAGAAAATTGATGAGTTCTATTTAAATATCTTTTGTTTCTTTGTGTTCTGTAAAAGCAAGTAAAATTCCATCTCCCTCTCCATTATAATGACACTTTGATTAGAGGGACAGTAATTATCAGAGGGAGAAGTAATTAGGAATTTTTTCATATCATAGAAATATTTTATTGTATAGAATTCAGATTTCAACCAATAAAGAATATGAGGCCATTTCTCTGAGGAGTTAGGCTAAAGTATCTCTGAATCTAGCTCTAAATCTATAATACTAAAGCATTTCAATTCCACTTCCAAGATTTGTACTCCTTTCTCTAAATGTTACAAAAATCACCATATTGCAGTAGTCTTTCATATGTCCAAAAAGTAAATGCTCTAAGTTGTTTTATCACAATGGCACTCTACTCATATCTCTCCATTTGAAAGTTAATAGAAAGGCAATGTCTTGCAAATTATAACTTATATTAATATAATGGCCCAGGCATGTAGAGCATATTTCTTACAACAAACCAAAAAGCTTATAGCAGAAAACCAGTCTCTAAAGACCTGAATTGGGCAAGTAGAATCCAATGATCTATCAAGACAGCAAGATCAAATAAAACAAAGTCAAAAGACTGATAAAATAGAAGGAAACATGAAATATCTCAATGAGAAATAGACAGATCAAGAAAACAGGTCTAGAAGAGACAATCTGAGAATCATCAGTCTTCCTGAAAAAGCAGAAATTAATAGAAAGTTGGACTCCATACTAAAAGAAATTATTCAGCAAAACTTCCCTGAAGTTCTACAACAAGAGGGCAATATAGATATTGAAAGGATCCATAGATCTTGCTCTATACTAGACCCTAAAAAAGACAACCCCCAGGAATATAATAGCTGAATTCAAGAGCTTCCAAGTAAAAGAAAAAAATTTTACAAGAAGCCAGAAAGAGACAAGTCAGATATCAAGGAGCACCAATCAGGATCACACAGAATCTGGCAGCCTCCACACTAAAATACCACAAGGCTTGGAATAGGATATTCAGAAAGGCAAGAGAAACTGAGTCTACAACCAAGGATCACCTACCCATCAAATCTAACTATATACTTCCAGGGGAAAGTTTGGGCATTCAACAAGATAGAAGATTTCCAAGTATTTGCACAGAAAAGACCAGGACTATATGGAAAGTTCTATATCCAACCACAAAAATCAAGAGAAACATGAAAAGGTAAATAAGAAACAGAAAGGAAAGTAAGAAAACTCATATTTTTTTAAATTTGCCTCTTTAAGGGCTTCAATAAGATCTAATTATTTGTATTCCTATGTGGAGAAATGTTATGTATAATTCTCTATAGTGAACTCTATTCAATATTATAGTAATTAGAAGAATTAGTATCATAGGGAGATGTTGGAATACTAAATGGTCTAAGATGATATGGGTGGGTGGGAAAGAGGGGAGTGAATAGAAGAGGACACCAAGAGAATCTGGAAGGAGTAAGAAAATTAGGATATTCTATTACACACAAAGAGGGCATGGGAAGGGGAAGGGATGAATACTATTATAAGAAGGAAAGGAAGAGAGCATTAAGAGGTAATATTTAAACCTTACTCTCAGTGTAATTAACCCTGAGAGGGAAGAATAACTATATCTATCAATTGGGATATAGAATTCTATCTAACCCTACTAAGAAAGTTAAAAGGGATAAACAAAGGGCAGCAGGGGAGTGGGGAGGTCAAAAAAGGGAGGGAAGAAGAAGGGGGGTTCATTAGGCCTTAAAAATAAAAAAGGGGAATAATAAGGGAGGAGGTAGGGAGGGGACAAAGGTTAGTAGCTTAAAGCAAACTACTGGTTTAAAAGGAAATAGCCTAAGAAGGGGTAGAACTAAGAGAGGATATCAAAATGTTGGTGAATACAGAATTGATAATTATAACTCTGAATGTGAATGGGATGAACTTGCCCATAAAATGGAAGCAAATAGCAGAGTGGATTAGAAACCAAAATCCTACCATATGTTGTCTACAAGAAACACATATGAGGTGGGTGGACATACACAAGTTTAAGATAAAGGGCTTTAGGAAAATCTTTTGGGCTTCAAATGAGAAAAAAAGGCAAGAGTGGTGATCATGATTTCTGACAAAGCCAAAGTAAAAATGGATATATAGAATCCTAATGTTTCCATAATGTCTTACAAATATATTATCACAATATCCTTCAGAAGAAAATGCTATGAATTTCTGTTTTACAGATTAAGAAACTACTGAGGCACAGATAGTTTAAGTGGCTTGCTAAAGGTCATGCAGATAACAAATCTCTGAGATTTAATTTGAACTCAGATCTTCCTGGATTCAGGTCCAGTATTCTACCTACGGTATTTCTCAGCTGCCTCTAAGTAGCTCACTGTAAGGATAGGATTTGTGCAAGGTGAATGGGACAGGAGGAGCCAGAGAAGGAGTTGGTGACTATTGGGGACAGTTGAGACCAGAGGGAATTCTGGGTAATTCTCTAGAGGAGAAAAAGGAGGAGGAGAAGGAGTAAGATGACTTCTGGAGAGGACTGGAAAGAAGGAGGAGGAGAACATCTCAGCTTGAATCCAGTTCTGAGGGCTTCCTGAGGATCTTTCTTTGGACAATGATACCCTGATTCCCTGGTCAAAGATTCCATTGCATCTCACCCAGCAAGACTTCAATCATTCAGGCAGCTAAGTGTCTGGACTCCATTTTGGGAGCAATCTCTTAGGCTACATCCCCCATTATCCAACCTTGCTGCTTGTTGAGAGACCCTTTCTGGTCTAACTTGCAGTTATAGAAAAAGATAGAAACAGAAACAGAAGGAGAAGGGACAAGGGAGGAGACCCTTAGGAATGGGAACCCCAAAGGTTCCCACCCAAGTGATGGATCCCATAGAAATAGAGAAGAGGGCACCCCAAAATCCCTCTGCCCTTCACCCCTTTTCCCAATCCTTATATTGATATTAATAAAGGACATTCATTAGTCAGATAGTGTTCCAGAGTGCCTGAGAGACAAGGGAGAAGGGAATCACAGCTTGGTCTGGCTTCCACCATCTTGAAGCCAGATCACCCGCTGTGAAGTTGGCTGACTTGGGGGGAGGCTTGTGTGAACCCTGCCCTCATTCAGAATTGGATTGGGGTCCCCCATACCTCATCTTATAGAGAAGCCTTGCCCCAAGCTCCTGTGAGGTGGCACAACCATCCAGGTCACAACCAGAGTGATGCCCCCTTGAAGTCTTACAGTGTATATCTGGCGGGAGGGGAAAGCTAGAAGACAGTCTTAGCTCATAGACTCTCTCTATCTCTCCCCTCTATGATAACATTGGTCAACTGGCTCTGTTTATTATTACACCACATTCCCCAAGAATAATACTAGTCTTCCTACACTCCATTGCTTCTTATCATATATAGATTGATGAGGCATCCACTAAGCACCATCATCACTTGCATGAATTTATGTCGCGCCAAGCCTTGAAGTGAATTGTGGTAACCCTTACAAATATCCTGTTAAATCTCAATTGAACTAGAAAGCTATTAAGAAGGAAATCACTTGTGGTCACCAATAAGCATCCTTTAAGCATGCAGCTAGAACAGAAACCCAGTTAGTCATAGCATGCAGAAATGAACCTAATTAGAAGAATAAAACACCAACTACTGTTTAGTATGGTCCAGCAAACAATTCCCCTCCAGCAGAGGCAAAATAACAGCTATTGCATGCTAATTCTGGAGTTGTAAATATCATTTTCCCTTAGGTCTCTTTAAAAAATGTGTTGGTTTATCTGCAGGGAGTTGGGAAGAGAACCAAGAAGTCACACAGAACACAGAACACCATAGTCCTTTGGGGAATGGGAATGGACTTGCACTCTGGTATCCTTATAGGGAAAACTGTGGACATGCCCTTCCTTGACTCTTTTGCATTGCATCTTTAAGAACCAATGTTTGGGTTTGCTCGGTTAGCTTACAGACAGACTGTCAATGTAACGTAAGAAATATGGAAAAATCATATAAGTGAAGAAATGTCAGCTGTACTTTTTACTGCCCCTTCCCCCTCCTTTTATGGGCTCAGCTCAGTCACAGAAGCCAAACATGTTCTCTAGAGACCCAGAGTTTTGCAGGAGTTGCAATTGGTCAGCTGACTTTATTATGGTAAGCTGGGATGTGTTCTTATTCCTTAAATGCAGCATCATATGGAAATAAACCCACGATGATAAAATTAATGTTAACGATTTCTTTTTTAATGAAAACCAGCTGTACCGTAGCGACATACCATCTGTAATATCTTTGCTGCATATAAGGATGTACTAAAAGTTTCAACCATATCATGAAAACACTATCCAGAGTTCCAGATGGCCTCTGTTTCCTTTGGACAGTGTCTCATAGGGAAGAAGCCCTAACATGAAATGCACCAGGGCTCTGACAATCGAATCATGGCAAAGCCTATGGGCAAAGAGTGGAGCAGTCCACCTCTGTCTATGGCCCTCTGTCTGTACTGTGTTAAAGATGTATGCAACACCAACTGCAGGAAGTTCAAACAAAAAAATAAAAATATCACTACTGTGTCTGTACTTCAGGAGTTGTCTGATGGGCATCCTGGCTATGCCTCAAATTCTATATTTACTTTTTAAAAAGTCATTTGTTGTGATAATGAATAAACACACACACCAGAATTGTATTTTATGAATTAGCTTTTTTTCCTTTCTTATATCTTCTTTTTATAGTCTTTTTCTTTAGTTACTTTTTATCCCTGGTGATAAGCAAATTCCTTTGCCAACTAAGCAAGTCAGTTATTCTGAAGCCCTTTCCAAGAAGAATATAGGTAGGGAAAGCCAAAAAACTAATCAACTTTTAAGGATTCCTCTCATTTGGTTAGAAGAAAACAATGTTCTTTAGTAAAAGAAATGCATGATATGAAGAAAAAACCTCAGCCTTAGTGGTTGTGCAATTAATAATCCTTTGGATCCATGATCTCAATGCTGCAGACATTCTCCCTAGTGATGGAGATTGCAATTCTTCTATATCTGGCAATCCTGTGAGTCTCTTGTCCCTGACATGCCAAGACCTTTCCAGTGGGATCCATATAAGGTACTTGAAAGCCTTCCTTGCTTTCTCTTTGTATAATGGAAATACTAATAACACATGTGGGCTATCTATTTTTTCTTATTTTCAAAACCTGCCAGCCCATTTTTTTATCAAACATTTCTTAGATAAGACCTTTCACTCTCCTTTTCCCTTATAATTCCTTACAAATAATGTACTGCAGTTCCTTCATGCCCTCCATTACCATTTATTTATTTATTTATTTATTTATTTATTTATTTATTTATTTATTTATTTAATTTTATTTTAAACTCTTGTACTTCTGTGTATTGACTTATAGGTGGAAGAGTGGTAAGGGTAGGCAATGGGGGTCAAGTGATTTGCCCAGGGTCACACAGCTGGGAAGTGTCCGAGGCCGGATTTGAACCCTCCATTACCTTTTGAATAATCTTCAACTTAAATCTTTTAGGGAAGTTGATATCCTGTTACTGTAAAACTATAAAAGAATAGTGTCATGGGAAAGATGGGCCATGATCTCAGGGAGAAGCTTAGAATAATTCAAAGAAACATGATTTTCCGAAGGCATTGTAGCCTACTCTTCTCTTCAATTCTGGGTGTGATTTATTGATAATTTGCTGTTTCTATACAGAACCTATTTGTGAATTTATATTTATCTGTTGAATGTTTATGTTTATATGTATATTTGTGTTATATGTCATATTTACTTTTAAGATATTTACTTCCCTAGATATTGTGTTTGGTATGCATACAATTGAAGACGACCTTAAATATCGATTTAGATATCAGTATAAAAAGAAAGCATGCCTATAATTGTTTATGTATCTATTTATAGATCTATATATCTCCTAAAGTACAGTAGATTTTTCTTCATTCTCATTTTTACATTTTGTCATTGTGTCCATAAACTAACCAAACAAACCCAAATTTTCTCAAGCTCTTAAAAATTACAATGTAACTTAATTAGGAGTAGTCATTTTAGGAGGCAGCTGGGAGGATTGAGATCCAGGATTAGAGATAGAAGACATTGGGTTCAAATCTGGCCTCACACACTTCCTAGTTGTGTGACCCTGGGCAAGTCACTTAACCCCCATTGCCTAGCCCTTACCGCTCTTCTGCCTTGGAACCAATACATAGTACTGATTCTAAGATGGAAGGTCAGGAGTTAGCATTTTCTTCCTTATTACTACAGTTGGTACTGTGCCAGTGACACCTCTCAAACCAAAGATCATGCATAAGAGGACCATAACTATGTGATTTTGTACTGCCTTTATGTCCTTTCATCCTTGCTCTGGCCATTTGCTACCATATAAACCTGTAAATGCCCTTCACTTTCACTTTTGACCTCTTTCTGCAGAACTGTAATCAAATCAAAATCAGCCTTACCTCTGGAAAGAAAGTCAGTAGATGACCCTATTATACCCTATATATGGTGATTTTTCAAGCCAAAACACCTTTCTCTGCCTACCGTTCCCCTATACATACAGCCTCTTGTATTAAAATGTTAGCACCTTGAGAGTAAGAGTCATCTTGTTTTTTGTATTTTGTACCCAGGATTTAGCACCAAACCTGACATATAATAAATCCCTAATCATATTTATTATTCATTCATCTATGCTTATATATGCATATAAATAAATATATAAGATAAGGTATATATCAGCACAGAGAGATCACACATTGTTTACACTTACACCAACATATACATCTATACACACATCATATCGGTTCTGTGTGCCTGTTCACTGATGAGTAGTTTCTAAGAATTGTTCAACCATCTGCATACCAAGATTAAGAAGAAGAACTTGATCTGAATTAAACATCTGAAATTATTTTCTAACACTCTCCCCAGGCTCAATTCCATCTGAACCATAATTTTCTTCTAAGCGGTTTGGAAAACGATTGGCAACAGGTTGGTAGAGCCCAAGATAAATGTTGTAGTGACTTGTTTTCTTGCCCAATAGGCTAGTCTTCAGAGATCATAATAATCCTGCTTCAAGTATTTCTAGTCCAATACCTTAGGCTGTAGATAGCAATAACTGAAAATATTGAGAAAAAACAAAAGTCAACAAGAGAGTCCTCCAGCGAGAAATGGTGGACTAACTGTGGCATTGGTACTGGTCTATCAGTTCTGTCTGCTGTTGAGAGTTTAGCCAGATAAGCTGCCTGGTTTAATCTGTTTAGTTTTGATTTGTTATTCATTCATGTGTGTTTGTCCTTCCTAATGGGCCAAAGTATCAAAAGCTTCTTGGCAATCTCCAAACAAATTGAAAAGGAGCAGTTATGATTTCACAAATGGCTGGAGCAAATTTCAGAAATGCAAATATTATATTGCCATGTTGGTTTCTTCCTCTGTTAATAACCTAATTACATACTCTGTGTACTTTGCATAAGACATTAATTAACCAAATTCTTAGATTCTAGTTCTATATTAAATTGTCCCCTTAATATTTGTTTTTCTACACCGTCTCCTAGGAGAATATGGGCTAGGATAAACTGTTCTGGACCTTGCTTTTGAATATACCAAGATCTGTCAATCCATGAATGTGTTGATTTTGTTGAAGGATGAACATGAATTTCCACACGGGAGGCTATGCCCTCTCACAGAGGGAAGTCTGAATGATCTTTCTTTCCTTAACCTCCTACCCGTTCCATATTAAGTTGTAAATTCAGCATGCATAGATGATCTTTTACAAGGACAGATTAATTTCAAGGTGAATGACAAAGTTACTTCTGGAGACTGGCACAAGAATAGTGTTTAAAATCGAGGAAATCAACTAATCTTGTGATATTTGTTTAGAAGGGGGAAGGGATATTTCCAGAGATTTTCTTGTAGGATAAATAAAGTCTATTATGGGTTTTGGAATTTGTTTCCGGAAAGGACAGGAGTCATATGTCAGACTCAATTTACAACAAGGCGAAAAGGTCAAAAACATGATCCATGCATCCATCATATTATGTTGCCTTAACACTTCACAATTTCATGCTTTAGGTTTTGATCACCGATTCCCCAGGGAATGGCTCTTATGTTTGTGTTTCTTGGTTTCTGAAGCATCTGGCATGTTTACAGTACTCTAAAAATAACAATAATAATCATGATGCTCAGAATATTCCCTCTGATGAGCCTTCTGATTTGGGATCAAAGTTATTGGAAATGGAATGTTCTTCCCAGATGAATGAGCACATTTCGACCTCCCCTCCCCCATACTCAGTGATGCCAATGCTTTCACAAATTAAGTACAGCTGCCTGAATTTCAAACTGTATCTCTTTGCTAAAAAGGCACAAGTTAAATCCCATCCCATCCCATCCCAACCCTTTGTCTAGTTTGAAAGTTTGAATTTTAATACAACGGGGACAACTTCACCAAAAGTTCTCCTCATTCTTGTTTCTGTTTTAATCCTCCTTTTAGGCCAGATTTAGGTCCCAAATAACCCTTGTATTATGGTTCTTTCTTCCAGCTTTTAAAAGTAGCAAACATCATTAAGGCAAACTATGAAACAAAAATATTTTGTTTCTAGCATTTGTCAGAAAAATTGAAGTTCTCCATCATTATTATATTAAATGTGGTGTTGGAATTGTGACTTGTTTCCCAAATGCCTCATCTATTTTCCCTCTCTGTCTAGGTGGTCTGTAGTATGCCCTGGTGACAATATCTCTTCTCTTTTTGACTCTATTTATCTTCAGCCAAATGTTCTCTACCACAATTACCACTCTACTAAGCCACCATTGTCCCCAGCCTTCCTTGTAATGAGTTTAGGGAGGACTCTTCACACTGTAAGTTTTCAGAGCAGTTACTTGACTCAAGCAAAAAGCAGAAAATGGTCATTTCTCTTTACCCTCCAGAGGGAACATAGTGACACAATGAATACAAAGGTGGACTTGGAGTAAGGAGGAACTGAGTTCAAATCTAGCCTCAGATACTAGCTGTGTGAACTTTAGGCAAATCATTTAACTTCTGTCTTCCACTTAGCACAATTCTTAACACAAAATAGTCACTTTAAATATTCCCTTCCTTCTGCCCTATCCATCCTATTTTTTCTTCCTTCCTTCCCTCTTTCCTTCCTTCCTTCCTTCTTTTCTTACTTCACTTAAGCATGTGCAATGGCTTTTGCCTATAGCAAATACTTTGATTCCTTTCTTTTACCATCCCCTCCTATCCCTAAATTAAATTTCAATGAAAACTTGCCAAAAAAAATAAAAAGAGGAATTAAGTCATATTAATGTGTTACAAATGCTTGATATAACAGGTTTCCACTAGTAGTAAAACTAATTGATTATATTCTATCCATATGGCAGCAAATGGAAAGATCAATGAAGTGATGACTAGTATTGAGCTGGACTTGAGTTCCAGTCCTATTATTGATTTACCATTTATTTTTGTTTCCTAACTTTGGTAGTCCATGATAGAATGGAAAGTTCATTTTCAAAGTTTACAACCAGAGACCTAGGTTGTAGACTTGTTTCTTGCAGTCTCAAGCTGAGTGTCTTTGGAGAAGGTTCTTGACCTCTCTGGACCCCAATTTCCTCATATGGAAAATGAGACCGTTGAAGGAAACCACATCTAAGATCTCTCCAGTTCTAAAATGCTATAATTCTATAAAATGCATTTGCTCAGGAAGTGGTTAACACTCAAGGAGGATGTGGCGGATTATTGCTCATCCACACCTTGCTTTACTTTTAGAGAGAGAAAAAATGATTTTAGATTTACTGAGTATTTACTTTCTGCCTCCAGAAACAAGATGACATTCTATTTTGAAATTAGACCCCTTCTGTGTTAGGGAATCTTCTCAGCTGTCCTTTAAATGCAGACTAAGAGCGCCTTACAGAAAGTAGTTTAACAGGTGACTGTCAGTCAATCATTTTACTATTTCCTACTGGGCATGTCCCAGAAGCCTCTAGTACTTCTCAGGATTTTTCTACTAAAAAAGAGGGAGAACTTTGTATATTCTTGATGCCTTTCAGTAGGCTTATCAGCAAATATATTATTCATCCTCAAACACACTACAATATATATTTTCTTTTTATTAAGCTATAAAAGTTTATTAATTTGTTGTTTCTTTATCCTTGGTGTGATTTTAAATATTTTAATCAAGAATAGACTTGCCATTGGCATTTAACTAAAAAGAAATACGAATGTCTTGATGGAATATATGCAGGCCTGGGAATAGAAGGAAATGGGGCATTCAAAGAATGAAAACATAGCTGTCAAGTTAATAATAGCTCACATTACACAGTGATTTCTTCCATTAAAGTTTTATTCTAATACTTCATATCACCATGGGTGTAACTCTCACTATTTGAAGGCCAAGACTCCTGAACAAAACAAATCCTAGAAAGCTATAGATGCTTTAAGCATGGACCCAGCACAGTAATGGATGTTATGTTGTCCTCAAAAGAAAAGCTAAGTTCAGAGGGTTATCATTTGAAGGTTGGCCAGAAGATAGTAATTTTATTTTTTTTTGCCAAAGAGTTTGTATCTATAACTATTAAGTATTGAGTTCAAATTATTTACTAAAGTATAGATTCAAAATTGCATCATTAGAGGTAACACCAACTTAAGAAAGAAATACTTACCATGATAAAATAGATAGTGATTTAAGGTTTACTCCACTGCATTAGCTCAGTAAGGTAGATAATAGTGGCTATTCCTGTCATTTTTCCAATGACATGAAATAATTCCTTTAGGGTCATATAAGAATTAAGAGAGCCAGACACCAATGTTACGATAGAGGGGGAGAGAGAGAGTCTGAGGTGAGATACTCTCTTCTAGCTCTCCCCTCTTGCCAAATATATACTGCCGAGACTTCAAGTGGGTGTCACCCCAAATCTGGGGGGCCTGGATGGTCCCCCCACAGGAGTTGGGGATGAGGTTTCCCTATAACATGAGGTATGGGGGACCCCAATCCAATTCCAAATGAGGGTGGGGTTCATGCAAGCCTCCCCCAAGGTCAGCCAACTTCTAAGCAGGTGGTCTGGCTCCAAGATGGAGGAAGCCAGATCAAGCTGTGATTCCCTTCCCCCCTTGTCTCTTAGGCACTCTGAAATGCTATCTGACTAATGAATGTCCTTTATTAATATCAGTATAGGGATTAGGAAAAGGGGTGAAGGGCAGAGGGATTTTGGGGTGCCCTCTTCTCTATTTCTATGGGATCTGTCACTCAGGTGGGAACCTTTGGGGTTCCCACTCCTAAGGGTCTTCCCCTTTGTCCCTTCTTCTGTTTCTATTTCTATCCTTTTCTATAATTGTAAATTAGACCAGAAAGGGTCTCTCAGCAAGGTTGGGTAATGGGGGAAGGAGCCTAAGAGATCGCTCTCAAATGGAGTCCAGACACTTAGCTAACTCAATGGTTGAAGTCTTGCTGGGTGAGAAGCGATGGGATGCCTTTGACCAGGGAATCAGGGCTTCAATGGCCAAAGAAAGATCCTCAGGAAGCCCTCAGGACTGGATTCGAGCTGAGATGTTCTCCTCCTCTCTCTCTTAGTCCTCTGCCAGAAGTCTCTCCTCCTCCTTCCTCCTCTGGAGAATTACTCAGAATCCTCTCTGGTCCCAACTGTCACTAGCTGTCACCAACGGCCTTCTTCTGGCTCTTTTTGTCCCATCCCTCATCCTTACAGTCATAAGAGTAATAAGTTTGAGCCAGAACTCAAGTTCTACTTTTCTTATACAAGTAATCCCTCTAGAATATCATAAAAAGCTTTTTTAGAGATTTTTTAAGACAATCCATTTCAAAAGTTTAAATTAAAAATGTGAAGAAACTCTGGAAAATTAATTGATATTGATAAAGTAATATATGCTTAAGGAATCATAAATTTATCCTCACCAATATTGCTTAGAGGGTACAATACAAACAGTTCAAGGGTTTAATTAAATCTTCTAAACTACTAACTTCCTGTCTTCTTTTAGAAATTTTAAGGTACTACCAACCTAACAGGTAAAAAGCTTCAAGCCTAGAAAAATCAATTCTAATTAAGACTAATTCAAATGACTATTTCAAAAAGTCATACAGAACCTATTTAAATTTATTTAGAGGAGGGCACACATACCTATTATTGCATATATATGATATATAATTGCATATGAATTTAAATATAATGCACGTGTGATAATCTCATTATTGTGCAAAAAGTATCCTGGGTATTCAAGGCTACATCAATGGAGTGTAAGCTCCGTCAGGTCCTACCAGTCTGTAAAAACTTCAGATGATATAATGCTCAGTGATGGACAGCATGGTTATCATCTTGTCCAAGGACCTGCCTAGTTCAGTTTGGATAGATATCAATTCAGGTCTGGGTTGATGACATTATGGGCCACAGCAATCCTCCAAGATTATTTGTGTGTGTGTGTGTGTGTGTGTGTGTGTGTGTGTGTGTGTGTGTGTGTGTGTGTAGGATAAGAAGAAGGAGGAGGAGGAGAAGGAGAAGGAAAAAGAGAAGGAGAAGAAGGAGGAGGCGGAGGAGGAGAAGAAGGAGAAGGAGAATGAGAAGGAGAAGGAGAATGAGAAGGAGAAGGAGAAAGAAGGAGAAGGAGAAGGAGAGGGAGAGGGAGA
>NC_058134.1:79829949-79892090 GCF_016433145.1 Gracilinanus agilis
GAGGAGGAGGAGGAGGAGGAGGAGAAGGTAGTTTTCCTTCTTCATTGACAGATGGAATAATTCTACCAGTAAAATCACAAGTCCTTGAATCTTTAAAGTAAGGTTGACTAGACTAACACATTGACAGACAGACATAAATAGACAGAGACAGACAGATAGGTAGATAGATAGATAGATAGATACATACATACATACATTCATACATACATACATACATACATACATACACAGGAACATTTCATGGGATTTGTGATCCCACCAGTGTAAATATTTCCTCCAATAATAGAGTCCACACTCAATATTTGCCTCCTCATCCTCTGTTATTATTTTTTCATATTCTTCTACAAAACTTTCATATAACACTATGAGTCCATTTTTGACTGACCTTCCTCTGCAAGTGTGCCAAAAATAGTAGCAACTTGATCAATAGACAAAAGGTCTTACATTTGGGGGATTGAAAGTTCTTTGAATATTTTGATACTACCTAAAAATTATGATTCTTTACATTTCTCCCTCCATTTTCTTGTGCTCCACCCTAGTCACCACAGAAGAAAAAAAGTGGTTATAGAAGCCTTAGAGACATTTATTTTTCTCTATATTTCATGGATCATTATTGATGATATACTGATAATTGACCTTCTAGGAAGTTAACTTGCTTGGTCCATAATAGATGTCACAGTGTATCACTAGGCCAGTACTTAAAAATTTTCTAGACTGTTAAAAAACCTTCCAGAACTTTTAGTTTGCTAAATTGCCTTTGTGATTCCCACCTGACATCCAAGTCACAACGAGTAGGATATTGACATATCTCATAATCTTGCAAGAAGAAAGCAATTGTGATCTGACAAAATTCATATGAAGATACTATAGTAGTAATAAAACATTTGGAGAGTTGTAAGGATATTGTGGTAGAATGGTTAGGGCTCATAGGGAAAACAGTCAAACCTAGAAGACACTGGGTAGTTCTACCATAGTAAATTGCCTTAGATTTCCTTGCCAGTTTTGTCCCTGTGATAGAAGGGAGAAGTTCAGAGGTTTCCATTTATGTTGGTCTAGACCAGTGATGGGCAAACTTTTTTAAAGAGGGGGCCAAAGGAAAGGAAATGCTCATCTCTTAGTCTGTTTCTAAGACAACTCTTTCCATGTTTCATTGTATTGTATCCTACTCATTGTATTCATCAGATTAGGAATAATGTTATGTGGCATGATAGAACATTTCAGGGGGCCCCCATCTGGCCCGTGGGCTATAGTTTGCCCATCACTGGTCTAGACTAATGACTTGGTAGGTACATTGTTTCCACATAATAGGAATCACTTTTGAGAAGCAAATAATGATACAATGATGAAATCTGATTCCATCATCATTTTTCTTACTATAGCAGCTAAAATAAATTTGTTTCTAACTTCATATCTCTTCAGCAGTTTACTTGGGGGAAGAAGATGGGAAGTATTCCAAGGGAGATGCATGGATATATATATTCCTCATATTTTAATTATTTTTCAAAAACAAAATTGAGAATGTATAATATGAAGAACACTCATGAGAAGAATTTGACACTATATCTATAAGCAAAAAGATTACTTCTATCAAGTGAGTCATAAAACTCAAAAGATGTATCTCCAAAAATTTTTTGCCATTATCAAAAAGTACTCATGAAAACAGGATATACTATAGATGGTGAGGTCCTCCAACACTCCTGTTTACAAATGTCATTGTGTTGACTACATTAAGACTGGGAATAATGCAAAATATTCCAAATGAGATAAATAATTATACAAAATAATTCAGTTTAGAGGCAGGTAAGTGATATAATGGAGAGAGACCAACCCTGAAGTTAGAAAGAGTTGAGTTCAATTCCAGCCTCCAATACCTATTAGCCACTTAACCTATGCCTTGTTTCCTTTCTTTGAAAACTTTAAAATACCATATAAATATTAGCTGTTATTTTTATTATTATTCACATAGGAAAAAATAAAGTAGATATAGCCTTTCTATAGTTCAAACTACGATATGTAGTTGAATAGACAATTCATTAGTACTTATACTTATTTATATTTAGACATTGCAAACCCACAATAAAATGGACCCAGAATCAAATGAGAGTAAGAGGAAGCATTGAATTGTCTTTATTTTTTAAAACATTTATTAATATTAATTTTTAACATGGTTACATGATTCATGCACCTACTTTCCCCTTCACCCCCCGC
The DNA here is from genome assembly GCF_016433145.1 of Gracilinanus agilis. Lineage (NCBI taxonomy): Eukaryota > Metazoa > Chordata > Mammalia > Didelphimorphia > Didelphidae > Gracilinanus > Gracilinanus agilis. The sequence continues at coordinate 79,832,158 of NC_058134.1, forward strand.
ACTCCCCCCACCCATGGCCAATGCACATTTCCACTGGTTTTAACATGTGTCCTTGTTCAAGACCTATTTCCAAATTGTTGTTAGTTGCATTGGTGTGGTGGTTTCGAGTCTACATCCCCAATCATGTCCTCATCAACCCATGAGTTCAAGCAGTTGTTTTTCTTATATGTTTCCTCTCCTGCAGTCCTTCCTCTGAATGTGGGTAACGTTCTTTACCATAAATCCCTCAGAGCGGTCCTGTGTCATTGCTCTCTATACTACATGGTACAGAAGTCCATTACATTTGATTTTACCATAGTATATCAGTCTCTGTGTACAATGTTCTTCTGGCTCTGCTCCTTTCGCTCTGCATCAGTTCCTGGAGGTCTTTCCAGTTCACCTGGAATTCCTCTAGTTTATTATTCCTTTGAGCACAATAGTATTCCATCACCAGCATATACCACAATTTGTTCAGCCATTCCCCAATTGAAGGACATACTCTCATTTTCCAGTTTTTTGCCACCACAAAAAAAAACGCAGCTATAAATATTTTCGTACAAGTCTGTTTATTTATGATCTCTTTGGGGTACAAACCCAACAATGGTATGGCTGGATCAAAGGGCAGGCATTTTTTTATTGTCCTTTGAGCATAGTTCCAAATTGCCAGCCAGAATGGTTGGATCAGTTCACAACTCCACCAGCAATGCATTAATGTCCCAATTTTGCCACATCCCCTCCAGCATTCATTACTCTCCCCTTCTTTCATTTTAGCCAATCTGCTAGGAGTGAGGTGATACCTCAGAGTTGTTTTGATTTGCATTTCTCTAATTATTAGAGATTTAGAACACTTTCTCATGTGCTCATTGATACTTTTTATTTCTTTACCTGAAAATTGCCTATTCATGTCTCTTGCCCATTTATCAATTGGGGAGTAGCTTGATTTTTTATACTACTGATTTAACTCCTTGTATATTTGAGTAATTAGACCCCTGTCAGAGTTTTTTGTTATAAAGATTTTTCCCAATTTGTTATTTCCCGCATTGAATTGTCTTTAGGAAATTTCTCAGTGCTTTTAATAATTCCAAATTTATCCCTGAAAGAAATATTCATCTTTTTTTATAATAATTATTTCCTTCTATGATGCTATAAGGCTACACAAGTCATGGAATACCAAAATTATTAAAGAATTTATGTTTCAGGGCAAACTAAAGGCATATGGTGGGTATGGGTAGACTATGATATGTTACCAGTAAAGAATCTCCCCAAGTTGGTATAACGGATGTCATCATATTTGATCAGAAAATTATGTGCCAAAAAAACAGAAATCAGTCATAGACAGCTCATATGATCCATTGGAATCAATATAATATCAATAGAGCTAGGGGAAGGCCCCAGTAGAAGAATCTCTTTGGAGAATTTATAGGAGGGCAAGAGTCCCACCAGGTGAGAAGATTATGAATGGATTGTGATCTATACTCTTAGAGGGAGAACCAGTATAAATTAAATCATGGATCACTAAGGTATCTAAGAAGAAATAAAGAGAAAAGGTACTTCCAAGGACTTCCAAGATGGCTAGGTGCTTTCCACACCCACTTAAGGAAAACTCAAAAATTACAAATAGTTGGGGTAAAGTTGGAATTAACAATAATGATTCCTGTACCCTTAAAAAAGGTCATTTAAATACTTTTTAAATGCACAGAAAAGAATGAAATGGAGTTCAAAAGAAAGAACGGGAAAGCAGGGCAATTTTGAAAATAATGTGAAAATAACATAAATATATACACATTTATATGTATATTTAAATGCAAGGGGTATGAAATAGATATTTGCAGTTTCATATAAAATCCTCTTTTAGGATTCTGGTGCACATGAAGAGAAATGCTTTTTTTTAAAGTTTAAAGTTCAAAAATTTTAAAAATAGACGAATATGATCATCTTATAAACCAAAAGTTTCAAGTGCTATTTCATTATATATTAGTCAACTGCTACAAGTTATTCATGAAGAAAAAGAGAAGTTCTCATTTTGGCCCAAGATCTCACTAGTCCAAAGAAAATACATGTTGTAATAGAACAGAGGACAAAGAGGTTGGGGTTATAACTTTCCCTGCTAGTCTTGTTGCAGATTTCTCTGTTGTCCTTGAGGAATTCACTGAAGCTGCCTTTGTCTCCATTTCCACATTCATAAAAAGTGAGGATGAAACATGTTTCTAAAATTGCTCAAAGACCCCCAAGGGAAAGGTTCAGTGTGAAGTATTATTGGCATCTTTATGGAACAAACAGTACATTGCAGGAATAGAAGCAATAGGGAAAGGAGTACAACCAGGGAACCTGTGATTTGAAGCTTAACAGCCAAAGAAAACACTCTCCCTAATATTAGACACTCTTAAAAATGATCCCACAGGATGTCTGAACCTGAGTTATTTGAAGACTGAACAGATGAGATCTTCAAATAATTGCATATCGTGGATCTATTCTTCACTCCAGTTTAATCTGAATGAGTTCAATTTTCCTCTTCAATCTTTTTCCTTTCTTTGAGGGCAGGGAGCTAGTGTTGGCATCTGGACATCCATCTCATTTTGCACAGGGAAGAACCACTTTCCATGTAAGTGGACTAGATGGACAAAATTTAGCATTTAATATGTTCAAAGTATTAACAATCATTTTATGTGTCAATATTAATTATTATTTTATTGATGAGAAAACAATTTCCCATTAACAAAGACTGAAGATTGCTAGCAGTAAACCTAGAATTGGAGCCAAAAGCTTTTGAGTTTAAATCTATAAATGGGTTTACTACTCTGCCCCTCAACAAATTTTAAGGAAATTTCAGGTTAATTTCCATATTCTTGACAATAACTTTTTTAAAAATGCATTGGCAATATTTTTAAAACACTTTTTTAAAACTTAACTACTTGCTTTTCTTTGGTCAGTATCACATAAAATAAATCAGTATAGAAAAGATTTTTGTGTATGTGTACTATGCTCAGGTTCAAAGTTGGTCAGATTTAATTTATGATGCTCAATTATGAGAGTTCTTTTTATTTTTCCTTGTTTTCTTTAGATTTCATATTTTTTACTACTTCCCTTTTCTTCAAATGAACATTGAATTCTGTTTCTCCTTTCCTTCTCTCCAATAATAAAAGAAAATCTCTCTGATGCAAATACACACACACACACACACACACACACACACACACACACATATATATATACATATATATATATATTTCATTCATATAATAAGCTGATCAAGAAAATAGTCAATATATATAGTCATGAAAAAATCCCTAAATCACTTTTAATTATAGAAATGTGAATTAAAACAACTCTGAAGTACCACCTCACACTAATCAGACTGGCTAATATGAGAGAAAAGGAGAATAATAAAAGCTGGAGGATGTGTGGAAAAATTGGAACACAAATGCACTACTGTTGGAGTTGTGAACTGATCCAGCCATTCTGGAGAGCAATTTGGAACTATGGCCAAAGGACTTTAAAACTATGTATATTCTTTGATCCAGCAATACTACTACAACGTCTGTATCCAAAGAGATTTTTAAAAAAGTTTAAAAGACTTATTTATACAAAAAATATTTATAGCAGCTCTTTTTGTGGTGTCTAAGAATTGGAAACTGAAGGAATATCCATCAATTGGGGAATGTCTGATCATTTGTAGTTTATAATTGCAATGGAATACTATCGTGCTATATAAAACATTATGAGAAGGATGATTTCAGAAAAACGTGGAAAGACCTACAAGAACTGATGTATAGTGAAGTAAGCAGAACCAGGAGAATATTGTAGCTAGGAAGCAATATTATTTGATGAACAACTGTGAATGATCTAGCTATTCTTAGCAATACAGTCATCCGAGACAATCCCCAAGGATTCATGATGAAAAATGCCATTCACCTTTAGAAAAAGAATTGATGAGGTCTAAATACAAGTTGAAACACACTTCATTTCACCTTCATAAAACTGCTATTTCATTCACATACATCCCCATCCTATGTAGCTTACATTCTAACAGGGAAGATAACGTGCAAATATGAGTATATAAGTATAAAATATAAATATATGAGTAAATATAAATAAAATATAAAACATATAATAAAAGGTTTTTTTTTGAAGATTACATAAAACTGACATTTCATTGATTTAGAGAACTCCCATCTGAGAAAAGCCCATCTATCAATTCTGGTCGACATCTTGGCAACTTACAGTTTTAGAGAGTGGCTTAAGACATTTAGGGCAGTGTGATACAGCAGGGTTTTGGGGTTTTTTTCAGTTCTCTTCCACAAAATGACTAATATGGAAAATTGTTTTACATTTTTTCATATGTAAAATATTAATCACCTTGCTCATTCTCTCAGACAGCAAAGGTAGGAGGGAGGGAAAGAGGGGGAGAATTTGGCTCAAACTAAAACAAAAAAAAAACCATGTAATTTTGAAGAAAAAAAGAAAGTTTTTAAAAAAGAAAGAAAATATAGCCAATGGAAGAAACTATAAAGAATATCAGAAAAAGACTGTTTATGGAAAAAAAATAAACTAAAGGTATCCAGTGATATAAGAAATAAGATTATAAAGCTCTATAGCAGTGATGGCAGACCTTTTAGAGGTATAGTGCCCAAACTGAAACCATCCCACTATATGTGAGCCCCCTGCCTTACCCCATGCTGGAGACTGAAGAAGTAATCCTATTGGGCTATTTGGTATAGGGGTGGGTGATGTAAGAAATGTCCTCAGGCACCCATGGAGAGGGAGAAGGGAGTAGCTCCCTCCAGCATGCATGTCACAGGTTCACCAACATGGATTTATAGCATATCTTTTGCAATAACTAGAGTTTAACCAACTGCCTAGTTTTCTTTTTGCTCTTTACTATTATTGTTTTAAACCAAATGTCTAAGATCTCAAAGCTACTGACATTCCCAAAAGTACAAGGGGATTTGTTATGTGATAGTTTTTGGACTAATTCAAAATAGAAACCAATGATGCAGGGCTTTATGCTATCAAGTTGGAAGCTGAGATCATTATTTCATTTCACTTATTAATTCATGTTATATGTAGGAATGTTAGACTATAATCTCTTTCTCAAGATGGTAGTTTCCTTCCTCCAGAAGCAGAAAAGCAGAGGATTTGTATCTGAAAGAACAATTCCAGGCCTGTTTTCATTTTGAATTTTAATCTGACCAATTGAGAGATCTGTCTCATGGTGAATTAAGTAACTGAAAACCCATAGTAGTTGTCATTCTAGCTGTTCTATCTGGATAAAATGCAAATCAATCAGATCTAAACTACAGATAGAATGGTCACTACTATAGAAGAGGGTAATGTATATAGATGTAGATGCATATGTATGTGTATATATATATAACAAATATATATATATATATACATAAATTTTGACTGAACAATCCCCAAGACATTTATATTTGATTTGATGATAAACAATATGATTGGGGGGAGGGGGAGAATTCGCCCTCCTGATTGTATTTTACTTCATCTGAAGTTAATACACATTTTCATTTTAATTGCTTGAGCAACATTTTATTCAATAAGGATTTATCAATGTTTGCTCTATTAGGTGCTGGAAATATGACAAAAAATAAAAGAAAATTGCATCCCACCTCCCCCATCCCACAGAGCTTACATTCTATCAGAATATTATATGCATATATGAGTATATAAAAAATAAAAGGTAATAGCTGAAGGTTACAAAAAGCTAATATTTCATTGATTTGGAGAACTTCTAAGTGAGAAAAGTCTATCTATCAGTTCTAGTAGACACCTTCTTGGCAACTTAGAGTCTTAGAAAGAGGCTTAGAGAATTTAGGGCACAATGACATGTCGAGGGTGACATAGCAGTATATATCAAATGAGGGACTTGAACCCTGGCAGACTTACTCTAAGAGGTGTTCTGGAAAATGTTTAATAGCCAGCTTTCTGAGAAGAAAAATAATTGTGTACAAGACACACTTTCATATTTAATATTACTGACATTTTCTCTATCACTTTTTAAATCCAGGCAATCAAACACAGTAACAACAATATTGTATGATGATCAACTGTGAAAGACTTCATTACCTACACCAATACAATGATCTGGGAAAATTCTGAGGGACTTATAACAAATAATTGTCCATATCTAGAGAAAGAACTGTTGGAATTGGAATGCAGCTCAAACCATGCAGTTTTTCACTTTAGTTTATATTTGTTTTTATTTAGGGATTTGGGTGTTAAAAGGGTGTCCTTTTGTAATAATGGCCAATCTGGAAGTGGGTTTTGTGTGACAACAAATGTATAATACAAGTCAAATTATTTAATATATGCAGGAGAGGAGAGATCAATAATTTCTATCTTATAATTTCAGAAAACGTATCTTGAAAATTGTTATTATACATAATTAAGAAAAAATATCTTTTAAGAAATAAAATAAAATCTAGACCATCAATAAAAGAGCATAACATGCTCTAAATTTGTTCCATTTGCATTTTTGTAAGGTATAAATCATCACATTGAAAATTTAACAATCAGAACCAACCCAAGCTGGCTCTAATATCTGCCTGCACTTTGCACAAATTCATTCTAAAAAATGAATATAATGGCCCAGGAATATGCTCACTCTCGGAGAAAAGCTATCTCAGAAATAAAAAATTTGCTTTATATAACCCATATTTGAGTAACTGAAGATTTTTTTATCTAGATTTGAGACCTAAACTTGAACTAGTCCAATGTTGGGATTTCTGTACCCAGCTTTTTGCTCAATAAAAAACAAAAATGGAATGTGTTTGTATAATCCGAAGAAAAGCATACCAATCTCTTTCCTTCTATGTCTTCTACCTTTCATTAATTTGTGCTCAAAGTACTTGCTACCTGGATTCCTTGATCAGATTCCAGATCAAATCACCAGCCTCTTTGAGATGGATTGGCACTATATATTAGACTCTTTCCTGCAATTTTTCAAAACTGTATGGGGGTGGGGGGTGAAGCAGTGTTGGAGTGCAAAAAGCCTTGTGTGAGATGATCTTTGAGCACAAGTTCAGAAAACAACATGCACAGTTAATGAGGTCTCTACTCTAGAAGCTTCATTTTCTTCAGTAGCTTCAGGCCCCTGTGTGTATAAGAACAAGCTAGAAATCTGTTTTTAGGATGAGGTGCAAAGTTAAGGCCAAATGTTTCAAACTGTGAACTACTGGGGGCGATTAAAGAATCATCTTTGCAATGGCCCAGATTTCAGATCTTTCTTCTCAAACCAGAAAGCTGTGCCCTGGCAGGCAGCTTCTCCAGGTCTCTTTTGGGAAGTGGAAATAGCTTATTCCATTGAATTGCAGAATTGGAATTTTTTTTTTAAATCTCTAAATGGGATTCAAACGCCTAATGAAAAAGATTCACTCCATCCTGATAGAGATCCTATTAGGATAGCTGCTTATGAAGTCCAACATGGATGAAATTACCCTTCAGTTTTTTTTGGTTGCTATTTTTCATCCTTCCTAAAGAATTCTTTACAAAAGATAAAACGATCCCCTCTTTGTGTGTCTGCTGCATTAAAAAAAATAAATAAAACAAAATCATCACCAGATTATTTCAGAAACAGAGCAGTGGTCAGGGCCTGTCACTCCAGGAGCAACAACAATACAAGTAACTGTCACTGGATGAAATAAAAATTCTAAACCAAATTGTTGCTTTCCCAGCAATTCAGAAAGCAGGTGAAAGCCTCTGAATGGTTTCTTATTGTAAAAGGGCTTTTCATCACTGAACAGATTTCTCTGACCATCTGTTACTGATGTACTTCTTTAGTAGGAGCAAGAGCTTAGGGAAATTTCATGGCCGTATTTATTTTATAACTTTCTAAGTTCAACTTGGTACCACGCATTCAATGTCATTAATATTAAATAACATTGGTGATAATGAACATCCTTGTTCCACATCTGATTTTATAGCGAAGGCTTCTAACTTATCTCCATTACAGATGTTTGCTGATAGTATATCTGAGATTGCAGGGTGGAAGAATTGTAGAATTGAAGAAGACTTTTGAGGTCATCTAGCTAGTGGGGTTCAATTGCATCTCTCTTCAAATATGTTTTATCTCTATTTTATAGATAATAATCATGTCTGACTTTTTACATAGCACTTCAAAGTTTAAGTGATTTGCATGTATTTTTTCATACAAAATCCTTTGTGGTAGATGCTATTATTCTCATTTTTATAGTTGAGAAAACTGAGAATGAGAAAGGTTGTGGCTTGCCCCAAATCATGTAGCTAGTATCTGAGATATGATTTGAACTCAAGTCTTCTGCCTCTGACTATAGCATTCTTATCAACCACACACCCCACACTGTCTCTTAACAGAGAAACTGGTCCCTAAAAAGATCCTAGTGCTTGAGATTTCTGTTTATTCCTTGATTTGTAGCATGCTCAATTCAACGAATTTAATCTTATTCATAAGTATATTTGACAATAAAGTTTTCCTCAATCATATCCCTTCTTCCTTGCCCTGGTAAACATATCCCTATCCAGAATCTTCCATGCTTTAAACTGTTATGACCAATGTATCCTCAGTGATTGATACCTCCCTGCCTATGATATCTCATTTGATAATACAAGTATCATCTCAGAAAAAATAATATTTATAAAGTACCTACAGTGCTTGCCACAGAGAAAGCATTTTTGTCCCATTCTGCTATACTTCTTCCAGCCCTCTGACCTCAAAGGAAGAAAATCAATCAAATGTAGTTGAGTAAGACCCTGAATCTACCCACATCATCCTCATCAGCTAACAGAGTAGATATACTTTATGAGAGGAGCCAGGTGACCCTGATGAGGACTTTGAAAAATGGTGAGAACTGAGGTAACTTGGGTGGCTGTTGGGAAGTGGGAGTGGAGGGGGGCTGCTAGTCACAAAATCAGCATCTCCCTTCCTTCTACCATGGTCTGAAGATTATCTCACCTGATGTCCACATCTCCCACCCACCCACCCACTATGTTGCAAATGCATGCTATTCCCTTCAGAGTTGTGATTATATTTTTACCCATCTTGTGACTATGTCCTCTATTTATTCTCATCCCTACTTTCTTTATCCTCTTCCTCTTCCAGTGGGATATTTCAAGCTGTCTTGTGCTTTCCCTTAGATGAGCAAACACAAGCCAAATGAAAGCATCTTGGCTTTAGGATCACTGTCCAGGCTTCATCTTCAGAACCCTCTAAGCCTAGCAAAGCAGCTGGAACCACCTATGAAGAGTAAATACATAAAGGCAAACCAAGGAAAAGAAGGAATTTGTTTTTTTTAAACCCTTACCTTCCATCTTAGAGTTAATACTGTGTGTTGGCTCCAAGGCAGAAGAGTGGTATGGATAGGCAATGGGGGTCAAGTGACTTGCCCAGGGTCACACAGCTGAGAAGTGTCTGTGACCAGATTTGAACCTAGGACCTCCCATCTCTAGACCTGGCTTTCCATCCACTGAGCTACCCAGCTGCCCCCAAGGAATTAGTTTTAATTATCTTGATGGACTACGTGAAATTCCAAAGAGAAGGAACTAAAACTACAGTTCCAAGCAAGAGGCTAGAGACAAGGCATTGAAGGGACTAGGGTTTTGTTGTGCTTTGAAATAATGAGCCTCCAAAGCATAAATTCAATATTACATTGTGAAGATGTGAGGCTGAATTTTTCTAGGCTGCATCAACTCTAATAAGTCTTATCAAGTACAAAAAAAGTTTGTAATATGGACCCAAATATGTATTGTGGGTCTTTTGATGGAGAACCAACTATTCAAATAAAGACAGGTTCATCATCAGAAGGATGACCACCAGGAATAAAGTTTTCTGCCAAGGAAGCCCAGGGAAACTTGAGGGACTATAGCCTGTGTGAGTGAGGAGAGCAACAGCCAATAAATTTTTCAAGATATTAAAGCTTTTAAGTTTTTAAAAATCAAATTATAAAGGGCAGCCAGGTGACTGATTGAGAAGAAGGTTTAGAGACAGGAGGTTCTGGGTTCAAATTTGACCTCAGATACTTCCCAGCTATGTGACTTGCTGGGCATGTCACTTAACCTCAAATGCCTACCTCTCACTACTCTTATGCCTTGGAACCAATACACATTATTGACTCCAAGATGAAAGGTAAGGTCTTTTAAAAAATCATAATATAAAATACTTTAATGATTTATTAATAATTAATTATTAATATAGCATGATTAATGTATAAGGTATATTAATTAATATATAATTGACATATAATATAATTAATATAATGAAATATAATAAATTAATGATTTACAAGTTTATTTTTTAATTTGGAGGTATATGTGCACACATACAAGAAAAAGTTCTTTTCATATTATATTCATTATTCCACAAAAAGAGTCAAATAAAGTTTCTAGGGTCATGTAAGCCAATGGTATCAATCTCTAATAGAAAAAAAAAGGCCACTAAATTATACTGAGAGCTGCATATTGACTTAGAAACCCACATATTAATGTTAATTATGTTCTATTGTATTTTTGTTTATTTTGCTAAATGTTTCCCTAAAACATTTTAATCTAGGTCAGCTTCACTTAGAGTGTTGCCTTCTGGTTCCTATTGAATAATAATACAAAACTGACTTAAGCTAGTTTGTTGACTTCATTTTTCACTCTTCCAACAACGGTCCTATCTTTATAGAGACACAAAATTCAAAGGACATAGCCTGCATAGTAAGAAATGACTAATATAAGGAATTTGGAGAAATGTTGAAAACTAGGTTTAAATTGATACAGTAAAATAAACATAATTAGAAGGAAAACATATGCAATGATTGCAATAATGCAAAAAAAAAAATCCCTAAAAGCTAAATTCTGACTTTTTGGTTATAAATGACCAAACTCAGGCTTAAAGTACAGATAATGAAATATATCTTCTTTCTCTTAGCAGAGATATGGTTCTACACTAGCAAAATGTTGTATACAATGTCAGGTAGGGGCATGTAGAATTGACCAGGATCTTATATGTCATCAAATCCAACCCCTTTAATTTTACAGATGAGGAAATAGAGACTGAGAAAAAATAAGTGACATTTTATAATTACATAATGGCTGAGGCTGAGGAACTTGGATCTTCTTGCCTTAAGGTCAATGCTTTGACCAGTTGTCTCTCCTCAAAGGATTGGTAGTTTTTAATAAACTATTTTTTTCTTTTTAAAAAGGATGGTTCAATTGCAGCAGGAAGAGTAAAAGGGAATCAGATGTGTGGTGGTGGGTAGATAGTCCAAACTAGCTAGTTGATTAAATTTTTCACTTTCAACCATTCAGTGATGATAACTATTTTATCATGCTACAGATAATAGTTTTATATTCCAGCAATAGATAATAGCTGAATTAATGAGCATTTTAACCAATGATGTCCCCTTTTGAATCTAAACATGAGAATACACCAAGACATTCAGAGAATGTGAATTGCAGCTAGAAAATGAACAAACTCTGCCCATTCCAAGGATTCAGAGTGCAGCAAGCAAAATGGACTCTTCACATCAGTTTTGTGTTCCCAGGAACATGAAGATGTATCAGTAGATGTCGGGTGAGTCCTTCACTACTGCCATCCTCTCAGTCCCTCAGCAGCTATCAAGCATACCGTTCTTTGACCTTTGTCAGGTGAAGTTTTGACAGTCATGTTCAGTAACCAAAAGGCATTCTACAATTCCATCTGCAGGGGTAGCAAAGGCTCATAACCAATGGAGTTGTGAAGTCAGTGACTACAGAATACGATTGTGTAAATTGTTCTTCTAGTCCTTCTCACTTTGTTCCGTTCACAGAGATCTTCCAAGTTTCTTTGGAAAATGTCCAATCCATAACTAATTTGTCATTGTTTAACCATTTTAGTCATGTCCAACTTTTGTGACCCAATTTGTGGTTTTCTTGGCAAAAATACTGGATCCCATCTCCTTCTCCAGCTTATTTTACAGATAAGGAACAGAAGCAAACAGAGTTAAGTAACTTGCCCAAAGTCAGACAATTAGTATATATGTGAGACTAGATTTGAACTCAAGAAGATGCACCTCCATGACTTCATGCTCTATCCACTGCACCACTTAGCCACCCCATCATAATTGATAATGGTTCTAGATTTGAAATCAGAGGGTGTATGTTCATATCTCAGTTCCATTTAGGACCTGTGTGAATTGTGACAAATTGCTTAAGCTCTCTGGGTCTTGAGTTTTTCATCTATAAAGTGAAGGAGTGGTTTAGCTATTTAGAAACCTTAAATCTATGGTCCTATATTTTACTATTCAAAGTATTCACACAAACAGTCTAAAATCTAGACATAGTAAGCATAGAAAATCAGGTTTGGCCCAGTTTCTCCTCCTACCCATTTTGGTATTTGAAAAGTTATTGACATGACATTCATTTGAGGCTATAAAGACAGGGGTATAACACAGAGGATTCCCTTGTAAATGTTCTTTAAGCCCAATCTTCGACTTCTAAAGCTTTCAGGTCAGCCAGCTGCCTTTTTTTAAGTCTCTGAACTTCTTTTCAAAGACAATATTAGAAAGGAATCAACGTCACTTAATCAAATTGTCCTTTTAACTTAACTTGCATTTGATGTATGAAAGTTTTCCAGCAGGATGGTGACATTTTGTTTCATTAAAGATTATCTCCTACTACTGTTTTCAGACATCATTTCTAGCTTCTTTCCTCCGAAACTTGTTTTTTTTCTTATTTTTTTAATAACTCTGGAGACTAACAGCTTTAAGACTCCATGCAAAGGGCATGTGAACAAGCTGCTGTTTGCCTGAAGCCAGGGTGTCCATGAGCCACTTAGATGCTTCCTTGTTATTGAAGGAGTACATCAAGGGTCTCTAAATGTGTCAATGACTTAGTACAAATTGGGCAAAATCATTCTATAAAAGAACAATTGAGAAACAAAGGAATTATTCCTGGTTTAAAAAAATTCTTCCTAGTACAATAATAACTACATTTTTAAAAACTACCACCTCAGGGCTTGTTTCTGATCTTAACAATCATGCATCTTGACAAAGGCTGCAAATTCTTTGCCACTGATATTGTATTATTGGAAGCAATATAATTTTGGCAGAAATAGCACATAAGGTCTCAACAGGTACTATGATGCTTCATCGATATTATAGTATAGTACAATGTTGGCAAAATCATGGCACAAGTTCTAGGGTGGCACAGAAGGAGCTGCTCCTTTTCCCCTCTCCACAATGCATTAGGATATTTTTTGCACCTCTCTCCAGCCAGCTGATGTGAGCACTTCCTTCCTCCATTGTCAGGGTTAATGCGGAGGTCTCACAGGCAGCTTGATGTTGCATTTTGGGCACACAACCTCAAAAAACATTCACCGGTGCTGATATAGTATAGTATATTTATTATGGTGTATTATATTACCGTATATAGACATAAACATATACATGTATATGTTATATATACATGAAACAACGCTTTTACTTAGAGTAGTGGTAAGCTACATCCATGTGTGTAGATATAACCAAACATTAAGATAGTCATATATCTATGTATATCCAAGAAATGATAATTTCCTTGGGAACTGAGGGAAGAAGGAGGATTAAACTTCCTACAAAGAGATGTGGGGAATCTCTAATTTTTCCAAGACATTTTCCTATGCCCCAAGACATATTTTCCCTAAGTATACTACCCTTGAGGATCATATGAAATTATTTTGAGAATCAGAAATGGTAACCAGATGGAGGTTTTGGTTCTGATAAGCAGAGAAATATCATAAAGAATTTAAAAATCGGTGACCAACCTTTAAAGTGACATAGAGTTGTGATTTGAATAATTCAGGCTAATAAAGAAATCAACAAACCATGCCTGCTATTAAAAAATCGTTAGAAGGAAAAAAGGGGAAAATTAATCTAATGTTTTGCTACAAATTTACTAAGAGGTTTGTGGATGAAGTGCTATCCTAGAGAAAGGAAGAATTGAAATAAAATCCAACCTTTGACACATACCAACTGGATACCTTGGGGTAAGTTATTTCTCCTGCTACATTGACACTGAGGAAACTTCTCCCCAGAGTCTTCCTCTCCTGACTGGTGACTTTTTTTTCCCCAGGACCCATCATTTAATAAGGTCTCTAGTCGGGTTTTACCTCACTCGTCCAAGGACTATTTCCACACTCTTTCTATTACTTATTTGTTTTATTACCCCTTCTTCTTCTAATGCCTTTCCAACTCTTCAATATGTATTATTTTCCCTTATTGGAATATGAGCTTCTTATTCATGATGAAAAATGCCATCTGTCCTCCACAAAAGAAGTGATGGAATCTGACTTCTGAGTGAAACATTCTATAGTTCACTTTCTTCCTTCTTTTTTTTTTTTGTTTAAGATCTCTTCCACAAAACAACTAAAATGGGGAAAATGTTTTACATGATTGTACATGTAAAATCGATATCAGATTGCTTAACATTTCAGGGAGACAGGAGGGGTGAGAAGGAAGAAGAAATGGTGGTTGAAGAAAGGAGAGAAGTGGAACTCAAAATTTCCAAGAAAACAAATATTAAAAACTGTTTTTATATATATTTGTGAAATATGAAATTTCACACAAAATGAAAGGGTTCTACTACAGGACCTCTAAGGCCCCTTCCACTTCTGAATTGGTGATCTGAACATTTATGGAATCTTAATCTGCCACCTGAAAAATAAAATATTTAAAAAATATAAACTTTTTTAGGACAGGGATTATTTTACATATTTGTATTGTTAACCCTAGTACTTACAACAATGATTTGTATAAAATAAGCATTTAATAAATATTTTGTCTATCTATTAATGTATTTATCAATATCTAGCTAGCTAGCTACCTATTTACCTATCTGTCTGTCTGTGTCTGTCTAAATTTCCAGTGCCCCAGGCAACTCTTTGAAGTGATACATTTCAGAACAGTTAGTGTTCTCCATTGATAGAAGTCTCTCTCTGTATTGTTCCCTACACCGATGAAAACATAGGTTCAGACCCATGGGAAAAAAATTATCATTTTGTTTTTTTTAATCTACTGTGATCTTATTTTCAGATTGGTTTCTGAATTTTCCAACTCTTTCATGTGATTCTGTAAGCCGTGATCCACTGTTAAACATTTTACAATGAACTCTCAAAGAGGAAAAAAATTTGTAAACCAGGCTTATTTTTCCATTTAATCTGTATTATTAACATTTTCTCTACTTATTTTCTTAAGTCCAGTCATTAGAAAAATAAAGACGTGATTTAGTGTTTGTCAATTTCCAAAGTATGAATATTCTTGCTGAAAATTTAACAATTGTAGATCTCAACCTAGTAAAAACTAGCACCAATGTACTTATTGACCCCAATCAAACAGTATTGGCCTAATGAAAATAAATTGGATTTAGAGACTGAATTCTTGGTTTTATTACCTGCCCCTGCTATTCACAATCTGTATGACCACAGGAAAATCATTCCGCATCTCTTCAACTCAGTGTCCTCATCTACAAAATGAAAGGGACCTCTTAGGTCCCTTCCACTTCTGAATTGGTGACCTAAACATTTGTGGAATCTTAATCTGCTACCTGAAAACTGTGATGCCACCAAGTTACTAGGTGACAAAACTACCGCCAACCTGTACAATCCACCATGAGTGTAAAGAGAAGAATATTTTTTTTCTTTTGAAATTGCTCTAAACTACCTATTGATTCTTAGTTTTCCTTGAATTGAAAAATCAAAAGAAAAATAATAACACAAAAAAGATTCTAGATCTCAACTTGCCCATGAATGAATAAGTGAATTGTCCTTTTCAAACTACTAAGGTACCTAAGGGAAAATAACTACAATAACAATAACAGCCATAATCTAATAATATTAATAACTAGCATTTACGGTACTATTAGTATTACTTTGATACTATGATGAAATTATTATTTCATTTAATCCTTACAATAACCATTATAGATAGATGCTATTATGATTCCCATTTTCTAAGTAAAGAAATTGAGTCAGACAAGAGAGTAAGTGATTTGACCAAAGCCATACAGTTATTAAATCTGAAATAAAATCTGAACTCAGATCTTCCTGGCTTTAGGCTCAGCACTCTATGTATTGGGTCACCTGTCTTTCAACATAATAGCTCCTCTGAATTTTCTATTGGACTAAGCAAATTTACCTGCCCCAAAGAAAGCAGTTAGGTGGCACTTCTTTCTCAAGAGCAAGGTCAAACTCAAAACAACACACTATCCAGCCATTCAAAGTTCTATCTGCTACATTTTCTGCTTTATTTGCAAGGGATCCTACAGGTTTGGAAGGCACTTCCTCCTACCTTCTATTTTAAAGAACCATTAGCTTCCTGAAGATACCCTTCCCACATGAGACCTTTCCTCTCTCCTCTTCTTCCATACCAGCCCATAGTTATTAATACTTTCTCCCTCTTGTAATTATTTGTAACTATTTTTGTAAATAATACTTGTAAGTATTGTTCATTGACTTACTTGCATACATAATGTATACTCCAGGAGAATATAAGTTCCTTAAGGACAGGAACTATATTCTTTTTAATTTTGCATTCTTTATATAGTACCTGGCATACATTTAATAAATGTTTGTTGGAATGAACTAAATTCAACTGAATTTAATTCTCTGAAGTAAAGAGATACCAATAAGATATTATGGGAAGAAAGAAGAAGAAGAAGAAGAAGAAGAAGAAGAAGAAGAAGAAGAAGAAGAAGAAGAAGAAGAAGAAGAAGAAGAAGAAGAAGAAGAAGAAGAAGAAGAAGAAGAAGAAGAAGAAGAAGAAGAAGAAGAAGAAGAAGAAGAAGAAGAAGAAGAAGAAGAAGAAGAAGAAGAAGAAGAAGAAGAAGAAGAAGAAGAAGAAGAAGAAGAAGAAGAAGAAGAAGAAGAAGAAGAAGAAGAAGAAGAAGAAGAAGAAGAAGAAGAAGAAGAAGAAGAAGAAGAAGAAGAAGAAGAAGAAGAAGAAGAAGAAGAAGAAGAAGAAGAAGAAGAAGAAGAAGAAGAAGAAGAAGAAGAAGAAGAAGAAGAAGAAGAAGAAGAAGAAGAAGAAGAAGAAGAAGAAGAAGAAGAAGAAGAAGAAGAAGAAGAAGAAGAAGAAGAAGAAGAAGAAGAAGAAGAAGAAGAAGAAGAAGAAGNAAGGAAAGGAAAGGAAAGGAAAGGAAAGGAAAGGAAAGGAAAGGAAAGGAAAGGAAAGGAAAGGAAAGGAAAGGAAAGGAAAGGAAAGGAAAGGAAAGGAAGATGTATAGATGATTTATAGATGGATAGATGAATAGATAGAAAGTATATATAGTTGGATAGAAAAACAGATATAGGTATAGACTGAAAGGGGACACTGTTTGTTGGAAAAAGATATTTTAATGCTTGAACACACAAATGCAGGAATTTGTTTTTCCTGACTATTCATATCTGTAACAAAGATCTTGTGATTTGTTTGATTCCCTATACTCTCTGTCCCCACTAACCCATGCTTGGGGATCAATGGAGAGAGAGAAAAATAAAATTTGTTCTTGAAAAATAAATCAATTTTTAAAAGGCTCTCTTCATGGCTAACATTTATGCAGTATTTTAAGGCTTGTGGAATACTTAAATAAATATTATCTTATTTGATCCTCAGAGGAGCCCTAAGAGATGGGTGCTATTATTAACTTCATTCTATAGATAAAGAAACTGAAGCTGGGAGAGATTCTGTGATTTGCCAAATATCACACAATTAGCAAGTGTCCAGGAGGAATTCAAATTCAGGAATTCCTGACTCCAACTCAGTGCTCTAAACACTGTCCTGGAGGGTTGATCAAAAACATAAAACATTCGATTTCTTATCCAAAAGATTTTGCTTTCCAGTAGTTTCCTTCCTGATGCAAATGAGTCTGTACCTTAGCACTGCCAAATGAGTGCTCTCTCTGGCTGTCTGCGAGGTCTGAGAGGACCCCGTGCACCAGGACAGTAAGACGATCCATTTGCACTGGAGCCCAGGGCCATGCAGAAGTGATGGCAAAGGCGGTCCACAATGACTCAGAAGAGTCCCCTGGGATTTTCATGATCAGATATCAGCACTGGCGCACTTTCCACAGTATAGCAGGAACTCTTCGAAGCCAACATATTTCCCACCCCCATTCCTGCTAGAACTGTGGTGGTGAGAGGGAATCCACAGCAGCACTGTTTGTGCTGTGGTTTGGGTTGTGTCAGCACTTTCCTTATAAATGCTGTTTACTGAAGGTTTACAACTTGGCTGTAAAAACCAGTTGGCATTGAAACTTGAAACTTGGCATGAAAGGATTGGCATCAGCGTTGCCCGGAAGCCGTTTTTCTATCTAAATCTGAAGAAAACAAGCTAGGTCATTTTCTAGTTATTTGTGTTATTCATGCACAAAATGAAGTCTGACAGCTTCAAATAGTCGTTTGCATTTGCAGTCCTCAAAAATTGGGTTGCTCCAAGAAAAAGTAACATTTGGTAAATAAATACCCCATGATAGAGTATAAGACATGAAAATGGAAGAGCTGGGAGAACTCAGAAGAAATGACAAAACGGCAGTTTCCAGAGCCGCTGCTTATCAGAGGAGGAAAAACAGAACAGGCTGCCATTAGATGATTATACAGATTTTGGATGTAAAGTTACAGAGCCCATGGAATATAACTGAAAAAACCCCAAAACATCAAAAAGTAGGTTTAAAATCAAAGGAAACATCATTTTTCAAATATGAAAAACTGTTGTACAGCTTCTGAAACACCATTCTGGCCCTTTTATCTCAAAAATAAGATTTCTTTACTATAAAAGCATTTTCTCCTCCATTTTGCCTTGTCCAACTATAATGTATGAAAGCTGCTTCAGGAAGGGTGACAAGAGATGTTCCGATGTAACTGACTGGTATGTTGTTTTTTTTTTGTTTTTTTTTTTGCCTTTTTTTTTATTATTATTAAAGGAGTCTGCATTTCAGAGACTGTTTTCTCTCCACAGCTGCTGCATTGATGGTATTAAAATGAAATTTCAGAGATGGGAGAACAGATGTAGGTGGTCAATAGCAAACTGACTCAAGAAGAAGGTGATAGCATAGATTGCAAGCCAAAGAATGCCCATTTTGGCGGATTTAAAAGTCAGTTTTGACGTCAAGGCACTTTTGTCCCCTAACATACACTCACTCAGTACTGAGCCCTGAAAAGAGAAGCGTGGGCAGGCTAGACTTTTCGTTTCTTGAAACCCTGTCACTGCATGACTAAAGAAACTATACAAAGCAAAGTGGAAACAGGGGCCAAATCAAACAGAAAGGAAAAATAAGACCAGAAAGAAAGGAATGTAGAGGAATAGAGCAAGCATGATGAGTGAGGCCACTACTCAGTAACAAGTGAGTCTTTATGATACTAAGCTCATGGGAGGAACGTGCTTTTCAATTCATTGAACTCAGTTAAGTTAGCATTAGACACCTAACATATATTAGACATATATATACACAGTTACAAAAAGACAAAAATGAAATCATTTCTACCCTCACTGAGTTTATATTCTATCGGAGAGAAGACACATCTTCAAAAGTGATCAAATACAAAATATTTACACATTACTTAAAAACATAATTTGACACACCAAAAAAATCCTTCCCAAATGGATGAAAGAGAAAAGATTTCCTGTAGGAAGATCTGATCTTTGAAGGGAGCTAGAGGAAGAAAAGAGGGAGAACATTCTAACCTAAAGGCATGCAAACATGGAAAGGGAGATTTGGAATGTAGGGAAAAAGAATGGTCATTAAAACCACATCATAGGGGCAGCTGGAGAGTCAGGCCTAGAGACAGGAGGTCCTAGGTTCAAACCCAGCCTCAGCCACTTCCCAGCTGTGTGACCCTGGGCAGGTCACTTGACCCCCATTGCCCACCCTTACCAATCTTCCACCTATGAGACAATACACCGAAGTACAAGGGTTTAAAAAAACAAAAACAAACAAAAACAAAAACAAAAACAAAAAAACACATCATGTTTGTCTGCATTCTCCATACTTTTTTAACTAGCTGAAAAGGCACAAAACACCTTTCTGGATTTGATCATTGATAAAATATCGACTTAGTTATCAACTCCCGCAGTGTTCATATTCAAAACTCTATGAAGAGTACCAAAAATAGATCTATTGATGCTGTAGAGAAAATAACTTGGGTCATGTTGTGGTTCTGTTTTTTCAGTTATGTCCCATTCTTTGGGACTTTATTTGAGGATTTTTTTGGCAAAGTTACTGGACTGGTTTGCCATTTCCTTCTCCAACTCATTTTATAGATGAGGAAACTGAGGCAAACAGGGTTAAATGATTTACCCAGGGTCACACACCAAGTAAGTGACTAAGGCTGGGTTTGCACTCTGGTCTTCCTGACTCCTGGCCTGGCAATCAATCCACAAAGCTGCCCTCCTCCCAACTTGAGTTATAAATTATGAAATGAAGAGAAAATCTGGCAATAATATGTTTAAGTTGAGCATGTGAGTCAACTCACAGAATCAGTTAGGTCAACACATGAGATACTTCAGGCTGAAATCAGCATATCCCAAGTCAAAATAGCTGTTTTGGGTACAATTCATGTTCGATAAGTCAGAAAAGCTGCCAAAGGCAACTAAAGAGCACTAGGCCTGGAATGCCAAAAACCTAAATTCAATTTCAGCTTCAGACACTAACTGTATAAGTCTAGGCAAGTCATTTAACCTCTGTCTGCTTCAGTTTCCTAATCTTTAAAATGGGAATAATAACATCACATATGCGCTGGAGTTGTTGAAGATGCTTATTTCAGATTGAAGCATATTTTCTCACTTTTTTTCTTTTTTGTGCCATGGTTAATATGAAAATACTTTTTTGCATGACTTCATCTGCATAATATCATAATGCTTACCTTCTCAAAGGATAGGGAAGGGTCAGATGGAGAGAAAGAAGGTAAAAATCAGAATTTTTTAAAAAAAGGAATGTTAAAAAAAGAAAAAGAAAAGTTACTTTTAAAAAATGCTTATTTCTTTTCAAAATTGTGCTTTGCCTTATGGTGGAATATATTCTGTCATGAGGTTTACTCTTTAAGGACTATGATCATTGGGATTTTATATGAACACATGATATTTTGCAATAGCAAAAATAAAGAAAAGAAATAAACAAAACAGATGCCCATATGATTTTAATGAAATATTAGTGAGTGAACAGGAATGAGGAATTCAGAAAAAACAAAGGAACTTTTTTATATACTAACGTGGAGCCCAGTAAGAAAAAAAAAAAGACAGAAACTATATGCAATGACTACAATTATATAAAGAAAAGCAAAACTAAAAGGCAACTGAACTCTGGTTAACTTTAATGACCAATTTGAGTCACAAAGAACAAATGAAGCATCCATCTTTCCACTCAAGAGAGAAATGAGGTTTTAAGGGAAAGAAGCAAGTGACAAGTATGCAATCAGCTACCGACACTGTATATACTGGTTTTACTAGACTGTTTTTCTTTTTCATGAGGCAATATGGGATATATAAGAAAATGACTGTTTTAAAAACAAAAGGCATCAAAAAACTACATATATAGGTAAAATGTACTTGAGCACAAGCTTGGAACCTAACTCTAATGTGATTGGTGAATTTACTTAAACTCTGTATGTCTTATCTTTCTCCTATAGGTTATAGGAATAAATATTCTGAATAATTAAACTCAAAGCATTATTTAAATTACTTTAGTTTCTGACCATTATGAGGGGCCCATGTATCGAGGAACTGGAGGAAAAATGGTCTTAAAATATAATCCTGTGAAAATGTAAGGATTTTCACATAAATTTAAATGTAACTAACCACACTGAATTTGAAATAAAAATTTTTAGCTTAGGACTAACCCCTAGGATAATTGCTAAGCTACTAGTGCGTATAGATGTCATGATGAAAGTTTTCAGTATAAGAGAAAACTGTCAATGAGCTGAAAGAATATGGGGGAAGAAACATGCACATGCAGGAATGATTTTGGTGTCCATTTTAAACTAAAAGATTTAAGATTTGGGGTAACATATTACGCTAAAGGAACTTTATGGGAAGTTCGACCCTCAACAAGGACCAATTTAATCCCATCATTTGCTTCCTGTAACTTCTGAGTCAGAGATGGAAGGACTAAGGGTTTCTGTTAAAAGTGTAACTGATTCACAAACAAGCCAACAAAGATAAAGAGGCTCCTTGAGTCCAACTCAGAATTCACCCTCCCCACAGTTCGATTCTAAAGCTCTTTACCTACCTGAAGTTTGTACAAATGAGGAGATTTACAGGGTTTTGTAAAGATCTCTGAAGTTATACAGCACTTGACAAACTTGGCATTCTTTATAATAAGCATAGAGAGCTAATCCTCTAACCCTCTAGATACCACTCTTAATAAAAAGCATGCACCTACCATGTTTCCTTTTACCTTGGTGGAGACCTAACTGCCTATAGTCTGTGTGTGTGAGGGAAGGGGGAAAGTCTATGGAGAGCAATAGCTGCCTCCTTTTCTTTTCTTTGGAATACCTTATTTAAGCTCAAGGCACAAAGTGACGGTTGGCTGGTTCCTTTCTTTTCTACTTGAAAGAGTTTATTTTAGATGAAGAAGCATGAGTTCAATCACACTTTGCTCTGAGCCCCCAGTTATGAAAAAGTTTACCTTTTTAAGAAGAGGTTCAACTCTCTGCTTAATATACATTTATATGTATCTCTAGTCAACGTCTGGCTTCTATGTGGTTGTAACAGAATTTGGTTTATGTGAAACATTTGGGTAACAAATCAACAGATTTTACTATAATGTTTGTAGATAGATAGGAACCAGGAAGAAAAGTTGGGGAAAGTGCCAACCATTCCTCAATATTTCCTTCATATCTAGTCTTCTGAGATGCCTGAGATTCTTGGTATTGCCCTTCTCTTGTCATAGCTCAATTCTACCTTTGCTCTTCAGAAATATTTTGGAATGCCATACTTGCTCCAGCCTCTCTCTTCTTAACTCTTGATGGTTTAGGGATAAACCCTGAGAAGTGGCCAAGTTTTTTTTAGCTTAATCAAAAAAAAAATTCTTGGGAAACATCATTGCACTTTGAAGGACATTTTGTAGAACATTTTGCAGTTAGAGTAAAGTTTGTGACTGTCTGGGCATCTTAAAACTTACTTTAAATGAGGTAGAAAAGAATGAAGCAATGAAACAGATATAAAAAAACTTTCTAATACCTGATTCTTAGATATGATTCTCAAATATCTCATTCTCAACCAATCAACAAACATTTATGAGATTAAATTGCCATTGCCCTACTATTGATGGAAACTGGATTTGATTACTGTATTATTTAAAAGTATTTTGTTTCAGGAGGGAAAATGGGATTTTGAATGGACCATCTTCCTAGGAGCAGAAGATAATCTCTAAGTGATCAACACCTTGAGAATAAAGGGATAAGTACAGATCCTGCAGTGGGACTCATCCAAGTGAGAAATTTTCACAGGACGCAACTATGTAAGTTTCTTAATGTCATTTTTTTTTCTGACTCCATCTCTAGGGATTTGTCCCTATCTAGTATCATCTCTCAAATGATGCTCTAGAGATAGTATCTGCTAGGATTAAAATAAAGAATAGCATGTCAGTTTTTAAACTCTATAGTTCATTGTTTCTGTACTTTATTCTGTCTCCTTTTATGTTTTCTCTTAAATCTTTTTTTTAATTTATATGAGTTTTGAAAATAATCATCTATTTCTCTTTGATTGTCAGCTTTATTTGTGTATAGTTTAGCAAATTAATGGTATGGGTTTTTATAATATTTATTTTATTTTTTGTTACATATTGAGTTCTAAGTTATATCCCTCATTATTTCTTATCCTTTCATTAAAGAAGAAAAACATTTGACATATATTTATGTGGAATAATAAAATACATATTTCAATATATCAGTTCTTACTTTGGAGGTAGATTATACTTTCCTTCATTAGTCCTTCGTAGGTGTTTAAATGTTCATATTTCTCACAGAAACTTAGTCATTCACAGTTATTCTTCAAACAATATTTTTACTACTATATACAACATTCTCTTGGTTCTGCTCATTTAACTCTGCATTATTTCATGCAAATCTTTCCATGTTTCCCCCAAATAAACCTGCTTATAATTTCTTATAACACAATAGTATTCCATCACAATCATTTTGCTACAATTTATTCCCCAATTGATGGCCGCCCCCTGTTCCTGGTTCTTTGCCACCACAGAAAGAGTTGCTATAAGTATTTTAGAGCTTATAGTTTCTTTTCCTTTTTCTCTGATCACTTTTGGAAAGAGTGATATTGATGAGTCAAAGGTTATACACAGTTTGATAACTCTGGGACATTATTCCAGATTGTTCTCCCAAAAGATTAGATTAGTTCTCAGTTCCACCAATAGTGTATTCAAGTCCCAATTTTTCCACATCCTCTAACATTTTTCATTTTTCCCTTTTATCAGCTTAGACAATCTGATGATATGATAACTCAAAAGTTATTTTAATTTGCATTTCCTTCATCAATAACAATTTAACATTTTAATATGACTACAGGGAACTTTATTTCTTCTTCTAAAAATTGCCTGCTCATATCCTTTGACCATTTATCAATTGGGGAATGATTCATTTTCTTGTAAATTTGACTCTTTTCTCTTTATATTGACATATGAGGCCTTTATCCAAAAAAAATCTATCTATAAAAAATTTCCCCTTTAGTTCTTTAGTGGAGATTAAATCTTGACTTTATCATAAATTAATTAATAGGAGGGCTTCCTAGAAACTGGGTCAGATAATAAATAAGAACATGGAGATTCCTTTAAGGGAATGGGATAACTAAGAGCAAGGCAGAGGTTTAAAAAAAAGTTCTATGGGGAAAAGCCTCAGAGTCAATAATGGAAAGTATTCCCATGGTTCTAGAAAAAAATAAAATAATTATTTGCCTTACAATGTATAATACTATTGAGTATAATACATACTCCCGTGTCCTAATTCTGTGACTACACTGGTTATTGCCTATGTCTCAAATGCATTCCCTTCTGCTCACCTCCAAGGCTTTGGAATCCATGGTTTCTTTGAAAATGAAACCTTTTTTTGATCTCCAAAACTTGTAATATCTGTCTCCATCACTTTGTATATGCTTTGCATATATGGACTTTTTTGTCTCTCCTTTTCTCTTTCTCACTACAGAATATAGGCTCCTGAAAGGCAGAAACTGCTTCACTTTTGTCTTCAAATCCCCAGTATCCAACAGAGTACCTGGCACATAGTAGTCACTTAATAGATGCTTATTTGATTAATTAATCTCCTTTGTACAAGTAAGGAAACAGGGCCAAGAGAAGCTGAGATTTGCCTGAAGTTACAGAGTTGATATGTGAGAGACCTATAATTCAGCCAGGTCTTCCAACTCCACGAAAACCCCCAATATTGGGAATGTTTCGTGGTGGTGGGACTTTAATCTTGAAGAATGGGAAGAACATGAACAAATGAAGAGGAGATAAAGCAATATTACAAATAGGGAAAAGCAATCTAAGCAAATCATGAAGTTGGAAATAAATATAATTGTGCCCAGGAATCAACAAGGAAACAGGCCTGATAGAATTTTACAGTTGACACTGGAGAGTGATAAGAAATTAAACTGAAGGTATCAAGTGGGAGGGAATTAAGAAGAGCTTTAAAAGGTAACACATATAAAGAGATTTAGAAGCTTTTTTAAGCAAAAGGAAAAAGACAGGATAAATTGCTGAACTGAAAGTTAATGAAAAGGATAGAGTTTTGGAAAGAATAATCTGGTAAAAGTGTATAGGATGGATTGTAGGGGAAAAGAGGAAAAAAATCTTTTATATAATACCTACTTGGTGCCTATCACATAGTAGATGTTATATAAATGCTAGGTGTTATTATTATTATATTATTAAAGAAAGGTTTTTAACTTCATTCTAAATTATATTTTTTAATTATTTACTATAGACTGGTTTCTTATTGAAACATCCATTTTTAATTTTTGTAAACATTACTTTCATAATTTTAGATTTATTTTCAAAAATGGTTAGTTCCTATGTAGTTCAGAGAAATATTTTGATCTAGAGCTAGAAGAGTTCTCTGAGGTCATTTGTCATCACATTTCATTTAGCAGATGGGTAAACTGAGAACTACTGGGAATCTAGCAACCTATTGCATCTAGTTCAGGTCTCCTCTATTTCTTCTAAGAAGAGAATAGGTTCACATTGAACTGTCATGGCTGGCATAAACTAGGCAGAGAGAATGGCCTTTGGCCAAGACAGGAGCATAGTATTGTTCTGCCTATGAACACTGAGGCTCTCACTAAGGCAGCATCTAAGCCTAGAGAAAACTCTGTGACCAACTACTGCTAAATATCCAAGAGTACTAAATCCAAGAGAAGTCAGTTTATCTTCCCCTTTAGTGGTCGTGAGCCTGAACAGAGAGAAAGGAAGGAAAGTATAAGGGAATAAGCATTTATTTAGTGCCTACTATGTACCAGGCACTGTGCTAAACTGCTTTTTTTTTAATCCTTATCCAATACACAGAAATTAAGGGTTTAAAAAAATCAATTTATTTGTTACTCGGTTACATTAAAATACCCAGTTAGCTCCTCTCCATATTCCCTCCCCCACCCATTAAAGAAGGCATCATTAGATAAAAAGACATATAAATATATAAAACTACATCTTACTTATTTCTATTTATCAGTGCTTTCTCTGGGGGTGGACATACACAAGTCATTCTTCACACAGTACTTCTATTGCTTTGTAAAATGTTGTCTTGATTCTGCTTGTTTCACTCTTTATAATTTCATGTGTTCCCATGTTTTCCCAAAATTATCCCGTTTGTCATTTTTTCTGGAATAGTAGCGTTCCATCACAATCATATGTCACAACTTGTTTAGCCATTCCCCAATTGATGGTAATCCTATAGGAGAGGTGCTATCATAATTATCCTCATATTACAGTTGAGGAAATTAAGATAAACAAGGTTAAGTGACTTGCCCAGGGTCTCACAACTAGTAAGTGCCTGAGGCCAGATTTGAACTCAAAGTCTTCCTGACCCCAGGCCTAGTGCTGCATCTGGTTCATAGTAAAAAGACCAGCATAACTGCAGAGCCAAGTCTTCTGCATAGTTAGAGGCAGTGTATTCTCTGGCACAGAAGGGATAACTATATCCACAGTCAATATATGACCAGAAAAAAAGCAAACAAATACTTTCAATGTTCACTGGGATTCTAGGCTCATCAAACACTGATTTTTTTTTCCTTTTACTTCAAAGTCTCATAGAGAAGTTACTTTTGCCACTTAGTAGAGGCAAACCCTATGAAATAATATTTATACAAAGCACTTAGCACAGTGCCTGACTTACAAATAGCAGGTGCTCTCTAAATGTTATTCCCTTCTCTCCTTGCCCCCGTGCAGAGGAAGAATTGATTTACTTCATTTCTGTACCTGGTTCTGTCCTCCAAGGATGCTTAAACCCACATGTACTGTAAACAGGTGCACAAATATTCACAATCTTGCAGGTCTGTTTAGTCAAGGGTCACCCCCTCTCCTGGAGTTCTGGGGGGTAGCTGTGACCCCCTCTCAGGATTGTGGATGCTCCACCTTTCACTTCCCTCCCCCCATCAGGGTCTGCAAGTGTGTCTGTCCAGTAAAGCTACAAGAGGAGGAGCAAGATCCTGTCTTCGTGTGAGAATGCCCAAAGGGGAAGTTTCTTTTGAAGCTTTTGAAATGCTCCCACAGAATTCTTAGCCAAGGTCCTTAATATATGTTCCATGAATTTTTACTAATGACATTTCCATATAACTAGATTATTTTTAATCTTATATTAATTTATACATTTAAAATTCTGAAAAATGTTCCATAGGCTTCCCCAGATTGTCAAAGGAGACCACACACACAATACACACACTCACACACAAACTTGAGTCCCTATCCGGGATCCCCTGGTATGTACTGCCACATGCTCCTAGATGGGGAAAGACGTTCTCAATTCTAGTAAATCTGTGAATGAGGGTCCCTCTCCGAATTACCTGAGACCGCAGCAGGGTCAGGAGAGGGACCAAAAAGAACAACATCCTTAATTGCTTATCAGCAACATTACAGGTGTACTATGTGTGAAGAGAAGTGAAGACGAGGGAGCTCTGAAGCCAGATGGGATGAGCCAGTAGAAAATCACCACCTCACTTTCCAGATCTTTTACTGAGACACTAACTATAAAATTACAAGTCTTAAGAGACTGTAATTCACAGATGGTAGAGATAGCAACATGTGAGCCTGCCACAGATCCACTTAATAACAAACAGAAGACACATAACTGTAGAAAAGGTTGTCAGATGTTTCCTCTGGATAATGAAACAAAGGAGACAAATAGCATCCAGGTAGTGGAGAAATATAAATGGGAAAGCTTTGTCAGGACTAAACACTACCCAGAAGGTATGAACACAATTAATAACTTACTCATTAAAGTCCAATTTTAATTAATCATGGAAATGCATATAAATGTAGTTGTTATAAATCATATAGATGCCAAAATCCACATTTAAAAATTTCAGTAGACACAATGTATTCATTAAAGCTTTCCCTTATTTCTTATCTACTGGGGAATTCCTCTTAGACCAATGGTTCCCAAACTTTTTTGATCCACCACCCCCTTTCTAGAAAAAAATATTACTTAGCCCCCTGGAAATTAATTTTTTAAAATTTTAATAGCAATTAATAGGAAAGATAAATGCACCTGTGGCCATCACTGTCTCCTGGATCGCTACAACACCCACCAGGGGGCGGTGGCACCCACTTTGGAATCACTGTCTTAGAATTTTTTACATGGCAACTCATTACTTTGTTCACTCTTCATAATGGAATCTTACATGTTTAAGTAGACATTGTATTGTTTTTATTATATGGTTCCATTTATTTAACTAAAAAGAAAAAAAAAAGTTGGTAGGTTGAAATACGATAGAGTCACTAAGCCCTGAGCTCCAAAATTCAGTACAACCCTTTTCAGAACACCACCACGGCATAAGGAAGTCCTACACCAGGTTATTCCTAAAAACTCTCCCAAGTCTTCCTGAGAGCAGGATGGAATCTAATTCACGGTGACAGGCACAAATCTGCAAAAGAAGGAGCTGGTGCTATCAGTGGGCTGCTATCAGCTTGGGTTGCTGACTTTGATGTGCAGATGGATTTATCAATCTCAAGCATTCCCTTTGATCTTGCCAGTTCTCCGAATTTTGAGTAGTAGATCTGGGATATTAACGTGTTTCTTCTACTTTCTAAACTCATATCATTGTAATCCGAGCTCAGCTAGCGAGGGGTTCTGTCATGTGAGAAACAGGCTTTATTTTTAGATCTTTCCCTTTTGATCTTTATATGTCAATGGTACAGATCTAGTATTCTTCACTCTGGTAAAGAGGCAAGACTCTCGGGGCTTGTTTTGACCTTACGGTGTAATTGGACCAGTTTTGCCCAGCAAAAAATGATCATTGTTTCTGTGCTTCCAACAATGGCTGAGGCCACTTTAAATTGCTACCAGCATCATTATTATTTAGCATTTTTATGAGGGGTGTGCTAAGTACGAAAACTCTTATAATAAATTTTATTAGTTTTTCCTCTCGCTTATTAGTCTAAAAACGAAGAAAGAAAAAAAAAGGAACCTAGACACACAGGATTCTGCAGACAAGTTAAGCATGCCTTGGAAAGTCCAACCCCTAGCTAAGAGGTGTCAAATACATGGACAAGCCCAACACTCCCCAACTGAGGCTTGAACCAGATTAAAATAGAATTTGTAAAATAAATAAAAACACAATAAAACATGGGTAATATTTGGTTTTATAAGTCAACATATAGCCTGCAGGGATCCTTCCATATAGTTTAATGGCCCCCATTTTTATTTGAATCTAACCCTCGTGGACTAATCTAACAGTAATTATTATTAGTGTTTCCATCGGTCCTCTGGACTCTTATCCAGCATCAAGTTCTGGTTCTTGTCTCCCTGGCATCCCCTTCTGAATCTCTGGAATGGGTTCTTACACCTCAGCTTAGCTGCTAAGATTCCACTGATGTATGCCACTAGATGAAACCACCCTCCCTTCTTCTCTGCTCCCCTATCTCTGTGGAGGGCATAAGCAGCCCAGGAACAGATGTTCACAATGTAAGAGTCATCCCTGACTCTTTCCTGTTCCTTCAATCCTCCCTATATCCCAGAAACTGTGGCATCTGGAGATTTCTGCTTTCAGAACATTTCTTGATTGCCCTTCTCCCCACTCACTTAGCCACCACTTAGTTCAACACTTCATCACCTTTTACTTGGAGCAATAACTTCCTACTTGGTCTCTCGGTATCTGGTCTTTCCTCATCTTAAATTCAGCATCCACACAGCTTCCAAATTGATATTCTTGAGGCAAGTCCTCCATGCCCTTTCTGGGCCTCATATTCCTCTATTATTAAAAAAAAAAAAGAGGAGGGGAGGAAGGAAATATTGACTAAGATGGCTCTAAAGTCCCTTCCAGATCTAAATCTATGACCCTTTGCCATTCCTTTTCTCAAGAAACCTCCATGCCAAATACAGAACTTAGAAAACCTACAAAAAAAGAGAAATAACTGGAACAAGAAAACAGACACAGTGGCTAAAACAATTTAAATGGAAAAATAACACCAACAATAAAGCTGAATTCTGTATAATTATAGTTATCAAGCTTGACCTCAGTAAAGAAAGGTAAAATGTACCTACTTGTCATTTCTGAAGAGATGAGAGAGTATGAGACTGGACCACTGCATCGACTTTTGAAACCAGTTATTGTTTATTTCTTTTGTTTCTGTCTTATAAGGGATGGATTTCTATTGAGGGGAAGGTTGACCAGCTTTTACATGTCAGAAACAGGACTCGAAACCAGGCCTTGACTTTGCCTTCAAGGATAATTTTTTTTTACTCTATCATGCTACCAAGAAAGTAAGTTATAGTCCATGATCTTACAAAACTTTCTCATTACTTGTAATCAGCTAATCGGTCAGCAAGCATATACTAAGTGCCAGTCACTGTGCTAAACACTGGAGATAAAAAGAAAGTACAAAAAATAGTCCTTGCCCCAAGGATTTCACAATCCAAGCATACAAACAACCATATGCTGGCAAGATATATCCAGAACAAAATGGAAGGAATCTCAGAAGTAGAGTCTCAGCATTAAGGGAGATAGGAAAAAAGCTTCTTGCAGAAGGTAGGATATTTATTATTAGCTGTTAATAAATATATGTGTGTGTGTATTCACACAACACAGAGCACAATTGAGCTATTATTAGCTGAAACTTGAAAAAAAGTCAAAGAAGCTTAGAGAAAGAAGAGAGGAGAAAGAATTCTGGGCACGAAAACAAATGATATGGAGGCAGGTAGGTGGCTCAGTGGATAGAGAGTCAGGCATGAGTTCAAATCTGGTCTCAGACACTTCCATTTATGTGATCCTGGGAAAGTCACTTAATGATAATTGCCTAGCCCTTTTTACTCTTCTGCCTTGGAACCAACTCTAGTCAGAACAGAAAGTAGGGGTTTAAAAAATATATAGCTTTGGGAAAGAGTGTCTTATGTGAGAAATAGCAAGGAGATCAATGTCATTGGTTCATGGAATATGTGGAAAGGAATAAAATTCAAGAAGACTGAAAAGGTAGATAGGGACCAATTTGTGAAAGGGTTTAAAATCCAAACAAAGGATTTTATATATTTGGTCCTAGAGGTAATAGGGAGTCACAAGAGGTGCACAATGGAGGTATAATGGTCAGACCTGTCCTTTAAGGATGACCACTTTGACAACTGAGTGGAACAAAGACTAGAGAAGTGAAAGACTTTGAGCAGAGAGAACAACTGCAGATGATTGCAATAGTTCAGGCAAAAAGTGATCAAGGAGAAAAGAATGGAATAAGCATTTATAGAGCACCTCTTCTAAGAGCATTTTTTCTAATATTATCCATTTGGTCCTCACAACTTTGGGGAAGGTAGATGCTATTATTATCCCCACTTCACAGTTGAGGAGACAAAAGCAATCAGACCGTGAAGTAGACTTGCCCAGGGTCACACAGTTGGTATCCAAAGTCTCATTTGAACTCCAGGTCTATCACTCTCTCTATTAAACCATCAGCCAACTCAATGATAAATGGGAACTTGCATCAGAATGATGGCAATGTCAAAGGAGAGAATGGAGGAGATAAAAGATGTTGCAAAGTTAGAATTCATAGGATTTGGCAACAAATTGAATATAGGCAGTAAGAGAGTTTGTTAAGTTATAAAGATCATTATGATTTTTTTCAGTCTTATCCTACTCTTTTTAAGCCCATTTGGGGTTTTCTTGGCAAAGATACTAGAGTGTTTGACATTTCCTTTTCTAGTTCCTTTTACAGATGAGGAAATTAAATGACTTGCTCAGGGTCACACACCTAGTACTTGACTAAGGCCAGATTTAAACTAACGGAGTCATGAGTCTTCTTGACTTCAGGCCCAGCTCTCTATTCATCACTACCTAGCTGTCCTTAATCATGATATGCAATATTGCATAATAAATGCATTAGAGAAATACAAGTGAAAAGTTCCACATGATGTTTGATCCAAAGGTAATCAGGAAGTTTCATGGAGAGCATGTTATTTGAGTTCAGTTTTATTATCATAAAATGCTGCTTTAAGGGTCTTCCTGAGTTCTTGATAGAATTTTACTACCTCTTCATCCTTTTCAACAGATCTTGGCACAAAAGTTATAGTGATTTTTATAGAAGTAGTTATGAAAAAAAGAAAAATATCATAAGCTGTAAAATATAAGATGATGTTATTTGTTGGCTTTGGATATTCAATAAAATCATCTCTGCCAACTCTTCTATTTGCTTCTCCAAGAATAATTTGTGACTTCCATGGAGTTGCAAGTTCTTTCTTTCTTCTTATTTTAATAATTCATGGTCAAGACTGCCATGATCCACTTCTTTCCTTAGCATGCGACTCAATGGACGCTGAGCAAAAGATCTCACTTTTAGAGTCCCAACACCAAAAATCATATGAAATGATAGGGGAAAAATTAATATGATTCTTAGCACATTTTGTCCCTTTTCCAGTATTCTATCCATTACTATAGACTTAGAAAGGAGCCAGGTAGGACTTAATGCCAATTGGTACTTTTGTCTCATGGATTTGCCCAAGGTCACAAAGGTGATAGTCAGTCAACAAATCAGTAAATAAGAATTTATTAAGCACTCACCATGTGCAAAGCCCATGGTTCTAAGAGCTGGGCATACAAGTACAAGCCCTAAAAAAGAAAGTTTCTGCCATCAAAAGCTTATATCCCAATGACTGGAAGTCAACACATAAAAGGGAGTTAAATTGTATGGGAAGGGAAGGAGACATGAAGCTACACAGGGTTGAGGCATGGTAGCCAAAATTCTGTGAAGAGGAGTTAAGATTGCAGCGTGGAGGAGTACAGAAGTAAACTAGCAATAATAATAAGTGGAAGTAAGAGGATTTGAACCCAGGACCTCTGACTTGCAATGTAACACTCTTTCTAACTATTCCACATCTTGGTAATTAGTTGAATATGAGAGAAAAGAAGAATGAAGAGTCAAATACAACCCCAAGGTTCAAGAATGAAAAATAGGATGAAGAATGTTATGCCAATGCAAATAAATACTTATATTTTCCTTCATGCCTTCCCACTAACAAGCCTTGATACATTAGTGCCACTTTTTGCTATACCAATTGGCATCTGTCTTCTCTATTTTGAGAGTGTATGTCTGGAATTTTTTTTATTATGAGATGACTGCATTGGTTAAATAATTTATCCAAGATGCTATCACGAGTAAATGACAGAAGTAGAATGAAAGCTGACTTCCCCTAAACCCCCAAAGTGAAGAACTAATCTAATGAATTGTCTAGAAACACAGGGCACTGAAGCACTGCTTTTTAAAATTGCTAGCTATTTGTTTTACACATAATTTGCTCAATTTTTGCAAAGCACAGAGGGCATGGGGTCTCACTTACTTAAATTTGCAGAACAACCCCAGCCTTTTTTTAGGAGTGACTTTGAGTTCCTGTAGAGGATGCCTAATTAAATCATTATTCCATTTCATTGAAGCACTAGGAACACATTGATCTATCAGGAAAGTAATATGCATTTTTAGTCTATTAATTACTCAATCAGCCTGATTCAGAGACTGAGGTGGATTTTTTTTCTCTTTAGGATAGAAGGTTAGTTACCCACATTTATATTTACATAGACAAAAGTTCTGTAGCTACAGTCAGTCCCAAACTATGTGCTACTTGGGGCCCCAGAGATTAATTGTCAGATATCTGTCCAAAGTGCAGGTCTCTGAGACAATTTAATGTAGAATGTCAGCCCTGGACGGGATCTATGCTAACAGGAGGTAGAAAGCATTAGTCCCACAAAAGGAAAAAATGGAAAAGTACCCTAGCCCTTGGTCATCATCTCTACAGTCACCATAGAAGATCCGGTCAGTTTTAAAACTAGCCAGGAAAGTGTCCTTGGGAAGTATGGGAGTTCTCTTTCTATTACTCTGCATATATCTCTTTTGGTTCTAGGAAGCTAGGAAGTGAATTAGAGAATTAAATGAATAGGAACAGAGGTTTTTGTTTCTTTGTTTTAATTAAATTTTATCTTTTTTTTTTAAGTTAGGGAACCTTTATTTTCTTTTCCTATCTTCTCTCCTCTTTTCTGGAAAAAAAAATAAAGAAAATAAAATCAAAACTCTTGTAATAAAATGAGCATAGTCAAGCAAAACAAATTCCCATATTGACTAAGTCCAAAAATGTGTCTCATTCTTCATATGTAGTCCATCGCCTCTCTGTAAGAGGATAGGTATCATTCTTCATTACTGGTCCTCTGAAATCATGATTGGTCATTGTCTCCTTGAGAATTCTTAAGTCTTTCAAACTGTTCATTTTTTACACAGCTGTATTATATAAATTGTTCTGATTCTGCTCACTTTACTCTCCATCAGTTCACAAAAGTCTTCAATGGGAGTAAAGGATAAAGATGAATTGTTGGATTCTAGATTCTATTCTCCCTGTGGTGTGTGGCCAGGTTTCAGTTTACCAAGAGCTGAGATGCTTTACAACATTACAATTCAGATGGGCTAAAGCAGGGGTCGGCAACGTATGACTCTTTCTGCAGGAGCCATAAAGTCAATTTTTTTTTCAGGCGTTGTTACAGGAACGTGCACTGTGAGCACTGTACGGTTCTCACGAAATTACATTTTAAAAAATGTGGTGTTTATGGCTCTCAAGGCCAAAAAGGTTGCTGACCCCTGGGCTAAAGGGAGGCTAGAACTGGGACTGCCCTGGGGTTAGAGTGACCTCCCATTGGTCAGCTACTCTAGGGCTGATCTTGCAGGGAAACTGGTATATATTTTTTAATTTTTTTAAATTTTTTTTTAGAAAAATTTTTCCATGGTTACATGATTCATGTTCTTGCTCTCTCTCCCCCCACCCAACCCCTCATTCCTGACACACATTTCCACTGGTTTCTTCATGTGTCATTGATCAAGACCTTTTTCTATATTATTGATAGTTGTACTAGGGTGGTTGTTTAGAGTCTACATCCCAAATCATGTCCGCATCAACCCATGTGTTCAAGCAATTGTTTTTCTTCTTTGTTTCCACTCCTCTAGTTCTTCCTCTAAATGTGGGTGGCATTCTTTCTCATAAGTTCCTCTGGATTGTCCTGGGTCATTGCATTGCTGCTAGTACGTCTATATTCGATTTTACCACAGGGTATCAGTCTCTGTGTATAAGGTACTCCTGGTTCTGCTCCTTTCACTCTGCAGCAGTTCCTGGAAGTCATTCCAGTTCACAAGGAATTCCTCCAAAAACTGGTATATTTTTAATCCCTCTTTCAAAGCCTTGAAATGTGCTTCTGAGAATAGAAAACTTTAATTTGGAAACAAAGAGTTTCTTTTGATCAATCAAAAAAAGGGGGGAACTCAATATTGAGATATGATAGATAAAATTCCGTGAAAGGTCTATGACAGATGGTTAATAGGAAATATATCACTTGGAAGAATAAAGTAATAGATTGGAAGAGAAGTTGGAAATATTGGTTGTTCTGCCTGATCACATGGGTTGATGGGGATATGATTGGGGATGTAGACTCTAACCAATCACCCTAGTGCAAATATCAATAATATTGAAAATAGGTCTTGATCAATGACACATGTAAAACCCAATGGAATTGTGCATTGGCTACAGGAGGGAAGTGGGAGGAGGGAAGGAATAGAACATGAATCATGTAACCATAGAAAAATTTTCTTAAATAAAGTTTAAAAAACAAATTAAGATAAAAAAAAAAGGGAAATATTGGTTGTTGAGCTGATGGCTAAGAAGTAGGGTAAAATTAATGGTTCTGGAGGGGAATCGAGGTAGTACTATTCTGAGGCATTGCATGATGAACTTGGTTAATCAAGACATGACATCCACTGTAGGCTATTCATTAAGTTGTGATATAGAGCCATACCAATGTAAATAATCAGAAGCGATATATAGGTTTTTTTTCAATGTTGCTATTATATAAGGATAAGGGGAATTATTCCAAATAACTTTTATTTTCCTTCAAGGAAACTGAAAAGGCAGAGAGATGAGAAAGAAAAGCACATGAAGGCCCTGTGGGAAACTTGTGGGAAACCCTGGAGGTAGGAGATGGAATGTAAGATTGGAGAAATTGCACTTCATCTATCTTAACAGTAGCTAAAGGATGTTACTATGAAATAAAACTAGAAAACTCAGCAGAAGCCAGATTTGAAGAGGACACTGAGTCACAGCCTAGGAGTTGGTGTTTTATCCTAGAGGCAATAGAAAGACCCAGAAAGTTTTTGACCAGAGGAGTAACATGATCAGGCCTGGGGCTTTAGAAAGATTATTTTGACAGCTGTGACAAAGAAAAGAATTTGGAAGGGTTGTTGGCAGCATAAAGTAATGGCGTAGAAGGGCAGCAGAGTTGGAGATACTGGTCATCGGGCTAATGATTAAGGAGTACTGAGAGATTCATAGTTGCTGGAAAGGACTATTCTGAGGCACTGTGTAATGAATTACATAAAGAATAGATTAGGGAAGAAAAGGCTGGAGACAGGATGACCAACTAACAGGGTTTCCCTAGAGTCCAAAATAGAGATGAGATCCTGCACTAGGATGGTGGCTTTGTGAATACAAGGAAGGAGCAGGGAGGGGTGGGGTATGTGGGGACTGGCTCTGAGAGATGCTGTAGAAATAGAATGGATATACAGTATTTAACCATCAAATAGACTTGACACCTTCAAAGCACAGGGCACCCAAAAAAACAGCCACTGAGATTCTCTGAGATTCTAGCAAATGTTAAGGGCTAAGGCCTATGGAGTTGATCTTAAATGAAAGCTGCCACCAGAAGTCGCATATTCCTTACAGGGATTATAAAGATTTGTATCCCTCAACATTACTCTTCGTTGTTTAAGGGTTCTTCTCTCTCCATAAACATACAAAAGTCAAAATATGTTTATTAAATATCTACTACCTGCCATGCACTGTGCTAGGCTAGTGGTGCAGGTGACAGAGTGCTGCAACTATAGTCAGGAAGACATGAGTTCAAATCCAACCTTATAAATTGTGTGGACAACTTACTTAAAGATGCCTGCCACAGTTTCATTACTGTGTCCTCTGAAATCATGATTGGTCATTGTCTCCTTGAGAATTCTTAAGTCTTTCAAACTGTTCATTTTTTACACTGCTGTATTATGTAAATTGTTCAGGTTCTGCTCACTTTGCTCTCCATCAGTTCACACAAGTCTTCAATGGGAGTAAAGAATAAAGATGAGAATAAATAAATAAATAAAGATGGAATTAAAATGGGAATCATAATAGCACTTATATCCCAGAATTGTTGTGAGGATCAAATAAGTTAATACTTGTAAAGTGCTTTGTGTGTATATGTGTGAAGAAAGAGAGAGAGAGGGAGAGACAGAGAAACAGAAAGACAGAGAGTTGACACAGAGAGACACACAGAGACACAGAGAGAGAGATTGCCTGGCATATTGTAGGTACTTAATGTTTATTCCTTGTTCCTTCCTTCCTAAGTATTGGGGATACAAAGAGGGACAAAAGGGGGACAGCTATGGATTGAGAGCAAGGTCTAGAGATGGGAGGTCCTAGGTTCAAATCTAGCCTCCAAAACTTCCCAGCTGTGTAACCCTGGGTAAGTCACTTAACTCCCATTGCCTAGCCCTGACTGCTTTTCTGCCTTGGAACTAATACACAATATTGATTCTGCGGTGGAAGGTAAGGGTTTAGGAAAAAAAAAAAAAAAAAAAAAAGAGTTGACTGGGAGCCTGAAAGGTAAATGGATCTATCCAGCATCCCATAGACACTATCTATGAGAACATCTCTCCTCCATCTACCCTGCAAAAACTTATTCCCTTTTCTTCCTGGATAAACAGACTCCCCTACAGACCTAATGATTTTCACCGTTCAAATTTTTCCCTTGGTCTGTGTTTCAGAATAATAAACAAAACACTTTGGCACTTGAAATATCATATCATGGGGATGCTTTTGTGGTTGTTGTCTTAATCTCTAGGGGCACTAACCTGGTTTGCTATTTCAATTATGCAAACATTTATTTAGTATTTATTGTGTGCCAGGCAGGACCTGAACCTATGTCTTCCTGACCCAGAGGCCAGTGTTCTTTTCATTCTGCCAGGCTGTCCGAGTAACCAAATCCATACAACGTCACCCCAAGAGGAGAGACAATGATGAGGACAAAGGCGATCAGACAAGGTCCAGAGAAGGAGTCTTTAACTCGGACCCTGCATGGAAGGTATTCAATTCAATTCAACAAACGTGAAGAAGCTACTATGCTTAGAACCTGTCCTGGGTGGGGAAAGACTGCCAAGACAAAGCAAAAACAACCTAAGGCTGGAAAAAGAGAGTTATGGACGAGTCATTGCCCGGGTTTTCCCCTCTTTAATTTATACGGATGTGTGCTCTCACAGCTATTTATCAAATGCCTGTTTTACATTTATGCAAAACAGCTAGCAAACCAAAGTTGCTGCTAATGCTATTTGCATATGCTCTGCGCTGTTCCATTTCTGGCACCCTGATAATGGCAGAGATTCAGAAGCGTAGGTGCATTCTTGGAGTGACCTAATTCACTCTATCACTTCTTCGATACCACCCAACAGCTATTGAATGCGCCTGGAGCCCTGGCAGAGTTTAAGCCTTTGTTTTTATGTGAGGGTGATATCTTTGTTGCTATAACAATAGGCGACATCCTACATAATGCTGAGCTATTTGTCTAACTGACCGCTGAAGCTTTCTATTTAGAACGGAGCGGAGGGATTTCTGAAAAGCCGGCTGTGGTGAGCAGAACTGAAACCCAAGCAACATCAGGATTTCCAGGATTTTCTCTCATTGAAGATGATACTGAATGTGACGGGGAGCAAAGGAAACAATGTCACACTTTAAAGGGAAAGAACAAAACCGACTGGAATGTAAAGCCCATGTATCCATGAGCCAGTGAAAAACAAACAAACGAATCCTTACATTTCGTCTTGGAATCTATACTTGGTATTGGTTCCAAGGCTGAAGAGCGATAAAGGCTAGGTAATGGGGGTTACATGACTTGCCCAGGGTCACACAGCTAAGAAGTGTTTGAGTTCAAATTTGAACTCAGACTTCAGTGGATCGATGGCTCTCAATCCACTGAGCCATCTAGCTGCACCCCCCAAATAAATCTTAAGTTGCGATAAAAATTAAGCTTGGTTTTTAGAGAGCTTAAAAAGCACCTTATGTATTTTCAAGAAGTTGACCCAATTTGGACCTTAAGATTTTATTGTTTTTAAACCCTTACTTTCTGTTTTAGTATCAATTCTAAGACAGAATTTGCTGCAAGAGGTAGGAAATTAGCATTAAGTGACTTGCCCAGGGTCACAGCGCTAGGAAGTGTGTAAGGATATACTTGACCCCAAGTCCTTCCAGCCCAAAGCCTGGGTGCTCTATCCACTGTACCACCTACCTGCCCCTGTGCCTTGGACTTAAAAACAAAATAAAAATTTAGCTATACTATGTTAGGACTGAACCTATGACTTCATTATTATAGGGAAGTTCTGGATGAGGAACTTCCTTCCCTCAGTAAAGGTCGGCTCCTCCTCTGCAAATTGATGTCTTTGAGAATTGCCTAAAGCACAGGTGTCAAACATTATGCTAGTGGGAGGCAACATATCCTCAGTATTCTTTAGTGTGACCTGAATCTGATTAAAATAAATAAAAATAAAATAGATCATAGATGATATGAATTGTGGTTTTTAAATCAATATGTATCCAGGAATACTAGTGGCCTGTTTCTATTTTAATGTGTAACACCACTGGCTGAGTAACTGATAGTTTAAATGACTTGCCTAGGATCTCAAAATCAGATCAAAATCAGAATATATCAGAGGAGAAAATTGAACCTGGGTCTCCTTGACTATGTGAGTATGTGTGTTGTGTGTGTGTGTGTGTGTGTGTGTGTGTGTGTGTGTGTGTATCTGGGAGGCAGGAGGGAAGAGGGGAGGGAGAGAGCATGAATCATTATGTAAACATGGAAAAATAATCTAAAAATAATAAATAAATTTAAAATATAAGAATCTTTTATGTCACTTAATATAAATATATGTTTATACACATACATATTTTATTCCACAGTTGGCCTGTTCAGTATTATTAGCATTACCATATAGCAAACTGACATTTACCAAAAGACCTTTGTCCCACTTACATAGGTATAAAATTGTTCTCTCTCTTATCCCAACCCTTTTAGCCTTTCTTTGGGGATTTTGTTTTTTACAACTTTAGTTGCATTATAATTTTTTGAGCCTGATGAGGAAATGAAACATAAAAGGGATTTGACAACTGACTGGCATCTTGGAATTGATAGCTGAGAGGGACTAACCTTCCCTCTCAGTCTGAAATGGATGAGTGACTATTGTGATCTTTGGGTTGGAAGACAGATGTAAATCCCGCCAGGAGGTTCTTAAAGGAATATTCAGAGTCTGCAAGGAAGAGGGACTGAGAAGAAAGGTGTGATAGGATCAATATCTACCAAGATCTCCCCACCCCATATTGGTTATGCTACTCCTTTCCCTAAATGACAAAGAAGGAGTCCCAAAGACAAGACTGGCCAATCTCTGTCTCTATTGACAGAGTTGGTGGTGGACTCTGGTTATATTGGCATGATTCTTGGTCATCTAAGGGAAAGGTTCATTAACATGGCGTTGGAACAACTTCACACTTGGAAGATGTTCCAAGGCCATCTGCCCTGCTGACCAGTTATGTTTCCATTCAAAAATGAGAAGCATGGGGAAAGGGATATCTGGATACTAGCTGAGTGTTCATCTTTCTTGAGTAGCCTAGATATGCTCTGGCTAAGTAAATCTCCATTTGTTAATTATTAAATGATTTATGAGTATCTAATTTCATTCCAATATCCAAGCTAACCTACAAGGCAATCAGCCAGAGTTAAGAAGAAGGGCTAAGTGGAAAGGGGAAAGAAAAATAAATTTGTTTTAGACATGTTGAGTTGGGGATATTTACTGGCCATCCAGTTCAATATGTCAAGTAGCTAGCGTTGTAGGTCTAGAGCACAAGAGAAGAAATAAAACTCAATGTCTAGACCTGGGAATCATCTACATAGAGGTGACCATTGAGCTCATTATAGCTGAGGTGACCAGCAAGAAGGAAGGCTAATCGAGAAGGACGAAGCCATAGGATATACTGTAAATTAGCAACAGTATTTCTATAGTGCTTTAAGTTTTCAAAATATTTTTCAATTTTTTTCATTTTATCCTTATAACAACATTGGAAGTTAGGTGCTTTTATTACCTCCATTTTACAGCTAAGGAAACTGAGGCAGGCAAGTTCAATGATTTGCTCAGAATCACAAGGCTAAGTAACTGAAAGAGCATGATGTTGATCCAGTAAAGAAGAGTGAGAAGACGTGGTCTGACAGGTTGAAGAATCCGCAGAGCACAGTCACAAAAACCCAGCAAAAGGAGAAATATTCAGGATGAGGTGATCAATAGTGTCAAAAGGGATAGAGAGGCCAAGAAGGATAAGAACTCAGAAACAGTTATTGGATTTGGCAATTAAGAGATTATTGGTAACTTTGGAGAGAACAGCCTCTAATTAAGTAATGAGGTCAGAAGCTAGATCACAAGGGTTGAAAAGTAAGTGAGAGGAAAGGAAGTGAAGGTAATGAAAAGAGACAATTTTTTTTCCTCTTAAGACTTTGTAAAAGAGAGGCTAGCTATAAGACACAAGCTTGAGCAAATGATACTGTCAAATAAGCATTTTTTTAAGGCTATCAGGAGGAGGGAAGGACCCAGGCATATATGTAGCCCAGGGAGAAAGATAAAAGCCCATGGAGATAGTAACAGATTGAATGAGGGAGACAGAGAAAAAGAAAATGTAGGGATTTGGGTGGAAGATTTGAAAGGAGAAGAGAAGATTTGTATCAATTGTTGTGGGAAATGAAGAAGAGGGCCAATTTGGCAAGAGTAGAAGGAGTGCCTTGAAACAATGAGAAGTCAATTAATATTAGATCACACATGAATATTAGATATTAGATAATATAGATAACATCATGAACTCAATGAGCAAAACCATTAGCTTCCTTCAGGTCTATTCAACAGTGCTTAAGAAGAAAAAGAAGACAAATAATGGAAGTATTAGTGGGATGAGGTTTGACAAAGGATGATTTTGCAATATGACAGTAGACAGGAAGTCAAGAATAAAGGATAGTGAGAAGATGAACTGGTTAACTAAAAGGTCAGATATGAGACAGGAGGAAAGTGAAACAAAATTAAAGGTGAAAAGTAAGAGAGAGAGAAAATAGAAGTGAAGGGGAAAATAAAGAGGTAAGATACAATCTATAAAAAATAATGGAGATA
The DNA here is from genome assembly GCF_016433145.1 of Gracilinanus agilis. Taxonomy (NCBI): domain Eukaryota; kingdom Metazoa; phylum Chordata; class Mammalia; order Didelphimorphia; family Didelphidae; genus Gracilinanus; species Gracilinanus agilis. The sequence goes on from NC_058134.1 coordinate 79,874,995, forward strand.
GTTTCAGAGAAACTGAAGAAGAAAAACTTTCTGGAACTGATGCAGTGAAATGAACAGAATCAGGAGATCATTTATACAATGACCATAATATTGTAGTGACAAATAACTTTGAAAGATTTAGGAACTCTGATGTGTGTAATCACCAGTCATAATTCCAGAGTGCTAATGATAAAACATGCTAACCACTTCCAGATAGAGGATGAAGGATTCAGAGTACAGAATGAAACTTTTCTTTTTTACATGAGATATTTGCTTTGCTTGACTATGTGTGTTACTTGTAGAAATGGGAGAAAAGAAAGACAGGCAGCCTCAGAGAGATGGAGTGATAGATTATGGTCAGGAAGAAGGATTTCACAGTTCTTGATCATGAAAGTGATATTCTTGTGACTGATAGATCAAAATTGTGGCCATTTCTTTGTAGCTATGAAGGTATAGAAAAGTCATGGGAATTGGGGACATTATTGAACTCACATGAACTCAGAATGAAAACAATTAAAGATGTGATTTGATCAGGGAAGATTTCAGAGGGACTACCACCTCCTTATTCCCAGAGTCTTGTAAGGCAGCTCTGGGTAGCCTGCTTAATAAAGAAGCCTAAATCACATTAGCTTTTTGCCTGCCACATCATATTATTGATTCATACTGGGATAATATCAGTAGTGAGGTGGTACATTGGATATAATGCTGCTTTAGGAGTCAGGAAGACCTGAGCTCAAATCATATATTTACTAGCTGTCTGACCTTGAGCAAATTACTCAATCTCTCTGCCTCAATTTCCTCAGCTATTAAATGGGGATAATAATAGCATTTCCTTCATGAGGTTCTTGAGAAAATAATTATATAACGAGATATTACATATGAAGGGTCTAATTAAGCACAGTGTCTGGTAAATAGTAAGTGCTATTTAAATGCTACCTATTATTATAATTAAGGGCAGCAAGGTGGCACAGTGGATAGAGCACTAGACCTGGAGTCAGGAAGTTCTGAGTTCAAATCAGGTCTCAAGACACCCCCTGTATGATCTTTAATATGTCACTTAATCACTATCTGGTACAGTTCCCTCAGTTGTAAAATAAGGATAATAACAGCACCTTCCTCTCAGGGTTACTCTAAGGATAAGATGAGATATTTGTAAAGTACTTTACAAAACTTATTTAACTTATTTAGCTATTATAAAAGATTATATAGACAAGTAAAGAGATAGAGATGATAGACAGAGATGTAAACCAGTCACTGTGCTGAGATGAGGCTACAATTTCAAAGAATGAAGCAATCCCTTCTCTCATTGAGCTTATATTCTAATGGTGAAGATAATTAATACTTATAAAACAAATATAGCAAAAACATAGTTTTTATATATACACATACAACATGCTTTAATACAAAATAGTTTGGGAGGGAGGACACTAGTAGGTAGGGGGCCAAGAAAAGCTTAATGATGGAATATAACTTAAAGGAAGATTGGAAGTAAGGAAGGAGCATATTCTAGTCATGGGGGATGGCTAGTGCCAAAGGTGCCAAAACAATAGATGGCGTTTAATGTGTGAGTAACAGAGAGAAGGTCATTTTGACTGGGTAGTAATGTGGGAATGATGTCTAAAGAGGCTGGAAAAATAAGATGGAGCTTTAAAAGCTAATGAAAGGAGTTTATATTTTGTCCTAGAAGCAAAACAATGTCACTAGAGTTGATGGAGTAGAGAAGTCATGTGATCTGAAATGCTCTTTTCTCCCCATGTCAATACAATTTTTGATAATCATTTTCTGAAATTTTGCTATGTTCTTTGCTTCCTTTGCACCCTTCACCCTTCACCCACGAAGATGACAGGTAATGGGATATAAGTTGTACATGTGTTATCATACAATACATATTTCCATGTTGATCATGTTGTGAAAGACGACACATATTGCTTATACTAGAGAAAAATTCATGGAGGAAATAAAATGATAAATGATATACTTCATTCTGCTTTCAGATTCTTTCAGTTTCTTCTGTGGTGGTAGACACTCTTTTTTGTCATGAGCCCTTTCAGGTTATCCTGGATCTTTGCATTCTACTGATAATAATTAATTCATTCACAGCTGATCATCATACATGATTGCTGTTACTGATAAGCTCTTAAGAAACAACTTAGTTATTTCTTAAGAGTAGTAGGTAAAATGTACAGGGTGGTGAGAGACTTGAAGTAGAGAGATCAATGAATGCTTGAAAAGAAGTGTTAAAAAAATTTATGAAAAACTGAACTACAGTGGTTACTCAAAGGCTTCCAGCTCTATTCACTCAACTCCCTAAATGAAGAGGATTTAGAAACTAGTTGTTATAAAGGTAAAAATGGAAGAACTGGCATCTGATTGGATAATGTGGTCTGTGATGGAGTGAAGGGACTAGGATTTTACTACATGAATATGAGATACTTCAAGGATGGTGATACAATGGAAATGCAGAAGTTTGAAAAAGAATTTGAGGGAAAAAGTGTGAAGCCCAATTTTTTTAAATAGATGATCTGCAGTCAGTCCAACCATGCTTCCTGAATCTTATATATTTTTCCAGTTTTGCTTTTTTTAATTAATAGTTTATTTTTTTCCATTACATGTAAAAATAATGTTTAACATTTTTTTAAATTTTGAGTTCCAAATACTCTCCCTCCTTTATCCCCTTTTTAAGACTAGAAGCAATCTGATATAAATTTTACATGTGTTATCATTGTTTTACAACTTTTAAAGCTTTTCTTCATCTCCACTAGGACCTTCATTTTCTCCAACCCTTAGTACTTTTACGGTTCATAATTTCTATCTTTCTTTCTTCATGCCTCCCATCAAGTATGCTCCTTCCATCTTTGCCTCATAGGATAACAAAAATTTGAAGCTATTTACTTTTTGTTCCTTCCTGAATCTTATATTTATGAATTTTTTTTAATTCAAGCAAGAGCCTTTATATTTATTTCTACTACATTTCATTTTAAACCCAGTGCTCTAGCCTGTCATGAATTTTTTGGATCCTGCCTACTATCTATTATCTAAGTCACTGATTAAAAAAAAATGCTAAATATCTCAATGCTAAGCCCAGATTGCTGGAGCACACTTGGAAATCACCTTGCAAACTAACAATGAACCATTAATAACTGCTCTCTGAGAGTGGCTGCTCAGCTGGATCAGAAGCCTCCTAATAGTACTATCACCTATCCTATATGTCTCCACATTTTCCTCAAGAATAGTTTGAGGGTAGCACAATGGATTGAAAACCAGCCCTAGAGATGGGAGGTCCTAGGTTCAAATCTGATCTCAGATACTTCCTATCTATGTGACTGTGGGCAAGTCACTTAACCCCCATTGCCTAGCCCTTACCGCTCTTCTGCCTTGGAATCAATACACAGTATTGATTCTAATGTGGAAGGAAAGCAATTTAAAAAAAAAAGAATAGTTTGAAATACATTATCAAATGCCTCCAGTTTAGAAACACTTTCAAAAAAGAAAGTAAGTGTAGTTGGGCATAGACTTTTCTCAATGAGGTCAGACTGGAGGTTGGTAATCACCACTTCCTTTTCTAGTTATCCACTGAACATCACTTACATAATGCATCCTAGACCAAGAAGAAATGTTCACATGCCCCTACTCTGAAACTGTTAAAGACTTAAAGATGGGTAATCAAGTCACTCTTTAGCTTTCCCCTTGTCTACAATTAAACATACCCTATTCCTTTAATGTCCCTTATAGTATCTATTTGTCATTCTTCTAATTATGTTTGTCATTCTTCTCCAAACCATTTTCAGTTTCCCCTCACATCCTTTTTAAAATATAGTGATGGAAAGTGGACATAATTACCTAATGGTATGACTAAAGAAGTAGAATTGCTTCCTGAAGCACAACAGGCCAACGCTCCTTTTGATACATTCCAGAATGGTTCTTTCTGTTTTTCCTTCTTCATTACAGCATTATATGACTTATTCAAATTCAGTTAGAGTTTGTTATGACCCTTAAGGTCTTTACTGCTATATTTGAAACTAAACAGTACTTCCTCATCTTGAATTTGCATTGTTATTTCGTGCCAATTATATTACCTTGCCTTTGTTCTTTCATGGAATCCTTTTCTTTCAGGTTCATATTTTCCCCTAACTGGTCTGAATCTTTAAAAAAATTATTTGTATCTTCCAGAGTACTAATAAACCCATCTAACTTCTTAACATCTGCAGCCTGGACCAACATATTCCCAAACCTTCATCCAAATGATTAGAACAAGGGCATTAGACTTATTCCTCTGAATCACTCCTCTAAATTCAGGGAATTTCCAAGATGGAAGGTATCTCAGAAGCAATTAAGTCCAATAAAGACCTGGACAAGATTCACCTTAAAAATATCCTGAAAAAGAATTATCCAACCTTTACTTGGAGATCTACAACAAGAAAGAATTTACTATCTTCCCCATTTAGTCTTGTCTTTTTTGACCAGCTCTGTTTGTTAGGAAGTTTTTACTTAGCCTAAATTTGCTTCTTTGCCACTCCCACAGATGAAACCTAATGCTGCCCTCTGAAGCCAAGCCTAATTCCATGACCAGATCACGGCCCCATCTTATATTGATGAAGTTGATTCTTTGACTCCAAATGAAAAACTTAACATTTATAAATCAATACACCAAAGGATCTGTGATCTCACTGAGGGAGGAGTTCTCTTCAGTGATGCAAATTGCAATCTAACTATACCTGCTCATCCTGTATGACTTTCATTAATACTCTCCCATAACCCATCATAAAAGATCCATCTAATATGCTTTAACTCTTCCTCATGTTCTTTGGCATCACAAGGATACCAATAGTACACCTCACTTGTCCAGCAATTAGTCTTCCCTCTCCCTGGATGATCATCATCATTTATTATCACACAAATTTTGCATTGCATCATTTACATAGTTTATTTTACATATTTCTTTGTTTATATGTCTCCTCACATCAACAATTCTATATTGACCTATGAGTGATTCTCAACTTCAGTTCTTCAGAGACTATAGTATTTCCAACATTTAACCTCATCTTATTTCATCTTATTTGATTCAGTCTAATGTTTGAGCTGGTCTAAATCTTTTTTGAATCAATCTTACTTTAATTCAATCAGCCAATAAACACTGATTAAGCACCTACAATATGCCAGGTACTGGACTATATACACTGGGGAGACAAATATGAAAAAAGATAGTTCCTATCTTCAAAGATAATACCATGAGAATACAATGAGACAGTAGAGCACAGAAAAAGAAGCAGAAAGGGAAGTCGTAAAGAAGGAAAGGTACCTGGTGTTCTGGTACATGTTGGAGTGAAGCCAGTTGGGAAATGAAGATATAGCTGCCTAGGTGCCCCTCCTTATAAATGTGGAAGTTTGAGGAGATAGTCTACACTTTGCCCTCCAATTAGAGGAAACTGATGAGGTAGGAGTATCAAGACTGGTGTGATCTTGAAGGATGACGAGATTCCTGACAGCATAATGGAAAAGTTCAAAGGAGTACAGCTAGGTAGGAAATGAACCCATCTGTAAATTTCTTAAGTGTGCAATCTATGGGTTTAGCTAAATCACAAAAAAAAAAATAGTAAACATTACAAAACTAAGTAGAGATCCCTGGGGCATTCTACTGGGAAGACTTGAAAATTTTTGCATTAATTCATCAGTAACTATTTTATGGGTCTAGCCATTCAACCAGTCTTAATCCTAACTTTATTATTATCTGAGATGGTGATGGTACAATTGATCAAGTGCTGAACCAAGAGTCATAAAATCCTGAGTTCAGATATGACCCCTGACACAAGTTGTAGGATTCTAATTAAGTTACCTAACTCTGCCTCAGTTTCCTAACCTGTAAAATGAGGATAATGATAGCACCTACCTCCCAGGGTTCATAAGAGGATAAAGTGAGCAAATGTTTATATTTTGCAAATCTTAAAGCATTATTAATGCTACCTATTATTTTTACATAGCCCATATCTCTTAATCTTTCCCACAAAAATAGCATCCCACACTTGATAAAATACAATGAAATAAATCAACTAGCATTTATTAAATACTTACTCAGTATTGGGCTTAGTAACTAAGGGCAAAATGATAAAAAAAAATCCTTGACTTTAAGGAGGTTGTATTCTATTAGAAAAAAATACAACATGCATAGCATAAAGTAAATATCAATAAATATAAAATAATTGAGAAGGAAAGACACTAGTAGCTGAAAGTAATTGGACAAAGCTTCTTATAGGAGGTAGTATTTGAGCTGGGTTTTGAAAAAAATGGAAATTTTAAGAAACAAAGTTGAAAGAGGGTACATGGCGATTACTCAGTGCAAAGACACTGAAATGGGAGAGTGCTATATGTGAAAAAATGGTAAAAAAGAACAATTTGACTAGACCATGAATTGCATAATAAGACTGGAAAGGTAAATAAAATCCAAGTTTCATGGAAGCATTAGTAAATGTTGGATTTGATCCTAGAGGTAATAAGGAGCTAATGCAATTAGATCTGTTGTTTAGGAGAACCAGTTTGGCAAATATGTGGGGGATGGATTGAAATGGGACAGACTTGAAACAGAAAGAACTACTTTGGGGGCTATTGAAATCATTTAGATGAGAGGTATTGAAGGCCTGGATCAGGGTGGTGATTGCATAAGTAGTTAGAAGTGGATGAGAAATGTTTTCATTAACAGGACAGCAACTAGTTGGATTTGTGGGATGAGGGAGAATGAAGTTAAAAACAACTCCTAGATTTTGACACTAAGAATGGAAGGATAAAGTGCCTTTGGAGAAAAAGGAAAGTTAATAAGCGGGATGAGTTTGGGTGGTCAGACGATGATTTTATTTTGGCATGATGAGTTTGAGATATCTACAAAATATCCAATTTGAAATGTCCAGTGGGAAAATGATGATATGGGACTGAACTCATGAGAGACACTAGAGTTGGATGTGTGCATCTCAGGTCAGAGAGAGGATAATTAAACCCATGAACCTTACAAGGCCACCAAGGGGAAAAAAAAAGATGAGAGAGTAGAAAAAGCACAGGGCAGAGCCTTGAAGTATACATAATTAAGGGGGAAAATATGGATAATGATCCATCAAAGAACAATGCTAAAAAGAATTCAGCCAGTTAAAAGTAGAATCAAGAGAGAATTGGTTCAGGAAAACATATTATCTACGGAATTCTTCTGATCTACCTACCAAAAAGAGCAAAATAAATTTAGTCTGGCATGACTAAATGACTTATTCTTTATAACTCTAATGTATTCATCACAATATGATGAACATGGAAATATGTATAATATGATAAGATAGGTACAAACTATATCATATTACTTGTCTTCTTAGGGAAGGAGGGAGAGAGGGAGAGAACATAGATTGTAAAATGTCAGAAAATGAATATTAAAAATTGTATCAACATGTAGTTTGGAAAAAAATAAAATATTTTAAAAAGACCTCTAACATATTCATCTTCTTTATAATCATGCCATTCTATCTGATCAGATCACTCATCTATTCAAGTCCTCAGTGATTCCCTGTCAATATAGTCAGTTAAAATTCCTTTTTCTGACATTTGAAGTCTTCCACAATCCAGCACCATCTTATCCTAGCTCTCTTTGTTCTAGCCAAACTGAACCACATTTGCCAACCCCCCCAAAAAATCTATATTTTCCGACTCTTCATTTTGCCTTACCTTTCTCCTAGTACTTAGCAGAGTGGTCTACACACAGTGGGTGATTAATAAATAGTTATTGAATAAAAAATGTTTGTAGCCAAAAAAACAACAAAAAATCTCCTCTATCCTCAAGAGTATTCCTATGGAAAAAGTTAAGTGGCACATTCTTCTACCTGGTTATCCTCATATTAAAAAAAAAAAACTCTTTATACATGAATATGGAATAAATTCAAGTAAGATAAGTCAGCCCTAGCAGATCACTGCTCCTCCCTTTCCCAAGATACACCCTCAGTGTCTCCAGCATATCTATAATGAAACAATTACGCCACTGAAACTTGGGACAAAGATTGCCATCTATAGCTCACTAACCAGGGGATGTGAAAGAGAGCAGAAAAAGGAGACTCCAGCTCTCCACCTATCTTTGTGCTCCTCTGCCTAAGGAAAGAAACTCTTGATTATTTCTCAAGGTCATGTAGTTACTTGCCACTTCTTATCTCCTTGTCTTCATAATGGTTCTCATGGCTGGTTGGTTGGAAACATGGACCAGCAGTCAGCATGATATTTTACAGACATTTTCCAAAAACAGGTATCTTGTCACAGCTGCAAAGGAAATAAAGGCATAAGCACTGGCCCTTAGGCCACTCTCCACTGATTTTTTCTTTTATCTTGAGTTTTAAGTTGCAAAGGGAGACTATGCCAGAAGAATCCTTACTCGAAAATACAAGGTGGACAATTATACTTCCAAATTCAAAAACTTGCTTTAAATTTAAGTGACATGTTAAGAACTTTACACCCAGTTTCTATATTACTAGGGGGGGAAATAATCAAAACAAAAACTTTCAAAAACTAGACCAGAAGAAGAAACAGTTCAGAAACATTTAGAGAACTTCCCCATTCAAGCTAGTTGTTTATGTTAATTTCAATATTGTGACGTATTAGGGCATCTTTGAAATCTTAGAAGATATATAGGGATTTTTATTATTTCAAACTCTCTCCTTCCCTGCTACAAAGAAATATATATGTATACATATGATATATTTCCCTGCCAAATCAACTGTCATCTCCATGAAGATTTTATCAGTATTTGGAAGACGTGATATAAAGCAGATCCACAAGGGAGGAATTATCTTTTACTGGCAATCTGTGAGCACTACTGAAAAATGGTTTTCTGTGATCAAACTATTAAGGCAGATTTTCTAGTCTAAATTGTGGGTGAATACTGGAGGATTTTTTCCATAATATGTTATTTTTCTATACTTATGGCACAATGGCCATATAATTCTAGGTTTACATGTACTGGTGACAAGTTGCATAATCTAGAAATATTACACTTAGTAAGGAATACTGTAAGTTTCTAGCACATTAATAAAACTGCCTGTTCAGATATGATTTTCTTTTCACTAGCAAGTTTTGGCAACATATAGGTAATTGAGAGGCAGGAGGAATTCTTCCAAGTATAGAAGAAGACACAAACTCAGTCCATTCTTTTTTTTTAAACCTTTACCTTCTGTCTTAGAACAACTGTCCTTTTTTTCCCCTTTGATGAGTTCCTACTTACGCCTTCTTTTTGTAAAAAAGGCCCAGGACAGCCAGATTTCAAACCCCTCTCAGCTCTATATACTGCTTCCAATTAAAATCATGACTCCACTGCAGATACCTTCGTTCCTGCTCACTTTTGTAGCTCCTTTTTCTGTGCTGTCTTCCCTTATTAGGATATGAGCACCCTAAGGACAAGGACTGTCTTTTTTTTTTTTGCTTGCATTTATAGCTCCTTATCATAGTGTTTGGTGCAAAGTAAATAATTAAATAATTCTTGTTTCCTTCCTGTCTCACCTTAGATCTTCCTTCAACATCAGGGGCATGATCACATTGGAATATCCTTTCACCATGCTGGCCATTCTCCCATTGGTGAGTTCCTCCATTTCCTCCATCTTTTATCCATGCTTTATTCCCTTTCCAGCTCTGCTTCACACTCTCCTGACTTTCATCTTGTGCTTGAAGACCTCCAAGAAGAGAGAACCCCACCACTTCTGAAGACTGACCATTTCACATTTGGAGAGCTACATTTTTTGGAAACCTTTCCTATAAAATCTCAAGTTTAAATTTGCCTTTTTGTAGCTTTCACTCCCTTTTTCAGATTCTACCCTCTAATCCCTCCAATTCTGTTGTCATTATTTTTCAATCATATCCAACTCTTCATTACTCCATGGACTATACCTATCCATGGGATTTTCTTGGCAAGGATATTTAAGTGGTTTGTCACTTTCTTATCCAATGGACCTATTTGGATCCTTTTTATCAGGCAATTAGAGATTAAATGACTTGTCCAGGATCACATGACTAAGAAGTATCTGAGGCCAGATTTGAACCCCAAACTCCCATCTCTAGACCTGGTTCTCAATTCCCTGAACTGTAGCTGCCTCCATAATCCCTCCACATAGTTTTCAAATGCATGAAAAAAATAACAAGGGCTCTTCAAGCATTTTTTCCAGGTAAAACACACACAGTTCCCTCAACTCATCCTTATAAAACATGTATTCAAGAATCTTTAGTTATTCAGTCAGTCAATACATAATTATTAAGCACTTTCTATAAGCCAGACTCTGGGCTAAATGGTGGAGATACAAAAAAGCTAGCTATGTGGTCTCTTCCTCCAAGAAGCTAATATTCTAATGGGGAGAGACAACCTGCAAATAACTATGGAAATATAAGATACCTACAGAAATGATAGAAAGTAATCTCAGAGGGAAGGCACTAGCAATGGGAGAAGAAGAAGATCCTGCAGAAAAATCCTCCAGCAGAAAGTGGGATTTGAGTGAAGTTTTGAAGGAAGGTAGAGAAGCCGTGGAGTCAGGAGGAGGAGGTGAGGAAGCAGAACACTTTAGGAATGGTGTAGGAAGATGGAATGTCCTGTTCAAGAAACAGCAAGTAGGCCAATGTAGCTGATTCTGAGTGTGAAAGGAAGTACAGAGGAGCAAAACAAGGTAGAAAGGTTGTGAAGAGTTTTTTAATAGGCAAGGAGATTGGGCAGTAGAAAGATGGTAGGTCCAGAGTTCAAATTTGATCTCAGACACTTCCTAACTGTGTCACCCTGGTCAAGTCACTTAACCCCATTGCCTAGCCCTTACCACTCTTCTGCCTTAGAACATACACTTAGTATTGATTCTAAGAGGGAAGGGAAGGGTTTTTAATTTTTTAATTTTTAAAATGTTTATAAAGTAAATGGTTTTGTGAAGATGAGGCTTGAGCTGCATATTAAAGAAAGACAGAATTCTATGGGAAGGGAAAAAGCAGTGAGGAGAGAGTGCCTACAAACAATACATGCATAAAATCATATGCCTTCCCTCTTCTCCTCCCCCTCTCATTATGTGAATTTCCAATAATGAAATTAGAAAAGTTCAAAAGGAAATACTTTTATTTCTCTTAGATAAATATGTTATCATTTATTATGTAGTTATGACAAAATTTTTTAAAAAGGAATACTTTTGGGGTGACCAGTGTCCACACATACTTCCAGAACTACACAATTGAGCCAACACACTCATACACACAAAACAGAGCTTCAAAGAGTTCCTTCTCTTCCCATTTCCCTCACTCTTCTATAACTACACCTTAGCCAAAAGTGGCTACAGATTAGAAAAAAGAAAGTGTGTATGGAGAAATTGGTTTTAATTCTATTTTTTAAACATGAGCATATGATTCAGCTTCAAATTTTTAAAATATATTTGGAAAGTATGGAATTTAAATTCAATTCTGTATTATGAATCTTTATTAAGTGCCTAATACATGCAGTTCCCTAAGAAAGATTCCTTGCCTTCATGAGGTTTACATTCTACCATAGGAATACAACTTGTTGAAAGATAAGGAACATTAAGAATATAAAATGAGATTCTAAGTAATTCCAAGAGGTAGAAATAATTAACTGTGCATGTGGGTGAGGAGAGGAGAGCTATTATGGGAAGAAAGAGTCTGGAAAGATCTGGAGTAAAAATGCTACCAGAATTGGGCTTTGAAAGAAAGGAGGAACTTGAAGAGGTGACAGGGAAGTAGAAATGTTTTCCAGATGGAGGAATGGGCTATACAAAATGGTAGAGGCAATGCCATATACAGGGAACAGTTAATTGACCATCTGACCTGGAACAGAGAGACTGAAGGGGAAGAATATGAAATAAATGGAATAAACTTTCAAAAACAGATTGTCGACTGCTTTAAATATACCAGACTGAGAATTTTATGCTTTATCCTAGAGCCAATAGGGAGCTGTTGAAGATTTTTGAGGAATTCCCTATCGCCACTTAAATTCATGTTCTTAATATTGGGAAGACAGCCATTATGGCCCGAAGCCATTTCATAGTTTTTTTTCTAAGTTCTCTCCCAAATGTTACTTTATCTACAATTGCATTATCTGCCTTATTTTGACCTCTAATGCAGTATAAATCCATCCACAACTGCTAAGATGATTATTATTCTATATATAAATCCAATAGTTTTTTGGGAGGAGGGCAGAGTTCTGCCACAAGAACATCTGTGTAATGAACAAAAATAACACTTAGAATAAATCATGGCTGTTCCTACCCAAGTCAAAAAAAAAAGTCAATAACCCCTACATCTGGATCTTTGGATCTTTTTTCATATATTTGTCTTAATTATTAGCCTGTGCCAAATTTGCCACCAACTGTACAAATTTTTTCAAAATATCATTAAGCATAGCTCATTGATATCTTAGTTAGAGGTTTCTGAGCTCAGAAAGACCCACTCAAGTTGGCAAAATTCACTCCTCTGTTTTTTAATAAATATTAGAATCCTTGACAGCCCATGATTATTTGAGTCTCTAAAGTACTTTAAGGGCTTTTTTCAAGGCTTTTCAAGACTTTTGGATGCAGAAAATTGGCCAGATATACTTGGTCATCATCCAGCTAAGGATCAATCTCCAGAGACCTCCCCAATCCATTAGAGAAAGGAAGATTATGGGGAAGAATGAAGCATACTAGAGAGACTCTCATGAATTCTTCAGGGGGCAAGACAAAAATATATTCATCATTTCTGGAGAACACTAAAAATTTTCCCACTTCCACTCAGAACCACAAAGATACCTTCCTAGCTTTACTCTTTGCTTCCTTCCTATTAGGAGATAGGTTCTATGTACTGAAATGTTCTGAACTTGAAATCAGAAAAGAGTACATCCCACCTTGGAAACTTCCCAAGTATGGGATTCTAGATAATTCACTTAGGCCCTCTAATCCTCAAGTTCCTCATTAATAGTACCTAATTCTCAGTGTTCTGAGGCTCAAATGAACTAAATGTGCTATATAAAGGTCAACCATTATTATGTTGATAATTATCACCACCATCTTTTTATTCATTAACTTTAGAACAGGACCAAAAGTGCATCAAATCCTTTGGACCTGTCACACCCTAAATGAATGCAAACATAATAGGTTTTATCTTAATGAATAAGAACAGTTTAATTTCTCAGTGGAATCAGTAACATACCACTTACCTCTCTTTCCTCTTTAAATAGATATATATGTGGGCAATATTTATAGCAATCCAAATCAAATGGAGGGTTGGTGAGCTAATATTAATCCCATGATTCATTTTATCACCCCACACATATACACATATATGCCCAGAATATGTTTTCCACCTACCTATTTCCAAACCATCCTTCCAAATCCCAGCTTGACTAATTCCTCTCAAAGGCTACCTATCATCAGCCCAGCCAGACTTGACTTTTCTCTCTTCTAGTATTTATTTTCTTCATTGCTCATTACACACATTTTATATTTCTTAATAATTTTATTCTTCTGCTTATAACAAGTTTATCTCTATAACTAGATGCCTGGACATAGAGGGCACTTAATACAAGCTGGAAGATTGATTGATTCTAAACTCCTTGAAAGCAGAGATTATATCTTTTATATTACTTTGCACAGGTCAAGGCCTAGAATGTAATAGACATACAAATAGATTTCAATTTATATCATAAGATCATTGACTTAGAACAAGAAGAGAACTTAGAGATGACATAATATTAGTCAATAATATCAATTGACATTTATATAGTAATTTATGGTTTTGTAAATAATATTTTATTAAAAACTCACAAAAAACCTGGGAAGTAGATGCTATTGATATACTCATTTTAGAGATGAGGAAACTAAGGAAGATGGGTTAAATGACTTCCTCATTGTCATATATATATATAAAATAAGTATTTGAAACTAGAATTGAATTCAGGACTTCCTGACTCCAAGTTTAACAATCTATTGTGCTATGTTACCTAGCTGCCTAATCTAAGTCTTTCATCTTACAGAAGAAGAAATTCATGTCTGAAGGAGATTAAGCATTATGTCTAAATTCACAAAAATTAGTCAACATCAGAGTTAAGATATGCGTCAAGATCTTTGAATTCTTAATTAAGTCTAATTCTCTTTCCATTCTACCATGCTGTTTCTTTTAATTTGGTTCAATTTAATACATCAAAAATATACAATAAGGCAAGGATGTGGTCTAGCTAATGGGGAGACAGAGTTAATTTCAACAAGAGACCCTGCAATCTAGAAGATCATAACCTTATATGGGGGGAAAGGTGTCTTAAACACAAATAATGACGAAAAAATGGATTTTATTATAAGTAAAAAGGAGACCAAACAAAGTGGCATGAGAAATTCGAGAGATTCTTTTCTGGTTAGCAGCATTAAAAAGTGAAAGGGAATCAAAGGGTACTTCGATAAGCAGATAGTACCTAAATTGGACTTTGAAGGAAGGAAGAAATTTCAATAGAAGAAGATGAAGGGATTCATTCATGGGAGATGAAATGAAACATGGCATCAAGGAGAGAGAGAGCAGGATAAGAATAAGGAACAGGTAGGGATCAGAACAACTGTCATGTATAGTAGATGAAGGGAATTAGTATGCGCTAAAACTAGTAAGGTAGGTAGAATCAGATTGTGGGTGGCCTTGAATGACAGGACAAGGAGTTTATTTATACCTCATTGGATAAGCAATATGGAGCCACTAAAGATTTTTGAGTAGTGTAAGAAATAAAATTAATATAAAAAGATAACTTTAAAAATATTATGGTTTTTAAAGATTTATTGGTAGCCATTAGAAAATGAAGCCAAGTGCCATGCTAGCTAAGTCAGTTTAAAAAATTGTGCTCCTTGCCTGCTGCCTATATGGTGGATAGATAGCAAAGAGAGAATGCCAGTCCAGACACCCAATTTTAGCCTCCTGTCTATGTCACGTAACTGTCTACATCATCACATAAGACAGGAAGCCAGTGGGCTCATGGGAAATGTAGTTCAGAGACCCCAAAATTCCAGAAGCACAGTAGAGGAGGATTAATGTGATCAAAACAATTTATGAATATTATATGAGCAGTAAGGTGAAGGATAGAGGGGAAAAGAGACAGACTTGAGTCAGAAAAATGAGTTAGGGAGCTAATAGAACTACATAGATGAGAAGAAGTCATGGTCCAAACAAAAATGGCAATAAAAGAAATGGGGGGGGGGGGGAAAGCAACTACTCTAGAAACCTTGAGAAAGTTGACCTGACCAAACTTGCCACCAGTTGGATGTGAAAAGAGAGGAAAGATTCAAAGATAACCCCAAGGTTAAGAAGCCCTGGTGACTAAGAGGTGAGAGAGCCACTAAACAAAAGAGAGAAGTTTGGGGGAGGGACAGCTTTTGAATAGAAAATAATGAGATTTGTTTTATAAATTCTGAGGAGTAGAGATATATAGGCAACTGGCAACATGGGGTTAGAGTTCTGTTTCCTGAAATTCTTCCCTTGAGCTTACACAAGCCTGTTCCTCTGTCTGTCCAAATCTAATCCATCTTTCGAACAATCAATCAGCAACCATAGGTATCTACCATGTGCTAGCATTGGGGATAAAAGCAAACAAATAAAAATAGTAAGTCGCATCCTCAAAGAGTATACAGTCTTGGGGGACTGTGGGAACTCAGTATAGATAAGATGACAAATACACTATTTTGTAAGTATGGGTCAACCCTAAAAGAAATTAATTCAAGTTCATTTCAGGGGAAGATATTAGCTTGTGGGAGATTCTTCAATGTCTAAATCAAATCTCACCCAACCCACATTGATCCCCATCTCTTCTATATACCTATTACACTCATCTGAATCAAAAGTCGCCATGGTATTACTTCTTTACATAGAAACCAGTGTTAGCTTTTGTGTGAAACTTTAATACCTGAAACATCACTCTGGCCATCTGCAGTGTAGGCAGGGACCTCTTTTTCCACTATTTCTATGTAATTCAGGGAGAATGTTGTCTCGGAGCAGTATCCAGCTTCTTCCTCTCTTTTTCCTTCTGACAAAGCTTTCTTTTTTTTAATTTAATTTTTAATTTAATTTATTAATTTATAACATTTCTCCATGGCTATAGGATTCATGTTCTATCCTCCCTTCCTCCCACCCCCTCCCATAGCTCCCAAAGCTTTCTTTTTAGAGGGGCTGGAAAAATCTCAGTCCTTATCTGAACCATTTATCTTTTTGCCTTAGTTTCTAATTTGCATGATTCATGATTGAACTCCAAAAGGCTACAAATCCCACTCAGCCTCTGAGTCTCCAAAAAGTCAAAGTATTTAAATGTGGGAGTGGCTCCTAAATGAGCACTGAATTTTATGAAGTTTATGATTGATATCAGGCCTATAACATGGCCAAAGGAAAAAAAAAGCTTATGGTAGAGATGTCCTTTTTAAAATGGCCATAAAAGTAGTATATAATTAAAAAAGAAAAAGAAGCTGATTCCAAGACAATATGATGCATTCTTATAGACTGTTTTTCTTAGATAGTGGGTAGATTGTTGAGCTAAGCTCCTACTTTGAATATTAACTTCATTTAGACATTTTCTTATATCCCCTTTGTAATGAGAGTGCAAGGGGGGGGGGTGCTAGGAAAAATTGGGAGAGCCTCATTCCAACTAATTTACATCAGTGATCAAAAAAGAATGGACAGACCAGAAATAGAAGAAAGAGTAGGGACTTATGCTCACCAGTCCACATTTGGGGGCCCAGGTGGGAAGAGAAAGGCCCAAGGTATCTTTCCTTATTATAGGCAGGCAGATGAAAACTCCTTGGCTGACTAATGAGTTTTAAATATATTATGTTTAAAATAAATATAATATAATATATAATGAATATATAAATATATAATAAATATATAAATCTATTTAATGAATATATGTGAACATAAAACATATATATAATAAACATATATGCATATATTATAAATATATAATAAATATATAAACATAATATAAATATATACTAACATATATAAATATATAATCAATATATACAGTGTAAATATGTAATAAATATATAAATACATTTAATAAATATATGTGAACATAATATAAATATATAATAAACATATATGCATATATTATAAATATATAATCAATATATAAA